>NC_044978.1:86816521-87124019 GCF_008728515.1 Papio anubis
TCTCAAGGGTATCCTGGCATGTGGAAAACCAATAATACCACAAATCAGAGTGTTATGTTAGAGAACATGGACGGTCAACTCAACAGTAATTGTGCACAACTGGGAGAATTCTCCTTGGGTTGGAAGAGGAGTCAGTGAAAAATACTTCACAGAGGAGGGAGCGTTTGACTATTTGACTTAGGTTTAATGAATAACGTCTAATTCATTTCTCATCAGACCTCTTCTCTCCTCTTGGTTCCAGGAGCCTTATCCTGTGACTTAACTTGAGCTGGAACTCTTTTGCAATTAATGATACCAAAAGAGAACTGTAGAGTGTAAATATGTGTTGGGGGTAAGGTGTTCCAGATAGTTGTGATTAATAACATTACTACAGGGAGAAAGGAAATGCAAACAATCACATTAATACTAACTGAAGAAAGGCAGGCTACTCAGAGGTATGCACACTAAAGCCACACTTTTTGTTATATATGTATGTATGTATACATAACATATACATATGGGAAAAATATTTTCTAGTACATTAGTAGGGGATAGCTCTATGGGATTATGAATCATTTTAAATTGGTTCTTTTTAAAATGTTAATGTTGTCTCAATTTTTTTCAATAAACACACGCTTACCAGTAAATTAGAAGAGAAATTAGAAGAAGTCTTGGTGGGATTTTTGAATTATTCAAAATACATTGTTTTTAATGCTTTCCAATTTTCTTCAATGAACATGTATTCTAAAAAAAGCTAATAGATGTGATTAGGAAAAAGGAGAAAAGCTAACAACTTAGAGGACTGAAAGATTACGGAAACATGGTAATTCACACGCTTAAAACTTTACTATGTTCCTTCTCTTTGTCTGTCAGGCAAAATAGTAATTGTATTATCTGGAATATTTCACCTCCACATCTCTGCAATACCAGTGCTTTCAACAGTGATTGGTTAGAGGTAGGCATATGACATAGTTATGACCACTGAGACATGATGCTGTCTGTGCTGTGAAGTATCTCAAAAGGAGTAAGGAAGATACAGCCTCTTCTTTCTAGGGACTTTGTTTGTAGTGTGACACCTGGAGCAGCCATTTTGCTACTGTTTTGTTTTGAATTGTGTCCCCCACCCCCAAAAAAAGATATGTTTGAGTTCTAATCCCCAGGATCTCAGAATGTGACCTTATTTGGAAATAGAGTCATTGCAAATGTAATTCGTTAAGATGAACTCATACTGGAGTAGAGTGGGTTCCTAATCTAGTATGACTGGTATCCTTACTAAAAAGAGAAATTTGAATACTGGCTACACCATGTAAAGATTAAGGCAGAGATCATGGTGATGCATCTACAATGTCAACAATTGCCAGCAAACCATCAGAATCTGGGAGAGAGGTATGGAATGGACTCTGTCTTGCAGCCCTAAGAAGGAACCAATTCTGTGCATGCCTGAATCTTGAACTTCCAGCCTCCACAACTGTGAGACGATACATTTTTGTTATTTAAGCTACACAGTTGTGGCACTTTATTACTGCAGTCCTAGCAGACTAATACAGCTACCTTGAGAGGAAATAGCATTGGGATGAAGGTGATGTGCTGAAGAAGCACAGCAGAAAGTGGAAAGATGGTCCAGGAGGACCTCCTTAGCCATTGAATTGACAAGCCTCTTCCCTGGAGTCCCTCTTCCCCGGGATTTTTTTGGGTATGTGTAATAATCACTTTTCCTAATGGTGCAAACCATTTTGAGTTGCCCTTTGGCTACTAGTAATTAAAGCGAACTAACCAAGTCAACCCTCCCCAGTGTTCCTTTTTACAATCTAAATTCTGATGTCCAACTCCTCCCTGGGTCACTCACTGTCCCCATCTGTCTATAGATCTAAAGAAGAAAAAGAAGAATAAATCCTTTTTTCCCCAAGAGATCTCTCTGCTTTTGTGAAAAACAGAAAGGATGGCATTATCTAACTTTTCTCATCATTAGAAGTCAAGCCCGGCCATGACTCCCGTTATGACATTTTGAGGGCCACATTTTATGAGAAAAGCCCAAACAGACAGACGTGTCTGTCAATTCTTTCATTCTTTGCATTCTTTCCTTGACTGTGCCTTAGAGAGTGTTTGATTATTGCAGGATAGATGGAAAAGAAGCAAGTTCTGGCCTATGCTCTAGTTCCTCACTTTCTGGAGTTATCTTTTGGGCCTGGAGTCTCTTGGAGTGAGGAAAGGAAGCCATTTTTACACTCTACTGTGGTAGCAATAAACTTCATACTCTTAGGAGGCTGCGTGCCATCTTCAAGAGGAAGAGAATGAAGAGGTTAAGAATTATGCCATCGAAATGTGCTGCTCTGGCATATTGACTATGTTGAATTAAAGATATTTAGAAAATATCAGACATGAGGAGGTCACTCTGATCTTAATTCTGTGTCTTAACGGCAGGAGATGAAAGTCTTACATGAGAGATGGCCTCCCTGTCACAGAAGGAATACCATTCTCCTTATCAAGGATGAGAAATTAAAGCCGAGAGAATTCTGTATAGACCTTGTTCAAGTAATTCTTATATTTTAAGCCTCCCCACAAAATTGAGCTGCCTTTTCAAAATGTACTGTCCTTTGTGCAACCAGTGTGGAAGCGATTGACTCTCACTGCTTCCTTGGATCTTCTTTTCCCTATATGGGCTCTTATGTCCTGTAAAACATGTATTAAATAAATTTGTATGCTTTTCTCCTGTTAACCCATCTTACATCAATTTAATTCTTGGGCCCAGGTAGGACCCTAAGAGGATGGAGGTTGAGTTTTGCCACCTCTGCAAGAGAAAAGAGAGATGCCCAGACCACCAGGGCAAATCTTTGATTTCCCAGGCTTTGAAGTGGGCACTGTGTCTGAACCTGGCCCTCTGAAACTTCCTCTTTCTGGACATCCCAGCTACTGATGTAAGTTGCCCCTGCACTGGCTCAGGGCTGGGACATTAAGGAATTTCCCTTTTGTTGACATAACAGTAGGATGGCTATAGCTAACAACAATACATTATTTAGTTTCAAATAACTAGAAGGAGGATATGCATGTTCCCAACACAAAGAAATGACAACTATTTGAGATGATGGATATGCTAATAACCTTAATCTGATTCCTATACATTATATGCATTACATATGCATACCTTGTATGTATAATATCACTATGTACCCCATAAATATGTGCAATTATGTGTCAATTAAGTAAATTTAAACAAAGATTCCTATGGTTTTATCATTTTCATGTGGCTTCCCTGTGTCTTTTAAGCTGCTAAAGTAACTCACACTTCCACAGAGGATCTGGATTTGGGGGAAGAGAATAATTATTTATACTCACATGAACTCTTCAGTCCCTGATCACCAGGCAGAACTCCTAACTGGTATCCTGCCTCCATTTGTGTTGCAAGTCATGGGTTTGAGGGAGCTCCTGAAAAAGCTTTGGAGTTTTTACCCAGGAATGCTGGTCTGGGTTCTCATCTTATTTACTCATTCATTTAAGAAATGGTGATGGATTGGCCAGGCACGGTGGCTCACGCCTAATCCCAGCACTTTGGGAGGCCGAGGCTGGCGGATCACGAGGTCAGGAGATCAAAACCATCCTGGCTAACACGGTGAAACCCCGTCTCTACTAAAAATACAAAAAAAAAAAAAAAAAAAAAAGTAGCAAGTAGCTGAGTGTGGTGGCGGGCGCCTTGTAGTCCCTGTTACTCGCGAGACTGAGACAGGAGAATGACATGAATCCGGGAAGCGGAGCTTGCAGTGAGCTGTGATAGCACTACTGCACTCCAGCCTGGGTAACAGAGCAAGATTCCGTCTCAAAAAAAAAAAAAAAAAAAAAAATAGAAATGTTGATGGATTGATATTCAGAGAAAGGTATTTTTGAAGCTGGTGTTTTTCTCCTGATGAATAAAGAATGGGAAATGACTTCCTTGAATGCTGTGGTTATCAAAGTTGAAATTAATGATTGTGAAGTATCCTTACAAAACTTGTGAGAGTAAAAAGCTTTCTTAAAAGGGTGCAAAGAAACTAGATTATTCTTCAGCCTAGTTATAACATATAGAACTTGCTACTTACAGATGAGTATAAAAATAGGTAATATTGATCAGAGAACATTTTATTAAATATAACACATGGTTTTTGGTGCTGACTTATTGTCAATCAATAAGTATTAGCCACTAAGTGCTTCTATTTAAATTATAAGTTATATTATTTATGTCATTTACCACTTATACTGTCACTTACTAAGTAAGTATTACTTCTGTTAAAAGTAATTTTCCAGGCTGGTTACAATGACTCATGCCTGTAATCCCAGCACTTTGGGAGGCAGAGGTGGGAGGAGCACTTGAGGCCAGGAGTTCAAAGAAGCTTGGGCAACATAGCAAGGGCCTGTCTCTACAAAAAATTTTTTAAAAAATTGGCCGAGTGTGGTGGTGCTCATCTGTAGTCTCAGCTACTCAGGAGGCTGAGATGAGAGGATGACCTGAGTCCAGGTTCTAGACTGCAGTGGGCTATGATAGCACCACTGCACTTCGCCTGGGTGACAGAGGGAGACTCTGTCCCTAAAGAAAAAATACTAGTTTTCTTTTTGAAATTTCTTTATGTATGTAATTATAAAAATACATTTCTGGGGCCGGGCGCAGTGGCTCACACCTGTAAACCTAGCACTTTGGGAGGCCGAGGCGGGCGGATCAAAAGGTCAGGAGATCGAGACAGTCCTGGCTAACACAGTGAAACCCAGTCTACTAAAAATAAAAAAATTAGCCAGGCGTGGTTGCAGGCGCCTGTAGTCCCAGCTATTCTGGAGGCTGAGGCTGAAGAATGGCCTGAACCTGGGAGGCGGAGCTTGCAGTGAGTTGAAATTATGCCACTGCACTCCAGCCTGGCCGACAGAGCGAGGCTTTGTCTCAAAAAAAAAAAAAAAAAAAAAAAAAAAAAAATTTCTGGGATGATCATAGGAATATTTTCCTATTTAAAATTATTTTCAGTTATTAAATTTTTCAGTTATGTAAATTTATTTTCAGTTATTTAAACTTTTATATTGGATCATATATCACTCAAAACAATTCTTTACAGTTTATTTATTTATTTATGTAGTTATTTGAAATTGGAGAAACAGCAGATGTGTTGAAAGGAAAAGTGTTTTGGAATCAGAGAGACGAGACATTAAATTCTACCTCTGATGACTACTTGCTGTGTGAACTGGGTCACATCTCTCTGGACCTCAGTTTCTTCATGTGTAACATAAGGATAATAATTTTTATCTCACTGAATTAAATGTGACCATGGATGAAACACCTGGTATGTAGTAAACACTCAACTTTTAAAACCTCTATATTTTCTGAATATAGGCACGTAGGAAGTGTGAATGGTTGATATTTCGTGGTTATAAGGCCACAGAGCTATTATCAGTTATAAACAATTTTAATTGATGCTATTTTTACAGTGCCGCCACTACCCTAGATTTGTTTCTTTTTAATGTATGTGTGTGTCTCTAGTAGGAATATTACTAATACACTTAAATGCCATTTTCACTGAAAATGTTGGTGTTTAACCACAAGTATGTAAGATCAGTAGGATTCCTGCCTGGATTCAGATGGATTCACTACATGACTTGTCATCTTGAGCTTGTCCAACAGAAAGATTTGTTTTGATTTTAGTTCTTCTTTTTTGATGACTTCCAATTTCTTTGTAGTTTGTGGTTTTAAAGCACACATTACTAATCTCCAAATGCCACAGACTTTTTTCCTTTCCTATATTGCATCTGTTGGATAAAATATGATTTAATGTTACTGTAGCAATAATAATTCTAATATTTGCATAGCACTTGGAGCTAAGCATCTCTTTATCTCTTATATAATTTCCTATTCATATTAACTCTGCATGGTACATAAGGCAAAGAAAATTGTCTTCACAATTTAGATGAGGAAACCAAGCTCCAGAGAAGCTGAGATTTGTCTGAAATTAAAAGCAGGTTCTGGAATTCGGTGTTAATATTACCTTTGCAAGATTATTTTTTACTATGTAAGGAACAGTTGGTTCTTAAGCTTGTTTGGATCCTGGAATTCTTTAAATCTCTGATGAATGTGATGGTGTCTCCCTCCATGTAACAGCAGAAATAAAAATATCTACACACATTTGTCCACTGTTCATCCTACCTTCCCAACTCAGCTGGTAAAGTGAACTTCAGTTTAGTAGTCCTGCTATGGATGACACTGCAATTCGCCTAACAAGACAACCTGGTTTTGCTGGTTTATGACGCTGTTATAGCTGTAAGTGTGAACACCCAAGGCAAACCCTTCTCTCAGCAATGTACTCTGATAATTTTCACCACAGATCGAGTAATTCATTCAAACTGTGTTACATGAAAAATGAATAATCTACAAATGTTAACATCTTTAAGAGAAAAGAATATTGTGTTCAAAGAAGTTTAGGGAATGCTGCATATCATAGTCTCCTCATGGAGGTTCACTTTAGCATATGAAAGACTCTAGAAGTCCTGCACTGACGAAAACTGTGTAACTCTTTTTGACCCAGCTTCTCCCCATATCATCAAACTACATAGCCATATACCCCCTCCTATTTGTGGTATTCTTATTAGCATCACCTAGAATACAATTTTGGAAATGGTGACCACTTTCATTCAATCTTGTGATCCTTAACATCTGCCATTCTTCTTGGAAACTACTGACAATGTTGTGGTTGCATCACCATTTGAGACGTCTGGAACTGCTAGGTCTTTAACTGTTTCCTCTTCCTGTGTTATCACTTTCACCTAGGCCAGCTTTGAGGACTGCTGCCTTGTTCTGTCTAATTGTTTAATGTATTCAGACTGATACTGATGTGAAGCTCATTCTTCTGCTTTTTGTTCTAACAACTTTTGAAGATAACAGATAGGGATCAAGGGTACCCTTTGTAGTAGTTACCTCCTTTTTCACTCTCAGCAATTTTTAATCACACCCTCCCCCTTTTTTTTTTCAGAGGGAGTCTTGCTCTGTCGCCCAGGCTGGAGTGCAGTGGCATGATCTCAGCTCACTGCAATCTCTACCTCCCAGATTCAAGCGATTCTCCTGTCTCAGCCTCCAGAGTAGCTGGGATTATAGGCGCATGCCACCTCACCTGGCCAATTTTTGATTTTTTGTAGAGATGGGGTTTCACCATATTGGTCAGGCTGGTCTCAAACCCCTTTTTTCTTAAAACCGTGGTATTCACTATTTCAGTGACGATTGAATAGAGATTATCCTGCTAGAATATTCCCACATTCCATCATCAGGCAGGTTTGAGAGGAAGAAGTGGCTCTGTGACCAAGAGCCAGCCCTAGGTCAAGTCCGAGGTCCACTGTGTACTGAACCAGCTTCTTGAGCATGCCAGTCCACTAAGCTTCCTCTGTAAAATGTGGGTAATAATGGTGCCTGCCTCATAGATGCCACTGACCTGAGGCAGTGACTACCTATCATGGAATTAGAAGAGGGCTTGGTTGATAATAACTGAGTGTTATAATTATTGAAAACCAATTTGATCCTCATGACTTACTGGCCTTGCTACACAGCAAGCACCCAAATGTTAGCTATTGCTATCATCACTATTACTCTTCCAATAATTCTGTTGATTTTAATTGTCTTGAGTTACCTGATTCCAGAATAATTTTAGTATAAACTGTTTCCAGAAATTTTAATTCTAGTGTCCAGAGTTTCTGTTATGGAATTGATCTATTATTTTGTTGATTTTTAATAGCATATATCCAGTACAGAACAGACTGTTTTCTTTCCTGCTGATTTGAAAGAATTTCCCTGCCAAACTGAACCTTAGGGTAGAAGAGCTGTGTGTGTGGGAATGTGTCAGGATGTATCTAAACGAGCTTCAGGAAGGGAGAAGAGGCAATTATGTTTAACCTTCTGGAAATGCACAATCATCAAGAAAGCCACAGTTAATGGAAAAACAACCGAGTCCTATTTCTATGTTTATTTCTTTTGCTCCTAACCATTTCATTACATGGCTACAGAGTCAAGGGATAGCTTCACATTGTAAGTTTGCTCTGACAACCTAAATAAATGGCTCAGAACAACAAAGGAAAGTAAGGCCTACATTTCAATTCTATGCTTATTTGTTCCTTGCAGATTCTAGTGTTCCTCCCTTACTATGGGAATACTTGTTCAACCATTTTAAATGTGAAACAGTTTGTATGAATCAAGGTTAGTTTTCTCTTGAAAGACAAAAACATTACCGATACCAATTTAGATTTATTAAAATTGCTCATTAGCCATGTTTCATCAGTTAGAACTATGACCCTTAAAAAAGGAGGTCAGTTTGATTTGAAAGCAGGTGGGTTGGGACCTATTGTGAACTCTACTGTCGACAGGCACTGGCTGAAGACATGTAAAAGAAGCCCTGGCCTAAGCAATGCCCTGTTACACATTATCAAGCAGTTTTCAGACACTTTCTAAAATTGTGGGACTATTTACATGAAATCTTATTTGGAACCCAAATCTATAATAAGAGGCAACAAAAATGGTTGAAGTGTGAAGATTTGTTGACTTTTCCTTGCTCTCATTTTTCTCCCAAGATTATCTCTGAGGAACATGAGAACTTCAGTTTTGAAAATCACTGAGATGTGGAATAAAGGGCGATCCTTGTTGAGTTTGTTACTCTAGTATATTAGAGGAAATACTTAAAAATATTTTAAAATTTTTATATTTTTAATGAATACTTTTGAAGAGGGTTTGGCAAATTGTGTTTTTCTGTAAACAGATGTAAAATTTTAGCCTTTGTAGGTCAAGATGCAAAATTGAGAATATTATGTAGATACTTATAACAAGGGAGAAAAAAATTTTTCATAACATTCTTTGATAAAATTTAAAGTATAATAACAATCATCATTGAGTTCAAGTTTTTGTACTATAGGTTAGCTAATGAGAAAAATTGAATTCGTGTTTTAAAAATAACTTATTGATTAATTGGGGTACCAATTGGTGTTTCTGATGAAATCTCTTGCAAACATTCATCTGTAAAAACAATTCTTAACTTGTAAGATGTACAAAACCAGATGACAGGGGAGATTTGATCAATGGGCCATTGTTTGTGGACCCCTGCCCTAGAATAAACTTCAATTGGAAAACAACAATTAGGAGATTTCAATGATCTTTTAATGTGTTTCATTTCACAATGCCGGCAATGAAACACTTTGGCAACTTTTTTTTTTTTTCTCTTTGACAGGGAAATTCTAATACCCAGTGTGGATAAAGTTCCTGTAAAAGAGAATCTCACAACTTCTCTGTGGGAGTCTTTTCTGGAAGGGAATTTGTCAAAATGTGTCAAGAAATCTAAAAAAAAGTGCACATATACTTTGTTTAACCCAGTGATTTCACTTGTAGGAATTTAACCAAATGAGGATTTATATCAAAGTGTTTATGTGCAGAATTTTTCATTCCATTGTTCCTCCCTTACTGTGGGAGGCATTGTTTATTATAGAAAAAATGTAGGCACATCCTAAATGGTCAACTATAAGGGGATCAGTAAAATACATTATTGTAAAGGCATAAAAAAGATGACAATGTAGCCATTGCCAATTACATTATGACACTTTATTTATTGTCAAGATGGTCACAGTATATTATTAACTGCTTAAAAAAAGCTACAGATGTTATGCATAGTACAATCCCTTTATTGTATTAAAAAATACATGCAAACATAGAGGAAACAAAAGACTACATGCTAAAATGTTAACGGCACTTATTTGTGAGATGTGAATATAGATCATTATTATTAGTAGCATAATGATAGGAACTATTTCTTGAGCATTTAGTAACCACAGGCACTCTGGGAAGTGCTTCACATAAATAATCTCATATAATCTTTAAATCAATGCTATGAAATAAACATTCTTATGTCTTCTAATGACAGGGACACTGAGGCTTACAGAAGTTAAACAGCTTGTCCAGTTGGCATAGTTAGAAAGGGAGGGTCTGGGTTTTGGACTCAGATGTGTCTGATTCCAGAATTTGTACTGCTGTCTTTCACACCACACTAGTTCTCTTACTTTCTTCAGGCTAATTTGTATTTCTGATCTTGCTGTCAAGTATTAATGGGTGTTTCGTTAAAAGTTGAAAATGAGAATATTGCGTGTAAGTATATTAAAAGCACTAAATTACCATGTAGAAGATTTAACTATTTCTTGTTCCTTTACTGCTGTTTCTAGGAACTCTCATTTGTTTACCCTTTATACTGGCCCAAGAGGCTTCCACAAAGATTTGGAAAGGTAGAAATCATTACTCAGGCTTCTGTGAAGAGTTGGGTATTCTAGTTGTCTCTAAGCCTATAATCTAGCCAAAAAAAAAAAAAAAAAAAAAAAAAAAAATTGGCTTTTTCCAAGATGAGTAATCTTCCATACTTTTTTACGGTAAATTTCTTTGCTCCAAGAGACAATCTGACTCACCTTGTAGAGTCAGTGTAGGAAGTGGGAGCAGGAGCAGAAACTTCCTCACCCTTCACCACCATCCCCACCACTCCTTGCTCCTTACCACATTCCCTCAGAAGTGAATAGGGATAACATTGGTCCAGGAAGAGAGGGTTAACTTGTTCAAATTAAAACCTTATGTGCTTACATAATGATGTGTCTACCACAAATAAATTATTACCTGGATTTAAACTTCATGAGTTTTTTTTCTCTGCATGCAAGTCTACAGATGGTATAAAAATGATGACTCTTAAACTCCAACATTTTCCATTCACTGAACAAGATGAACTGCTCGCTCCTGCTAAATTGCTCTTTAAGATAATGAGGCCTGTCACCAAAGGACTGTGATCATCTTGCCACTTAGGTTTGTGTGATTACTGGGTTACATGATCAATTTTTTTCTTCTGGCCTGTTTTGTCACATCTTCTGTTCCTAGCTCCTTGAAAACAAAATGAGGGTAAATTCATCTTTCTTAGGAGTTGTGAGGGCCGTAGTTTTATTTATTGAATGCAGTTTAAAGTGGTCTGTTGTGAAATGATGGCACATCACAGATAGATAAGGTCATACAAGGTGATTACAGGAGACACACGAAAAATTTTGAAATACTGGAAGATTAAAAGTGATTATAAATAAAATCAAGATATTGAATTGGAAATTTAATGGTGATTATTGGTTCTGAATCATCTTGGAGCAGGTGAAAATCATATTTTACAGTGAAGGATAATAAATAGTTATGTAGAGTAATCAGGGGTGAGGGGGTGGTGAAATCTAGTATATACTGTTATCTTTTTAGTTCCCAGTCATTCATGCTTTCATTTAGCAAATATTTATGAAGCTCCATAGGCAATGAAGATAGAGAGCTGAACAGAGCAGACCCAATTTCCATTCTCATGGAACCTAGAATTTCCTGGTTGGATGCTGAGTATCTTGTAGTGTCATCTGACTTGGCAATTTTCATAAAGTATGATGATGTATGAGTCTCCCACCCCTTAACTACATAGACAGATTATGGTAGCATAAAAATGAAAGAGAGAGGGTAGTATAAAGGGTTGACTTTTTTGACTATACAAAACTTAGATTGATTGATATTTTAAAAATACCCCAGTATCACTGATTCAGACCAAAGGGAGAATACTGCTCTCATAATTCATACCAAAGGGAGAATACTGCTCTTTTCACAATATCTTTAGGGTTTTCATTCTCAAGAGGTGACGTCAAATGCTGACAATAGCAGAGCTATCCCTTCTGCCAGCTTTGCCTGAGCCCATAGATAGGGGCTTACTGCTAGATCCTCTTTGTTTAAGCAGTCAATTTTTCAAATTCAGTGTATTTGTGTAATGTAAAATAGCATTAAACAAAAAAATTAATTTTGAAAAATAATGTTTTTTAAAAGAACTGAGAAAAACTTTTCTTTCCCACTAATATAAACATTTTCTTTACCCAATCTTCAAGAATTCTGGTTTGGAATTTTAAGCGTCCCCCAGTAATTTGTCCTTGACCTTCATCTAGTTGACTGACAAAGTAATGTCTGCTGTTTGTCATTTAGCAGTTCTTTAAATTATTTTCTGTATTAATAAACCGACCCAATAGTCCCATAGGTAGTTTTGTTTTTTTTCTTTAAAAACAACAACAACGCACACACACACAGAAATGGATACTTTTGGTCTTAAAGCTTGAAATTTACTTTGTTTATCTGAGTTTCTTCCTCAGGAAAGGACCTCTAGGTCTCCCAAAAAGTATCAAAGAACTGAAACTCATTAGATCATGGCATACAGACAATGAAACTCCGGGTCCATCATTCATCATGATTACTTCTTTACTCTTCCCGAGTTCCTGTTTTCCCACACATAGTTACATTTCTTCCCTGCTATATAAACTCCTAATTTTAGCCAGTCAAAAAGATGGATTTCACACCGATCTCCCATATCTTTGGCTATAGCACCCAATTAAAGCCTTCTTCTCTGGCAATACTGGTTGTCTCAGTGACTGGCTTTCTGTGTGGTGAGCAGCAGGACCTACACCAAACCCCTGGCATTTTGATAACATTAGGAACAATTAGTATTTGGTTTTAGAACCTTTATTCTTGTAGGGGAGACAACATTTTATTTCAACCCTCTTAGTGCCACCAGCTGGGCCTGAGAATTAAACTGGCATAAGATAGATTAGCAGGGGAAAAGCATATAGATTTTTGCATGTACGTGAGAGCCCCCATAGGAAAATCAAGACTCAAAGAAGTAGCAAAGCCAAGATGCTTAAACAGGAGGATGAAGAAAGTGTGGCAGTTATGAGAAAGTAATGAAAATGCATGGAGACGCTAAGGAAGATAAGACTTATTTTTAACAAATTGTTTATGTAGATTTTTTTCTGCCTCAACTCCTCATCTCTGGTGACAAGAATGTTTCTTTTTTGCTGGTACTAGGAGAAAAGGGGAAATCAGAGTGACTCTTTTGTGTCAGCTGTTTCTCAATTGCCTTTAGTGCAAAAGAATTCTCACGCCAAGGTGGCGTATTTTGGGGTGGCATATTTTACGATACTTCCTTTTTAAAATTCATTCATAGTCTCAGGGGAAAAAAAATGTTTTGAAGGACAAGAGGACTGCAGAAACCCCAAGAATCATATCCTAATATCCTGAGATTTGGAAAACACTATCTCATTTCTGTATTCCGTTTCCAGAGCTCTTTGAAGACTCTCCTTATGATTCACTGGGCTGCACCTAAGCCAATCCCTGGCAAAGGGGAATGGAATGACTGTGGCAAATCATGATTCATCTACAGGGTCTGGAGAGCCTCAAGCTCCCCTTTGGCCAGTGTCTTCTTGCAGAAGGATGGGCACAATTTGGTTTCTGCTGGCATAAAGGAAGAGCGAATGACTGTTGGATAGGCAAGCTATGATGTTTGCCAAAGTTGCTTTTTGCAAGTTAATGTTATCAATTTTGGTTAAAGATTTTTTTCCTCTTACATTAGTTAAGATTTTTTTCTTACCTCACAGTATTCTGATTCTTTTTCAAATTATTAATTTTCTCATAAAACTCATTGTTCTATCTTTTAAAATATTACATATTTTTAAATAAATTAAATACAATTTAAAAATATTTTATTGAAATTTAAATATTTAAATTATTAAGTATTTCAATAATATTTTAAAATATTTTAATTTTTAAAAATTTTACTTTAAGTTCTGGAATACATGTGCAGAACATGCAGGTTTGTTACATAGGTATACATATGCTATGGTGGTTTGCTGCACCTATAAACCCATCATCTAGGCTTTAAGCCCTGCATTCATTAGGTATTTGCCCTAATGCTCTCCCTCCCCATCACCCCCACACCCTGAACAGGCCCTAGTGTGTGAGGTTCCCCTCCCTGTGTCCATGTGTTCTCACTGTTCAACTCCTACTTATGAGTGAGAACATGCAGTGTTTGGTTTTCTGTTCCTGTGTTAGTTTGCTGAGGATGATGGTTTCCAGCTTCATCCATAGCCCTTCAAAGGACATAAACTCATTCTTTGTTACGGCTGCATAGTATTCCATGGTATATATGGGCCGCACTTTCTTTCTTTATTCAGTCTATCATTGATGGGCATTTGGGTTGGTTCCAAGTCTTTGCTATTGTAAATAGTGCTGCAATAAACATATGTGTATATGTGTCTTTATAGTAAAATGATTTATAATTCTTTGGGTATATTTCCAGTATTAGGATTGCTGGGTCAAATGGCATTTCTGGTTCTAGATCCTTGAGGAATCACCACACTGTCTTCCACAATGATTGACTAATTTACACTCCCACAAACAGTGTAAAAGCGTTCCTATTTCTTAGCATCCTCTCCAGCATCTGTTGTTTCCTGACTTTTTAATAACTGCCATTCTAACTGGCATGAGATGGTATCTCATTGTGGTTTTGATTTGCGTTTCTCTAATGACCAGTGATGATGAGCTTTTTTTCATGTTTGTTGGTTGCATGAATGTCTTCTTTTGAGAATTGTCTCTTCATATCCTTCACCCACATTTTGATGGGGTCGTTTGTTTTTTTCTTGCAAATTTGTTTAAGTTTCTTGTGAATTCTGGATATTAGACCTTTGTCAGATGGATAAATTGCCAAAATTTTCTCCCATTCTGTAGGTTGCTTGTTCATTCTGATGATAGTTTCTTTTGCTTTGCAGAAGCTCTTTAGTTCTATAAACCAATAATAGACAAGCAGAGAGCCAAATCATGAGTGAGCTCCCATTCACAATTGCTACAAAGAGAATAAAATACCTAGAAATACAACTTACAAGAAATGTAAATGCTCAAGGGAATGAGAGAGGACACACACAAACAAATGGAAATACATTCCTTGCTCATGGATAGGAAGAATCAATAGCGTGAAAATGGCCATACTGCCCAAAGTAATTTATGGATTCAATGCTCTTCCCATCAAGCTACTATTGACTTTTTTCACAGAACTAGAAAAAATTTTAAAAAATTTCATATGGAAGCAAAAAAGAACCCGTATAGCCAAGACAATCCTAAGCAAAAAGAACAAAGCATCATGCTACCTGACTTCAAACTATACTACAAGGCTACAGTAACCAAAACAGCACGGTACTGGTACCAAAACAGATATATAGACCAACAGAACAAACAGAGACCTCAGAAATAATACCTCACATCTACAACCATCTGATCTTCAATAAACCTGACAAAAACAAGCAATGGGGAAAGGATTCCCTATTAAATAAATGGTGCTGGGAAAACTGGTTAACTGTGGGCAGAAAATAGAAACTGGACTCATTCCTTACACTTTATACAAAAATTAACTCAAGGTGGATTAAAGACTTAAATATAAAACCTAAAACCATAAAAACCCTAGAAGAAAACCTAGGCAATACTATTCAGAACATAGGCGTGGGCAAAGACTTCATGACTAAAACACCAAAAGTATTTGCAACAAAAGCCAAAATTCACAAATTGAATATTTTAATTTTAAAAATATTTAACATTTTAAAATATTTAATTAAGATATTTTAAAATAAATACTCTTGAAATGTAATTTTATTGTAATGACATTTTATTAAAGTGGATGTGTTTTTAGAATCACTGTCTAGAAAATTCAGTACCTACAAATGAAGCAGGGGAAGGGTAAGAAAAGTTAACAGTATATTGAAGGCAAAAGGAAGTAAGTACATACAAACTTCTTCATTTCTTCAGGTTATGGTACCTAGAGCATTGAAATACCTATTTCTTTAGATGCATTTTTCAAGGTAGTTGGATTATGTGAAATGAAAAGGAACAATAAGGCTGAGGTGTAGTGTTAAGGTCCAACGTGTGTCACCTAAAAATGCTGAAGCCTTAACTTCCAAGACCTCAGAATGTAGCTGTGTTTGAAGATAGGGCCTTTAAAGAGATAATTAAGTTAAAAATGAAGTCCTTAGGGCAGGCTCTAATTCAATATGACTGGTGTTCTTAGAAGAGAATAGTACACACTGAGAGACCTCAGGGATGCACACTGAGGAAAAATCATATGAGGATACAGTGAGAACCCAGCCATCTGCAAGCCAAGGAGAGAGGCCTCAGGAGAAACTAAATCTGCTGACATTTTGATCTTGGACTTTTAGCCTCCAGAACTGAGAGAAAATAAATTTCTGTTGTTTAAGTCACTCACTCTGTGGTATTTTGTTTCGGTGACCTAGCAAACTAATACAGAGAGTAATTATGTAATTTTTTTTTTTTTTTTTTTTTTTTTTTGAGACAGAGTCTCGCTCTGTTGCCCAGGCTGGAGTGCGGTGGCACGATCTCGGCTCACTGCAAGTTTCGCCCCCCAGGTTCACGCCATTCTCCTGCCTCAGCCTCCTGAGTAGCTGGGACTACAGGCGCTTGCCACCATGCCTGGCTAATTTTTTGTATTTTTAGTAGAGAAGGGGTTTCACCGTGTTAGCTAGGATGGTCTCTATCTCCTGACCTCGTGATCCGCCCACCTCGGCCTAATGCAGAGTGTCAGAGATGTGTTAGAAGTCCTTTATGAACTGCCCGCTGGAGGTGGAAATTATCTCTTTTACAAAACTGAGAAACTGAGCCTCAGAGAGGTTAAATAACATGGAATAGAAGAATTGAGAATCAATGCACTCTAAATACTATGCAGCCTGGATAAAGTATGTTTCTGACATATGATACATTTAGTAAAAACTAATCTAATTGGATTTTTCCTATTTTTCAGGAGTTGTGTGCTAAACATCTTACACGAATTAGTGTGTTCAATCTCACAATGACATTCAGACATACTATTATTATTCTCTATATTACAGACAATGTTTGCAGACTTTAAGTTGACTCCCCAAAATCACACAGGTACCAGTGTGGACTGAAGCCTGGATAATCTGACTCTAGAGAGTTCTCTTTTATCCATCATCTAGACTACTTTCTACTTGAATGAATCAAAAGGAGGAAAGGTTTATGATGTAAAGCACAAGTCAAAATTACACGGAGCACCCATAGTAGATCTGAAATGTAAATTCAATGATGTATTAATTGGTGAATGGATTCACCAATTGAAGGGATTTTAAAATGGAAAATATGAAATCATATTTATGATACTATCAAACAATTGGAAATATTTGTTTTTTGTTAGAGCTCATAGACTAGTCTTTTAATCAGTTAGTCAATCAAAGGATCAACAAAAGAGGAAGAGGCAGTCCCTGTAATGGCACCTTGTGAACAGATTGGTGAACTCTCTTTCCATAGGAACATGCTATAATTAGAGCTCTGGCAGCAAGGACTCATAACCAATACTCACCCACGTGACCAAAGTATGCCACAGAACAGAGACAGATCCCTTTGCATATAAACATGTAAGGTATCTTAAAATGAAAAAAACCCACAATGTATTTAAGTCCCATGAAACGGGAATTGATATAATGTCACTCACCTTTCTCACCAACTTTAACCCACTCTAAAGTTTCAAAAACAGTGGTAATAGGCATCTGATGTGTGACTATGGAAAAGATGAGGGAGAAGAAATCATTCCTGGTGATGGCAGGTGGGTGATGTCTATGAAATCACAATGCAGCTATGACTCTCTATTTTTTTTCTTTCTAAATGTCAGTTATACCTCTTTCTCATAGCTTACTTGAGTCGCTGCCCAGAAACCAATGGATAAATGGAAAATTCAGTAAGATGTGAAGTGAAGTGTTAATTAGTTAGCAATGAATGAAAACTCATGATATGTGAAGAACTCAGAAGCAGGACTGGCTCTAGGAATTCCTGGGACTTATATAAAATATCCTATTTTTTTGAGCTATAAAATCCTTTCTTAGTTAATTTGAGTATTATCTCTAATGACATTGATAAATGTGTAATATGTCATGTGACTTTGAACTAATGTTATTTCTGCTTTGAGAAATTTTATATCAGTCTCTGGTACAAATACCCACAACCTCAAAAGCTCAAGACCGAGAATTATTTCCTTTGAGTAGAATTTACCATACTGTTGGAATAAATAACTTAGAAAGCATTTCAGCATAAATTATGCCACAGAGATTTTTATGACAGACAGTAGAGTATGAGGTTTGGAAATAGTGGGCTATCTACAAAATTTACCTCACTTTCTTATAAAGGGAAAGCCCAGTAGGTTCAGTAACTAACCCGCTAAAATTTACCTCTAACAGGCAGGGGTAATAATCGTGACTCAGCACTTCTAAGAGAGACTGAGAAATACTCAGACTGATCTTTGACAAGATTAAGAGGAAAAATTTCTTAAGTGAATTGGAAAACTTTTTATGGTGCCTAAATTGAGATTTTTTTTGCTTTGACTAAAAATTATACTTTTCCTTAGAGATTTAGGCCAGAATTTCTGGACTAGTCTCACCTTATATTCATGAAGATGACCCATTAATGCTGCTGGCAAACATACCACATTTCCCAAGTCCATTCACTGCCTGGTCTTCTGGATCACGACATAGTTCTCACCATCATCTCCTTCAGACTTCCAAAACTTTTTCACCATTCCTCCTCTTGTTAATGAATTTGTTCCTCATTTCAATGACAAAAAAAGCAAATAGAAGAGGACTTTTATAAGCTGCCACCATGACTTCTACACAGCTGCATGCAACTGCTTTCTCCCCTGATGTTATAGATTAACAATTTATTGCTAAAGGAAAAAAACATTCTGAGACTACTCCCTCCACATGTCTTCTGCTAGCTCCCATCGCTTCTCCTTTATTCAAGGGCATTGCCCCTCCAATTTTTCCCTCTAGTCTCTGTAATCAAAGCACATCTTCCTACTTGAATATTCTTTGAGATTGCAAGCATTCTTTAGATTCTAGAAATTTTAAAAAAAGAAGAATAAAAAAACAGGAAAGAAAAAAAGGAAAAGAAAAAAGAGAAAAGAAAAGAAAACTTGACTTCTCTCGACCTCATCATTTTTCTTCATTATCACACATTTCTCACCTCCTCTTTAGTATTAAGATCTTGAATGAATTTTTTAATACTGGCTTTCTCCAATTCCTCTTCTATTCCTTCATGAATCCAGTGAAATCAGAATTTTGATGCTGCCGGTACATCTAACTGCTCTAACGAAAATCGTCAGTCACCTCCACATTGCTAAATCCAGCGGTCAATTCCTATCTTCATCTTATGGACCTTCAAGCATTTGACATTGTTGATCACTCCAATCTCTTTGAAACATGCTGATTAAGGTGTAGAACATTCCACTTCAGTGCTTTTTCCTCTTACCTGGCTGGCTTCTCCATCTCAGTCCCTTTGATAGCTTCTATTCATCTCTTGGACCTTTAAATGTCGAAGTACCCCAGCACTTAGACATTGAACTTTCTCTCTTTCCATTTACACTCACTCCTTTGGAAATAACATCGAGGCTGGTGATTCACTGGTTCATACATCCAGACCAGATATCTTTCCTGAATTTCAGATTCATGGATCCAACTGTCTACTTGATGTTGCTACCTGGATGTCTAACAGATATTTTAATCTTAACACATTCAGAACCCTGCTTTGCCCGCTGTCTTTCACATCTAGGAAAAGGCAGCTCCATCTTTCCACTTCCTCAGATAAAAAACATGATTCTTCTCTTTCTTGATCCAACATTCGATTCATCGGTAAATCTCTTTGACTCTGCCTTCAAAACTTTTTTAGACTCTTACCATTTCTTGCTACTACGACAGCTGGCAATATAGTCTCATTCAACATCTAAAGCACTAGAATGCTGTTTTACTGGTCTCCCTTTCTCTGTCTTTATTTATTCTCGACTCAGGTGCAGATTGATCCTTTCAAACATAAGTAAGTTCCTGTAATTTCTCAGTTGAAAATCTTTCTATGGCTTGTTCTGGTCTT
The DNA here is from genome assembly GCF_008728515.1 of Papio anubis. Taxonomy (NCBI): domain Eukaryota; kingdom Metazoa; phylum Chordata; class Mammalia; order Primates; family Cercopithecidae; genus Papio; species Papio anubis. The sequence continues at coordinate 86,836,266 of NC_044978.1, forward strand.
GTTTTGAATAAAAGTCAAAGGTCACAATATGTCCCACCTCCTTCCACCAGGAGTGTTCTGTTTCACCTTATCTACTACTTTGTACCTCATTTACTCTGTTCTGGCCACACCGCCCTCTGGGATGTTCTGCCTCAGGGCTTCTGCACTTGATATTTCCTCTGCCTTGACCTTTCTTTCACCAGATAATTGTAATATTTCTTCCCTCAACATATTCAGGTTTTACTCAAATGCCATTTCCTTTTGAGGTCTTCCCATAACAGTTATTATTTAAAACTGCAACCACCTCATCCCTTGCTTTATATTTTTCTATAGTGCTTTTCACCATCCGACACGGTAGATATTTTACTTAGTTGTTTATTGTTTATTCCTTCCTAGAATGCACTCTGTGGTAGTGGGGGCTTTTGACCTCTTTAATTCCAGCATATAGCAGATGCTTCGTAAACATTTGAATATGTGAATGTATGAATAAAATCAGATGCCATCTAAATATAGCTTATGCAATTTTTCGGGAGCTATGAAATACATAAGTAATTTATAGCATTAGGTTTCTGTCTTTTAACGTAAGAATCCTCTCTTACAAAAAGTAAAAGAAACTCTGTATGATAATATACAGACATTATGATAACTGGTGAGACAATATAGACAAATAAAATTAGTCAAGCAATAAGTTACACTTTTCATTATTAATATGTACCTGTTTTCCTAAACATAGATTTTTTTGCTTTCACTTCAGTGGTTGTAAGTGCTTCCCTATATATTTTTTTTGGTCTCAAAAATTGATTACCTTCATAGGTCATCCGTAGAAAAGTAGAATCTGTCACATTCGTAAATGATCTGAATGCCAACACAAATAGCAGAGTGGAGGGAAGTTAGCTAAAGTTAGATGTTTGAGTAACTCTCAAGTGCTAAGTGAGTGGTTGTAAACTATAGGGTGCTTAAGAACCCCCTGGAGCTACTTGTTAAATACAGTTTCCTTGGCTCTATTCCAGGTTTGCTCTATTAGAATCTACTGAAGATGAACCCTGGGAATGTGCATTTAACAATGCCCTCAGGCATCCTGATGCAGGAGCTCTGTGGATCTTGCTTTGAGAAGCATTGCTCTAATGTTTCAAAAAATGTTCACTATCTTTCCTAGAAATCATGTAAATGCATAAGGTAAGGAGAAAAATACCATAAATTTCATTTCTGTGGAGACCAATTATCTTGCAGCTTGGCTGCAAACTGCCCACTGTCCCCAGGGTGCCATCTTGCTTATGTGCTGTGGCTTATAAGGGGGTAATGAGTAATTTTGACTAAGCTCTGCTTGATCAATATTAACCTATCACTCCTACTGAAAATGCAATTCTAAGGGAATGTCACATAAGTAGAGGTACTTAGAATCACCTCTGGGCTACATTTGCTGGCTTGTCATCATCTGCTCCAAGAATGGCTACTGTTTTTTGTCTTAAAGTTTTTGTCTCCTTGCTCCTTTCATTATCCTGAGAGAATCAGGTGATTAAAGAGGTCAGAATATGTCACACTGTTACCATGGAGACCAGAAGCTACTCAGCTCCTGTGCTGGTTACTTTTTTTCCCCCTCTCTGGCCAGATGTTATTTCATCAGAATAAGGATTTTTACCAAGTGAAAAATATTAAACTTTAAAAATTTTCCCTTTAGTTCTAGTATGTGTGAGAGAGGAAAGCTACCAAACAGTTTTCATTATTTTGAGACAAAGTGCTAAGAAAGTGGTGGGCTTTGGGTGGTGAAATTTCCTGCCACTATGATGTTTGGTTTTGGGGCTTGTAGTTATTTTATGTTAAGCTTTTGGTTAGCATTTTATAATCATGAGTGGGAAGACACGGAGTGCTTATAATACATTTCCCTCCTGCTATGAGAGAAAAAATGGCTATGTTAGTAAATTGCAAATAATTTGATAAAATTCTATCGACTCCTTTAAATATTTACTATGTTCAGGTGCTCTTCTGAGTGCTTTACATCTGATTATCTAATTTAACCCAACAGCAAACTATTTAAGGTGGATTCTATTATGTCCATTTTACAGATGAGGAAACCGAAACACATTGTCTTTAACTGACTTGTGCACTTAGACTTAGCATGATGAAACTCAGAGTAGAACTAGGCAGTTTTGCCTCAGAGCCCACACTGGACTATGATTACTACTCCAGACACACAGCTGAATCAACTGTCTTGTGACAGTGCTGCTCTATAGCCAGAATTAAGGTTACGTTCATGTCACATGTAAGTGTGCAAGTCACAAGGCTGAACTAATAGTTATTTCAGCAAGATGTAAAATATCTTAGAAGTGGGGTGCAGCAGACACCCCTGGTGCCTAGGGCCAACTCTAATTTCAGCAGCAGCTATGGTGGACAGTTACCTGATGGCTCAGTCTTAACTCAACACAGTTAACATCCCACTTGGAGCCCAGTTATGGGTCTTCCTGTGATTTAGCCCAAGTTCTTCTCTGGTGCAAAAGAACAGCCAGAAGGTGTGCGAGTGTTAAAAATGCCCAGGGATAACACTCATCCAAAGGGGTTACGGGTGAGACTAGCACATAAATTCTTCCATTGCCACCTGGATAATCCTAGACGGCATCCTATATATTCCTGAGAGGTTAGAATAGAACCCAGAATCCATCCTAGAGGAATCCATCAGCAAACACACTGGATAATAGTTTTTCTCTTTCTTGTCTTGCTGTCTCCACTTACTTGCTCCTGCTTTCTGGGATCAGCTCCGAAATACACTGCCTGCACCCAAGTCTTTGTCTCAGACTCTGTTTTCTAAGGAAATCCAAACTAAGAGCCAGTGTTATTTATCTACATTCAGAAGTATGATGATTATGCTGTACTGAGAGTACAACTACCAATGATGTGGTCATGTCCACATGGTCAAGACACACTTGTGTATGTGTTTGGATCCTGGCTCTGTCACTTATATACCTTATAGCACTGCCGTTTAGTCAAATATTTGAAACCTAAACAACCTAGGAAAAATACTACCTTATGGCTTGTTGTGAGCCTGCTTGGAAACTTGACATACAAGTCTTGGTGAAGAAGGTGAACTAAAGGTGGGCTAGAGGTCTCTGTTCATACAAATGTGGGAGAGGATTTGCTGGGCAATGTGTTCTCAATATTATTACAAGGAATTTTATTAAAGAAGCATCTTCTTTCATCCATTCGCCTTAAAGGAAAGAGCTATGAGTCTACTATAACTATGTGTAACATCTAGAGAACTCTGGGACCTCCAAAAAAAAAAAAAAACCCAAAACTTCAATTTAAATTGTACTTCCATTTATTAAAATCCTTCTACTTTATGTCTCTTGCTGTTAAAGTGATGTTATAGCAAATGGGAGCAGAAAGTCAGTGAGTGTGGAATCGATCTAGAGTTGCTATGGAAACAGTAGGTGCAACCAATCAGTCAAGAGAGAGTATTCATCCAGGAGGTCTTCAAATTGCCCCCAAAGGCCTTCTGACTGTATAAATGAACTGCATTACCATAGCTGGTGCACTGTGCCCACTGTGAAACCCCAAATCGAAGTGAGAGTAAAAGAAAACTTACCTTGCATACCCAGCTATGTGGCCCAGAGGATAGTAGGAGTCATCTAAGCTACAGTTCTCTCCTCTGCTTTTGCAAATGGCAGGACAGACAGTCGGGTTGGTAATAATACTTACATGTTTATAGCTCTTACATTCTTACATTTTCAAGGCATTTTATATTAACTGGCCAATTTGATCCTGTAAGACAGACAGCCTTGGCCTTATACTATCCCAGTATCACAGACGAGAACACTGAGGCACAGAGGGATTTGTTCAAGGACCCGCAAATAGTAAGTAATTAAACTGGGACCGAATCCTGAAATGTTTTGCAAAGCCTTTCCCATTCTGCTAAGTCACAGCCCAGAGATATCCCGGAGGAGGATAAAGAAGCTGGGTGTCAGCTTCTCTCGAACCTGAAAGAAATCCTGATGGTGCTATTGAGAGCTCAGATGCTCAGGTGCTACCACGGGTCCACTCCCCTCTACCGTGTCTTTTATTTCTGTCTTTATCTAAACCTCAAATTCTTTTTCTGCAGGACAATTCCCCCATGAAATCTTTCAGAAGTTACCTATACCCACAAATATGTCTTTCTTCAATTCTCACATCATTTAGTTCTCAGAGCAACCCACATGGTACTGAAATAACTCTTTTTGTACTATTTCATGTATGAGAATCTTTCCTCTTCAGCTATTAATAGATTATAACTTCTCTGAAGGCGAAATTTATAAATGTATGTTATGAGGCCTTTGTTTCTTCCTAATTTCTGGCAATGTTGGACACAAACTAAGTGTTTAGATATATCAGTTGATAATATGTAGCACCTCCTATAGATAGATTTGTAGCCCCTCCTATATAATAGAGCTGTGGTTGCTATTGTTTGCTTGTTGTTTTTCAGCGTGTGTGTAAAACGTGATATTAAATTTTATGAGATCATATCCTTTTTACGACTCACCTAAAATTTTGACAGAAGCAAGTAAACAAACTATTAACAGCACTAGAATCTCCTTTCAATTGTTATAGGCTTGCTGATTTTCTATGCTAATGTACTGAATTCAGAAACGAGTTTAGCTGCTAGAATCTTAGGATAGTTTACTGACCTTAACATGTTTTCCTACATCATGAGAATGAGCTGTGTTGTAAGCCTAACTCAAAGAAGTTAAGTGACAACAACAATAACAACAACCATTTATACAGGTGAAGCATCTATTCACATTGTAACATACTTCCATATTCTTTCCTAGCTGAGTCTTTCTCTATAGTTAGGGTCTAACTGCTGTGGTAAATACACTTCCAAATGAATAATGGCTTAAACGCAATAAAACAGTATTACTGATTCACCTAATAGTCCTTGGAGGGTTGACAGATCAGAGATACAGTCACCTACTTATCCTCAGACTTGAGGTGATAGCTGCCCCGCCTTCCTTAAGGAGTGGCTTCCAAATTCACTCTGAGAGTGTCTCCATTTCAGTGACAAGGGAAGGAGTGAGGAGTGAGGAGGACCGCTTAGTGGGTTTTTATGGACCACGCCTGGATAACATGCATTCACATTCAATGCCCTCTCCTAACTGGAAGGGGGTTGGGAAGTCTGGTCTGTGTATCCAGGAAGAAGAAGAATATCTGACACCTCTCCTGCTCCGACAACAAATTTACGTTTCATAATAAATACTCAGACTTGGAGTGTTATCTGGAGATGCCAAAAAGAGTGAAGAAGAGCAAATTTATGAATATTTCCTTCATGTTCAAATAGAAGTTGATCTTTGGAGGTATCAGTTACTGATCTTGTAGTCTTTTAATTCCTTTTAGCTAAGATTAACAGGGTTTCAAAATGTCCTTGGAGAATAAATTAACTGTCACAAAGGCTCTACCTAAAGACAAAGGAAAAGGGAGAGGAATACTGGTTGGCCAAGCAGGGTTTGCTATATTCAACATTTTTGAACTTGGGTGCCCAGTACATCTTATCTTTTTTTGGAATATTTATTCTCCCTTTAAAATCTCACACACATCACTATCCTCCTTTCTTGGAAAGACTAGCTCTGGTGACTGGTTATAAGGGAGACACTTGAGCAGGGCACGGTGGCTCACCCCTCTAATCCCAGTACTTCGGGAGGCTGAGGCAGGTGGATCACCTGAAGTCAGGCGTTTAAGACCAGCCTGACCAATATGTTGAAACCCTGTCCCTAATAAAAATACAAAAAAATTAGCCAGACGTGGTGGTGTGCACCTGTAGTCCTGGCTACTCGGGAGGCTGAGGAAGGAGTATTGCTTGAACCTGGGAGGCGGGGATTGCAGTGAGCCAAGATCACACCATTGCACTCCAGCCTGGGTGACAGAACAAGACTCCGTCTCAACAAAAAAAAAAAAGAAAGAAAGAAAGAAAAAAAGCGTGGGGGAAGAAGGGAGAAGCCTGAGAATTTGTGACTGAGAGGAAGGGGGCTAGGGCTGTTGTAAAGCTGTGGGAAAGGTGTGCTCAGGACCCAGTGCAGAGTGGGAGTTTTCTGAGTTGCCCTCTAGGAAGTGACTTGTCAGATTTTCATGAAATTAGTGGTGCTGGGTAGCCCCAAAATGTTCCTGTGCCTCTTCATCAAGGTGAACAGCATCACTGCCTTTGTGCATTGTGTGGAGTTTTGTTTTAATTTTTGCTTCTGTCACACATATCAACTCCTTACAAGCAGCTCCAGATTGTCTCCCCTTTTCATGACCCTTCTACCAGAAATATTCCCTCCTATTTTCTACAGAGTCATGTATATAGTTTTCTTATATTAAGAAACCATAAACTGGAAGGTAAATAGTGGAGACTATCAGTATAAAAATATAAACACAAGTAACTTGGTAAAAACTGTAATCAAATATATATGTTTGGAGAAATATGATGAATTCTTAACTGTGAAATGGAGATGAGAAAATTACATATTATTCATTTTATATTTACAGCAATGCTATGAAACAGATACTATTATCCTATTTTTGTTTAATAGAAGGGAAAATGAAGCATAAAAATTATTTAGTCATCTTTCCAAGGTCAAATAGTTGGTGTTATAGAAAGGCATTGAACTTGGTTTTAATTCTAAATGCTGTGTATTTAATCATTATACTAGTTAACTTCATCCTTGGAATTCATATTTGAAAACACTTTCTGTTTCTTCTTAGCTACTGCTTGAAAGTATAAAATAGGAAGTGGGGTTGTTTGGACAAAGTGACTGAAAATGATCATCACCAAATAATGTCTTAAGTTCATATCTGTGCATTGTATTGAAATAAGTGTTACGAAAAAATTCCACCTCTAGAAGTTTATGCTTGAAAACACCAACATGCTTAGTATTTCTAGTATCCTGTGTGTGCCCCTGTGTCTTCTTTGAATGTCAGGGCTCACATTTAATTGCTGACATCTGGCTTACTTCATAAGATTTACTTTGACTACCACCACTTTTAAGAATTTTTTCTAGATCTGCTCAAAAGAAAATTTATTTCTTTCATATGCTCATAATATTTTGTCAACATTCTACAAATGCAATGAAATTTTTACCCATGACTTGCTTCTCTCACACAAGGGTTTCTGGAAGGTAGGGCTAAATGTTGTACATATTTTACTCTTGCTGATGTCCTGACTGGAGCCTTACACATAAGGGTACTGTAGACAGCTGTTAAAATGAGATCATATGTCTTCCTTTAGTTTGAAAATGACCATATTTTAGCTTTGGCTTTTATATTTATTTATTTATTTATTTATTTATTTATTTATTTATTTATTTTAAGATGGAGTCTCGCTCTTTCACCCAGGCTGGAGTGCAGTGGCGCTATCTTGGCTCACTGCAAGCTCTGCTTCCTGGGTTCACACCATTCTCCTGCCTCAGCCTCCCCAGTAGCTGGGACTACAGGTGCCCACAACCATGCCTGGCTAATTTTTTGTATTTTTAGTAGAGATGTGGTTTCACGTGTTAGCCAGGATGGTCTCAATCTCCTGACCTCGTGATCTACCCGCCTTGGCCTCCCAAAATGCTGGGATTACAGGTGTGAGCCACCATGCCCGGCCAGCTTTGGCTTTTAATAGAGAAAGTTCTATCCTGAATTATAGGTTTTGCTTCAAAATAAAAGTGATACATAAGGAAAGAACTTGATTGATTAGATAATTTAATCCTCTCAGACTTTTCCAAATTTGTTCCAAAATTTGTGTCATTGACTTTTCTTTTTTTGCTTTAGTAATAGATTGAACCAAATATTTACTAAAATATTTAAGTTCCAGCATTTATGTTTCTTTTTTTTTTTTTTTTTTGTATTTTTTTTTTTTTTTTTTTAGTAGAGACAGGGTTTCACCGTGTTAGCCAGGATGGTCTCGATCTGCTGACCTCGTGATCCACCCGTCTCGGCCTCCCAAAGTGCTGGGATTACAGGCTTGAGCCACCGCGCCCGGCCTATGTTTCATTCATGTAGAAGATACAGGCATACACTGTTACCACAAGAGTGTATAAACAATGATGAAAATATTGATCGTCACAATACTAGTGTGCTAAAAAATTGTTTTAAAAACTACTTTGTACTAGAATTGAAATTAATGTTTGTTTGTTCACATATTCATTACAATTTTTTCTTTTTGTATTCCCTGACTTTTTGTTTTAACGGAAATTTGAATTTCGATGTAGCTTCTCTTCCAAATTGCCCAGAATCAACTCAACTCAGTGCTTTAAGAAACAATTGATTTCTATTATGTAGATCTTTTGGTTAATCATTTCTCTGAAGCCTTTGTTTTGAAAGGGGAACTGCAATGATATTCCTTCCATTTAAAAAAAACCATACTCTTTGTTGTAAATGCAATAACTTATACTATCTATAAAATAGTTTGTATTTTATAAAACTTTTACTTATAAAATAAACTATTTGGTTTTCTGTTTCTGAGTAATTCACTTAGGATAATGGCCTCCAGCTGCATCTATGTTGCTGCAAAACTACAACTATGTGTCAGACTCAAATGATCACATGTTAATAGAATGGCTGAACATTTGAACAATTTATAATAATGCTAATATTTATTATTTTGTAATTAAAACTGATAATAATGTGGTATATTTTCTAAGAAAAAGTGCTTGAGTTCATCTTGTAGGACCTTTGAGTCCTCTAAGTTTTTATTATTGTAAGGTGTCTCCTACATTTCAAATGCAAGGCTTTGTTCTATTACCCATCAATCGATCACCCTCATTATTGGCATTATCACAGAATTGGAGTTGAACTGGGATAACCCAATGCATTTTGTGTTGCACTCTGACAAGCACCAAGGAAGGAGGAAGATTAAAGTAGATCAAAGTAACTTCGACAGAAGCACCCAGCAGGGCAAATGGGGACAAGACAGAACATCATTTTACCAGTAAGTGTGTACAACTTCAATGATTTATTGAAAATGACACATCTTGGCCTGGCGCAATGGCTCAAGCCTGTAATCCCAGCATTTTGGGAGGCCGAGGCAGATGAATCACGAGGTCAGGAGTTTGAGACCAGCCTGGCTAACATGGTGAAACCCCGTCTCTACTAAAAATACAAAAAATTAGCTCGCCATGGTGATGGGTGTCTGTAATTCCAGCTACTCAGAAGGCTGAGGCAGGATAATTGCTTGAACCCAGGAGGTGGAGGTTGCAGTGAGCCTAGGTCGTGCCACTGCACTCCAGCCTGGGCAACTGTGAGACTATGTTTCAAAAAAAAAAAAGGAAAAGAGAAAGAAAATTACACATCTTATACATAAGTTCTTACGAGAGAGTATGTCTGGACAGGTTTTTAACAGTGGGTTAAAGAGAAAAAGAAAGAATTTTGTGGAACCCATGGGAGAACTAAGTGGAAAGGAATACAAAAATCATTAAATAGCATTTAATCACATATATACTTAAACCTGAAAACAGTGTCTTAGCTCAGAATGACATGTGTCCCCATTTCTCTCTCAGATGTCTGAAAAACTAAAGCATTGCATTTTTGGAGAATGTGTTCATTGACTTCCTCTTGGCTTCCCCTCCCATCTCTTTGCTGCCTGTCTCTCCTGCTCTTTCTCCAGGATGATGGGAGGGCTGAGAAGAGAAAAGAAGTCCAGCAGTTAGCTTCCCAGTGGTTTTGAACCCCTGCTCAAAGCATGAGGGAGTTAGCTTCTGTCTTCTTTCAGTCTGTGATATGGTTTGGCTCTGTGTCCCCACCCAAATCTCATACTGAGTTGTAACTCCCACAATTCCCACGTGTCATGGGAGGAACCTGGTGGGAAGTAATTGAATCATGGGAGTGGGTCTTTCTCTTGCTGTTTTCATGATAGTGAATAAGTCTCATGAGATCTGATGGTTTTTAAAATGGGAGTTTCCCTGCACAAGCTTTCTCTCTCTTTGCCCGCTGCCATCCATGTAAGATGTGACTTGCTCCTCCTTGCCTTCTACCGTGATTGTGAGGCATCACTAGCCATGTGGAACTGTAAGACCATTAAACCTCTTTTTCTTCTCAGTCTCAGGTATGTCTTTGTCTGCAGCATGAAAATGGTCTAATACAGTCTGGGATTTCTGAGCATCTGGGAATTCCTTCCAAGCAGCCTGTATTAGACCAGATATGACATTGAGGATGGCTAGTGACATGATATTTTAGCCACATTGATTCCAACAGCAGTCAGCCAGAGAAGCAACAGGTATCATGCTCCAGTTGTCACATGTAAATAGAGTGACTGTATATTTGGCAAATATAATTTGCTGTCCAAACTGTGATGTATTTGAGGGTGAAAAGAGAAACTATTAATAATTAAATATAAAACTATAAATAATTAAATCAAATTAACAAGTTTAAATAGGTTTGCCACAGGCAAACCAGGATATATGATAACCTTACATATAAATCAGATTTTTTTCTCTTTGTAATGGCATTCTTTGCCTGGGATACAAATCGCTGTACTTCCTCCCGAGATTTTCCACTAACAGATTGCTAACTAGACCGCATCACACTCAGCATCTATTTACTGATTGCTACATTTGCTTGTGGCTTTTTTCACTATAATGCCATAGTAAGAAGTTGAGGTTTCCTATTGTTAGAAAAAGTAGAAATGGAATGTGTGCAATGCAGTCTTGACTGAGATCATTAATTTGGTCAGATTTCTTCTGTGTTCTTGTCCTTTATCACTCTCAGTGATAAAAGAATATGAGAATACAAACTATTTCAGTTTTACAAGTTTTCTCTTCGTAGTATTGATCTTCCAGTCCAAATTATGGCTGGCCAGCTTTGTTACTGATTTAACTTATTCTGTTCCTAAATTTGATGCTTTTCCCCTTCCTCAGTAATGAAGTTTCCCTTTCTTTATAATTTTTTTAAAATTTTAGATTCAGGGAGTATATATGCAAGTATATTACATGGATATATTGCATAATGCTGAGGTTTGGGTTTCAATTAAACCTATCATCCAAATAGTAAACATAGTACCCAATAGGTAGTTTTTCAGCTCTTGCACCTTTCCCACCCTACCCTCTTTTGGAGTCCCCAGTGTCTATTGTTCTCATCTTTATGTCCATGTGTGTCCAATTTTGCTTCCACTTTTAAGTGAGAACATGTAGTATTTGGTTTTCTGTTTCTGTGTTAATTTTCTTAGGACAATGGTCTTCAGTTGCGTCCATGTTGCTGCAAAGTACTTGCTTTTGTTCTTTTTTTATGGCTGTGTAGTATTTCATGGTATGCATGTACCACATTTTCTTTATTCAGTCCACTGTTGGTGGGCATCTAGGTTGATTCTATGTCTTTGCTATCGTGGATGGTGCTGTGATACACTAGTGTGAGTGTCTTTTTGTAGAATGATTTATTTTCTTTTGGGTATATACTCAGTAATGGGATTGTTGGGTGAAAAAGTAGTTCTGTTTTTAGTTCTTCAAGCTATCTCCAAACTGCTTTTCACAGGAGCTGAACTAATTTACAATTCCACCAACAGTGTACATGAGTGTTCCCTTTTGTTTACAATCTTGCCAACATCTGTTATTTTTTGACTTTTTAGTCATTTCATAGCCATTCTGACTAGTGTGAGATGGTGTCTCATTGTGGTTTTGATTTGTATTTCTCTGATAATTAGTGATGTTGAGCATTTCTTAATATGTTAGTTGGCTGGTTGTATGTCTTCTTTTGAGAAGTATCAGTTCATATCCTTTGTGTAGTTTTTAATGGGGTTATTTTATTTTATTTTGAGACAAGGTCTGGCTCTATCACCCAGGGTGGAGTGCAGTGGCACGATCTCTCCTCGACTGCAACCTCCGCCTCCAGGGCTCAAGCCATCCTGTCACCTCAGCCTCCTGATATATATATATATTTTTTCTTGATGATTTGTTTAAGTTCCTCTCTGGACACTGACCTACATTGAGAATTTATGACTAAGTCCTCAAAAACAAAGGCAACAAAAACAATTGACAATTGGGACCTAATTAAACTAAGGATCTTCTGCATAACAAAAGAAACTATCAATGGAGTAAACACACAACCTATAGAATGGGAGAAAAATATTTGTAAACTATGCATCTGACAAAGTTCTAATATCCAAAATCTGTAAGGAAGATTTCCCTTTCTGATTAACACTTACCATTGAAACATATTTTTCAGAAAACTTGTGCATATTAGTTGCATTGTTCTTAGTTTTTCTATTTCATGTATTCAAAATATAAATTCGTCTGATTTTCTGTAGTTTAGTCTACTCACTTTTAAGTGTCGAAAATATTTTAACAATTTAATAATACTTGGATTCACAAAAGTGTAATAAGGACTAACAAGTACCCTACTTTTTTGGCTACAGATTAATATTAACAGTAATTTTTAAGAAAACATTTCCTACTTTTTCAGGGTAAAAGTAAAGGGCTTTATAAAAATGCACATCCATATATATCATATTAAGTATTTAGAATTAAATATAAAATTTGTTTTTGCTTCAAGGATATAATAATTTTGAATAAAATCTGAATAATTCTAAAATTCCTTGTATGTTAGTAAAACCAAAGTGAAAGGTTCTAAGGAAGCAAAAATCAGAAGACGGTTGTTGCACTCTAGATTATGTATTGATTCATTAAGGTTTTCTTCTTTGCTTCTTTTTTAATGCTTACTGTTGAACATAGTTGAAATTATTTTATCTTAACCTTTCAAAGTATAATGCTAATAATCTTTGACTTGAAGAAAAATAGGTTACCGGGAACACCTATATTTGTTATTATATAAAGAAATTCAGAATGTGATGTACTGAGAAGCACTTCCAGAAAGATGGAGCAAAGACCTCCAAGAACCTATTTTTCCATAAGAACAAGAACACTGGCAAAAAATATCAAAATCAACTTTTTCCAAACATTAAACATTAACTAAAAGCTTGCAACAACCCGAGGAGTAGTTTTATTCAGCATTTACTCAACTCAAACTTGGTAAGAACACTCAACTTTCTGGATTTTTTAATTTGCCCTGTTCATTACTTTTTCTGTAGCTTCCCAGTTGTGTGATTGTTGGGTTTCAGCAATTGCAGAGAATTTTCACAACTTGACCTGCCTGTTGGGTTGCTAACCTGCTTCCAGTCCAGCACTGGGGATGAGTAGTTGGAGACCATCAAGCCTAGCTAAAATAAGGAGAAGCAATTTCTTCTAAGACAAAGTACTTAAACAAGAAAAGACATTCATGCAGGATACTTTGAGATAAGAGAAATTAGGATGAGTAACTTAATCAAGCTTACAGTTTAAATAATAAAGGACAAAAAGAAGTTAAAATATATACGGAAGAAAAAGAATTAAAGTATTTTATATGATGACCACACAAGTGGGTGGAGAGACCAAAGAGGCGCATTTATGCTTGAGTACTGCATATGCTGAACAAGAGTATCACATGTGAGATAGACACATCTTAAAGAGCTAAGTGGGGCCTGCATTTCTGCCCCTCACATTACTGCCTTACTTGTGGGATGAGGTGAGGGTGAAGCATTGTCTGCTGTGTGGTGCCTGAGCTGCTGAGAGGCTAGCAAGTGTGGACACATTAGCTAGGTAGGGCTGTTGCCTGCCAGGGCTCTGGAAAACCCTCCAGACTATTTTTAAATGATTATTTTCTTGAGGAAGGATTGCCTTTTTCTAATCAACACAAATTTACCCTCTCAGCTAGCAGCTATCATTTTTTAAAAAGCACAGTTTAGCTATGGATAAACGTTAAAATGATAAGGGAAAGTAAGCAGATGTGTACTATCAATAAGGTAGTGGTAACTACTGGAAGTATATAAATAGAGCAGCAGCGGAATAGTCTCTCCAGTGGAATATAAAAAAGGAGAAGGGGAAAAAATCAGAAAACATGGTAAATAGAAATATAAAATAGTCTGTCAGAAATAAATCCAAAGGTACCAGTAATTTTTTTTTTTTTGTCGTAAGCAACTTTATTATCTTTATTTTATATATTGCACTTTAAGTTCTAGGGTACATGTGCACAACATACAGATTTGTTAGATATGTATACATGTGTCATGTTGGTGTGTTGCAACCATTAACTCGTCATTTACATTAGGTATATCTCCTAATGCTATCCCTCCCCACTCCCCCAACCCCACAACAGGCTCCGGTGGGTGATGTGCCCCTTCCTGTGTCCAAGTGATCTCATTGTTTAATTCCCACCTATGAGTGAGAACATGCGGTGTTTGCTTTTCTGTCCTTGTGATAGTTTGCTGAGAATGATGGTTTCCAGCTTCATCTGTGTCCCTACAAAGGACATGAACTCATTGTTTTTTATGGCTGCATAGTATTCTATGGTGTATATGTGCCACATTTTCTTAATCCAGTCTATCATTGATGGACATTTGGGTTGGTTCCAAGTCTTTGCTATTGTGAATAGTGCTGCAATAAACATACATGTGCATGTGTCTTTATAGCAGCATGATTTCTAATCCTTTGGGTATATACTTAGTAGTGGGATGGCTGGGTCAAATGGTATTTCTAGTTCTAGATCCTTGAGGAATCGCCACACTGTTTTCTACAATGGTTGAACTAGTTTACAGTCCCACCAACAGTGTAAAAGTGTTCCTATTTCTCCACATCCTCTCCAACACCTGTTGTTTCCTGACTTTTTAATGATTGTCATTCTAACTGGTGTGAGGTGGTATCTCATTGTGGTTTTGATTTGCATTTCTCTGATGGCCAGTGATGATGAGCATTTTTCATGTGTCTGTTGGCTGCATAAATGCCTTCTTTTGAGAAGTGTCTGTTCATATCCTTTGCCCACTTTTTGATGGGGTTGTTTGTTTTCTTCTTGTAAATTTGTCTGGGTTCTTTGTAGGTTCTGGATATTAACTGTTTGTCAGATGAGTAGATTGCAAAAATTTTCTCCCATTCTGTAGGTTGCCTGTTCACTCTGATGGTAGTTTCTTTTGCTGTGCAGAAGCTCTTTAGTTTAATTAGATCCCATTTGTCAATTTTGACTTTTGTTGCCATTTCTTTTGGTGTTTTAGACATGAAGTCCTTGCCCATGCCTATGTCCTGAATGGTATTGGCTAGGTTTTCTTCCAGGGTTTTGATGGTTTTAGGTTTAACATTTAAGTCTTTAATCCACCTTGAATTAATTTTTGTATAAGGTGTAAGGAAGGGATCCAGTTTCAGCTTTCTACTTATGACTAGCCAATTTTCCCAGCACCATTTATTAAATAGGGAATCCTTTCCCCATTTCTTGTTTTTGTCAGGTTTGTCAAAGATCAGATAGTTGTAGATGCATGTTGTTATTTCTGAGGACTCTGTTCTGTTCCATTGATCTATATCTCTGTTTTAGTACCAGTACCATGCTGTTTTGGTTCCTGTAGCCTTGCAGTATAGTTTGAAGTCAGGTAGCTTGATGTCCCCAGCTTTGTTCTTTTGGCTTAGGATTGTCTTGGCAATGCGGGCTCTTTTTTGTTACCATATAAACTTGAAAGTAGTTTTTTCCAATTCTGTGAAGAAAGTCATTAGTAGTTTGATGGGGATGACACTGAATCTATAAATTATCTTGGGAAGTATGGCCATTTTCACATATTGATTCTTCCTATCCATGAGCTTGGTATGTTCTTCCATTTGTTTGTGTCCTCTTTTATTTCATTGAGCAGTGGTTTGTAGTTCTCCTTGAAGAGGTGCTTCACATCCCTTGTAAGTTGGATTCTTAGGTATTTTATTCTCTTTGAAGCAATTGCGAATGGGAGTTTACTCATGATTTGGCTCTCTGTTTGTCTGTTATTGGTGTATAAGAATGCTTGTGATTTTTGCACATTGATTTTGTATCCTGAGACTTTGTTGAAGTTGCTTATCAACTTAAGGAGATTTTGGGCTGAGACAATGGGGTTTTCTAAATATACAATCATGTCATCTGCAAACAGGGACAATTTGACTTCCTCTTTTCCTAATTGAATACCCTTTATTTCTTTCTCCTGCCTGATTGTCCTGACCAGAACTTCCAAAACTTTGTTGAATAAGAGTGGTGAGATAGGGCATCCCTGTCTTGTGTCAGTTTTCAAAGGGAATGTTTCTAGTTTTTGCCCATTCAGTATGATATTGGCAGTGGGTTTCTCATAAATAGCTCTTATTATTTTGAGATACGTTCCATCAATACCGAATTTATTGAGGGTTTTTAGCATGAAGGGCTGTTGAATTTTGTCAAAGGCCTTTTCTGCATCTATTGAGATAATCGTGTGGTTTTTGTCTTTGGTTCTGTTTATATGCTGGATTATATTTATTGATTTGTGTATGTTGAACCACCCTTGCATCCCAGGGATGAAGCCCACTTGATCATGGTGGATAAGCTTTTTGATGTGCTGCTGGATTCAGTTTGCCAGTATTTTATTGAAGATTTTTGTATCGATGTTCATCATGAATATTGGTCTAAAATTCCCTTTTTTTGTTGTGTCTCTGCCAGGCTTTGGTATCAGGAGGATGTTGGCCTCATAAAATGAGTTAGGGAGGATTCCTGCTTTTTCTGTTGATTGGAATAGTTTCAAAAAGAATGGCACCATCTCCTCCTTGTACTTCTGGTAGAATTCGGCTGTGAATCTGTGTGGTCCTGGACTTTTTTTGGTTGGTAGGCTATTAATTATTGCCTCAAATTTGGAGCCTCTTATTGGTCTATTCAGGGATTCAACTTCTTCCTGGTTTGGTCTTGGGAGGGTGTATGTGTCCAGAAATTTATCCATTTCTTCTAGATTTTCTAGTTTATTTGCGTAGAGGTGTTTATAGTATTCTCTGATGGTAGTTTATAGTTCTGTGAGGTCATTGGTGATATCCCCTTTATCATTTTTTATTGCGTCTATTTGATTCTTCTCTCTTTTCTTCTTTATTTGCTAGTGGTCTATCAATTTTGTTGATCTTTTCAAAAAACCAGCTCCTGGATTCATTGATTTTTTGAAGTTTTTTTTGTATCTCTATCTCCTTCAGTTCCGCTCTGATCTTAGTTATTTCTTGCCTTCTGCTAGCTTTGAATGTGTTTCCTCTTGCTTCTCTACTTCTTTTAATTGTCATGTTAGGGTGTCAATTTTAGATCTTTTCTGCTTTCTCTTGTGGGCATTTAGTGCTATGAATTTCCCTCTACACACTGCTTTAAATGTGTTCCAGAGATTCTGGTATGTTGTGTCTTTATTGTCATTGGTTTCAAAGAACTCTTTATTTCTGCCTTCATTTCGTTATGTACCCAGTAGTCATTCAGGAGCAGGTTGTTCAGTTTCCGTGTAGTTGAGCGGTTTTGAGTGAGTTTCTTAATCCTGAGTTCTAGTTTGATTGCACTGTGGTCTGAGAGACAGTTTGTTATAATTTCTGTTCTTTTACATTTGCTGAGGAGTGCTTTAGTTCCAACTATGTGGTCAATTTTGGAATAAGTGCAATGTAGTGCTGAGAAGAATGTATAATCTGTTGATTTTGATTGGAGAGTTCTGTAGATGTCTTTTAGGTCCACCTGGTGCAGAGCTGAGTTCAATTCCTGGATATCCTTGTTAAATTTCTGTCTCATTCATCTGTCTAATGTTGACAGTGGGGTGTTAAAGTCTCCCATTACTTTTGTGTGGGAGTCTAAGTCTCTTTGTAAGCCTCTAAGGACTTGCTTTATGAATCTGGGTGCTCCTGTATTGGGTGCGTATATATTTAGAATAGTTAGCTCTTCTTGTTGAATTGATCCCTTTACCCTTATGTAACGGCCTTCTTTGACTCTTTTGATCTTTGTTGGTTTAACCTTTGTTTTATCAGAGACTAGGATTGCAACCTCTACTTTTTTTTCAATATGCTTGGTAGGTCTTCCTCCATCCCTTTATTTTGTGCCTGTGTGTGTCTCTGCACGTGAGGTGGGTCTCCTGAATACAGCACATTGATGGATCTTGACTCTTTATCCAATTTGCCACTCTACGTCTTTTAATCGGAGCGTTTAGCCTATTTACATTTAAGTTTAATATTGTTATGTGTGAACCTGATCCTGTCATTATGATGTTAGCTGGTTATTTTGCTTGGTAGTTGATGCAATTTCTTCCTAGCATCGAGGGTCTTTACATTTTGGCATGTTTTTGCAGTGGTGGTACCGGTTGTTCCTTTCCATGTTTAGTGCTTCCTTCAGGAGCTCTTGTAGGGCAGGTCTGGTGGCGACAAAATCTCTCAGCATTTGCTTGTCTGTAAAGGATTTTATTTCTCCTTCACTTATGAAACCTAGTTTGGCTGGATATGAAATTCTGGGTTGAAAATTCTTTTCTTGAATGAACTTCCATTCACAATTGCTTCAAAGAGAATGAAATACCTAGGAATCCAACTTACAAGGGATGTAAAGGACCTCTTCAAGGAGAACTACAAACCACTGCTCAGTGAAATAAAAGAGGACACAAACAAATGGAAGAACATACCATGCTCATGGATAGGAAGAATCAACATCGTGAAAATGGCCATACTGCCCAAGGTAATTTATAGATTCAATGCCATCCCCATCAAGCTACCAATGAGTTTCTTCACAGAATTGGAAAAAACTGCTTTAAAGTTCATATGGAACCAAAAAAGAGCCCGCATTGCCAAGACAATCCTAAGTCAAAAGAACAAAGCTGGAGGCATCACGATACTTGACTTCAAACTATACTACAAGGCTACAGTAACCAAAACAGGATGGTACTGGTACCAAAACAGAGATATAGACCAATGGAACAGGACAGAGTCCTCAGAAATAATACCACACATCTACAGCCATCTGATCTTTGACAAACCTGACAAAAACAAGAAATGGGGAAAGGATTCCCTATTTAATAAATGGTGCTGGGAAAATTGGCTAGTCATAAGTAGAAAGCTGAAACTGGATCCTTTCCTTACTCCTTATACGAAAATTAATTCAAGATGGATTAGAGACTTAAATGTTAGACCTAATACCATAAAAACCCTAGAGGAAAACCTAGGTAATACCATTCGGGACATAGGCATGGGCAAGGACTTCATGTCTAAAACACCAAAAGCAACGGCAAGAAAAACCAAAATTGATGAATGGGATCTAATTAAACTAAAGAGCTTCTGCACAGCAAAAGAAACTACCATGAGAGTGAACAGGCAACCTACAGAATGGGAGAAAATTTTTGCAATCTACTCATCAGACAAAGGGCTAATATCCGGAACCTACAAAGAACTCAGTCAAATTTACAAGAAGAAAACAAACAACCCCATCAAAAAGTGGGCAAAGGATATGAACAGACACTTCTCAAAAGAGGACAGCCAACAGACACTTGAAAAAATGCTCATCATCACTGGCCATCAGAGAAATGCAAATCAAAACCACAATGAGATACCATCTCACACCAGTTAGAATGGCAATCATTAAATAGTCAGGAAACAACAGGTGTTGGAGAGGATGTGGAGAAATAGGAACACTTTTACACTGTTGGTGGGATTGTAAACTAGTTCAACCATTATGGAAAACAGTATGGCTATTCCTCAAGGATCTGGAATAGATCCAGATATCTATCTGACCCAGATATCTATGACCCAGCCATCACATTACTGGGTATATACCCAAAGGATTATAAATCATGCTGCTATAAAGACACATGCACACGTATGTTTATTGCGGCACTATTCACAATAGCAAAGACTTGGAATCAACCCAAATGTCCATCAGTGACAGACTGGATTAAGAAAATGTGGCACATATACACCATGGAATACTATGCAGCCATAAAAACGGATGAGTTTTTGTCCTTTGTAGGGACATGGATGCAGCTGGAAACCATCATTCTCAGCAAACTATCACAGGAACAGAAAAGCAGACACCGTATGTTCTCACTCATAGGTGGGAACTGAACAATGAGATCACTTGGACTTGGGAAGGTGAACATCACACACCGGGGCCTATCATGGGGAGGGGGGAGGGGGGAGGGATTGCATTGGGAGTTATACCTGATGCAAATGACGAGTTGATGGGTGCTGACGAGTTGATGGGTGCAGCACACCAACATGGCACAAGTATACATATGTAACAAATCTGCATGTTATGCACATGTACCCTAGAACTTAAAGTATGATAAAATAAATAAATAAATAAATAAATAAAAACGTTAAAAAAAAATTCTTTTCTTTAAGAATGTTGTATATTGGCCCCTACCTTCTTCTGGCTTGTAGAGTTTCTGGCAAGAGGTCCGCTGTTAGTCTCACGGGCTTCCCTTTGTGGGTTACCCGACCTTTCTCTCTAGCTGCCCTTAACATTTTTCCTTCATTTCGACTTTGGTGAATCTGACAACTGTGTGTCATGGAGTTGCTCTTTTCCAGGAATATCTTTGTGGCATTCTCTGTATTTCCTGAATTTGAATGTTGGCCTGCGTTACTAGGTTGGGGAAGTTCTCCTGAATAATATCCTGCAGAGTGTTTTCCAACTTGGTTCTATTCTCCCCGTCACTTTCAGGTACACCAATCAGACGTAGATTTGGTCTTTTCACATAATCCCATATATCTTTGAGGCTTTGTTCTTTTCTTTTTACTCTTTTTTCTCTAAATTTCTCTTCTTGCTTCATTTCATTCATTTGATCTTCAATCACTGATACCCTTTCTTCCAGTTGATCAAATCGGTTACTGAAGCTTGTGCATTCATCACTTAGTTCTCGTGCCATGGTTTTCAGCTCCATCAGGTCATTTAAGGACTTCTCTACACTGATTATTCTAGTTAGCCATTCGTTTAATCTTTTTTGAAAGTTTTTAGCTTCTTTGCGACGGGTTTGAACTTCCTCCTTTAGCTCAGAGAAGTTTGATCGTCTGAAGCCTTCTTCTCTCAACTCGTCAAAGTCATTCTCCATCCAGCTTTGTTCCATTGCTGGCGAGGAGCTATATTCCTTTGGAGGGGGAGAGGTGCTCTGATTTTTAGAATTTTCAGCTTTTCTGCTCTGTTTTTTCCCCATCTTTGTGGTTTTATCTACCTTTGGTCTTTGATGATGGTGACGTACAGATGGGGTTTTGGTGTGGATGTCCTTTCTGTTTGTTAGTTTTCCTTTTAACAGTCAGTACCCTCAGCTGCAGGTCTGTTGGAGTTTGCTGGAGGTCCACTCCAGACCCTGTTTTCCTGGGTATCAGCAGCAGAGGCTGCAGAACAGCGAATATTGCTGAACAGCAAATATTGCTGAGCAGTAAATGTTGCTGCCTGATCATTCCTCTGGAAGCTTCGTCTCAGAGGGGTACCCAGCTGTGTGAGGTGTCAGTCTGCCCCTACTGGGGTGTGCCTCCCATTTAGGCTACTCAGGGGTCAGGGACCCACTTGAGGAGGCAGTCTGTCTGTTCTCAGATCTCAAACTCCTTGCTGGGAGAACCACTACTCTATTCAGACAGGGACTTTTAAATCTGCAGAGGTTTCTGCTGCCTTTTGTTTGGCAATGCCCTGCCCCTAGAGGTGGAGTCTACAGAAGCAGGCAGGCCTCTGTGATCTGCGGTGGGCTCCACCCAGTTCCAGCTTCCAGGCTGCTTTGTTTATGTACTCAAGCCTCAGCAATGGTGGGCGCCCCTCCCCCAGCCTTTCTGCTGCCTTGCAGTTAGATCTCAGACTGCTGTGCTAGTGATGAACGAGGCTCTGTGGGTGTGGGACCCTCTGAGCTAGGCACAGGATATAATCTCCTAGTGTGCCCTTTGCTAAGACCCTTTTGAAAGCGCACTATTAGGGTGGGAGGGACCCGATTTTCCTGGTGCTGTCTGTCATGGCTTCCCTTGGCTAGGAAATGGAATTCCCTGACCCCTTGCACTTCCTGGGTGAGGTGATGCCTTGCCCTGCTTCGGCTCTTGCTTGGTGGGCTGCACCCACTGTCCTGCACCCACTGTCTGACACACCCCAGTGAGATGAACCTGGTACCTCAGATTGAAATGCAGAAATCACCCATCTTCTGCATCGCTCATGCTGGGAGCTGTAGACTCGAGCTGTTCCTATTCGGCCATCTGGTACCAGTAGTTATAATAAATATAAATGCATAAAACTGATTGATCCAAAGACAGATGCTCAGATTAGACTTTAAAACCATGATTATTAAGCAAAGGAATCAAATGACTGTATCTCTATGGAAACATATACATGGCATGGTAGTTGTTAAGTGATAGTTATTACTGTGCTTTTTTATTTTCTGTATTGAGCTAATTATTCAGAATCAAAGTAATGTCCAACATCCTGGAATCGGAGGTGGGCTTGCTAAGGTTTTACCTTCTATTTAATGATCTGTTCCAGCAGTGACTTTGCTTAGCAAATTCTTAATATGATTTATTGAATGAAGGAAAACTCTTGTGATAATTTTTGAAAGAGTCTTTTATATTCTTTTATATGGAAAAAATTTCTGCCTTACTGAAAATAAAACTTAATGAAACAATACTAAATATTAATGATTTTGGAAATGGAATTATGATTAACTTTTTCAGAACAAAATTTGTCATAAAAGAGCTGTCAGCTGTGATACAAAGATGATGACAATGTATGTAGATTCGCAGAGAAATTCAGTCTCTCTTATTTTGCATATAAGTTGACTAGTTAGTTAGGAAGTACAGAGAAACTATAATCCAATAAGTTCTTTACTGCATGACTACTTGTATAAAGTATTGGTAGATTTCTTTCCTAATCTTTATTCAGTTCTCCTTGACTTTTTGTCATTAAGTTGAAAACTACTGGATGTGATGTATAATAGTTTTGAACCAGACCATAAGAACTGAACACTTTCCTTGTTTTTATGATTAAAAACCATAATAAAAAAAGGAATGCTAACACACAATGGGCACTATGTGATTGGAGAATCATTGCTAATTTCCAGTAACAATAAGATCTACTTTCAATAATGTATCTTAGTGCCAAAATGTAAAGTCATACAGGGGACACATTTCTGTTTGTTGGAGCTTGTGAAACAAAAGCCATTCGAAATAGTATTTACTGAGATTGATCACCACTTTGGCCCTTCACAGTGTTGTTTAATGTCTGAGAATGTTTACACTGTAGAACTGCAAAATTTTCACCACTCTGCTGCATTTCTAGTGGTAATGCAAGAGCAAGATAACATTCAGAGAATAGTCACATTATAATAGTAACCATTTCAGTATCTTGTTTATCTGCAAACAGTTTCCACAATCAAATAATTAAAACTCTAAATACTTTAATGTCATGAAAATATGTAGCTAGGGAATTAGAGGAAATCTGGTTTTGTAACTTTCCAAAGAATATTTAGTTAGAAATCAGGTCAAGTTCTTCCTATTGGTTAACATAGTAAAAATGGCAAGAGAAACTATACTTTGTATATTTCTTGGAAGAATTCAGAAGCCAAATCTATGTTAGGCTCAGCTATATAGTCAGCATCAATAATGAGTTAGATTCAACCTAGGGAAATGGTAGGCTAGGAGAGAGGAAATAGAAGGTGGGCTGGAGGAAGGAAAAGCATCTGCTGTGTTAAGCCTACATAGTAGAGGAAGAGGGGAGAAATAATGAGGCCATCTTTGTTATATGACTAACATTTTAGCTCTGCTTCCTGAAGGAAAAGCAGGAAATCTTGTGATTATTGGTTAATATTGCTGAGGCTCATTTGAAGAAAGGTAACTTTAAGTGCTACATATCTACTTGGCATTCTGCTGAGGATAAAAAGCTATAAAATTTCTTAGTGTTGGTTTCTTAAGCTAAACTTTACTTACCTCATTGCTATATACTGAATGTTTGTGTCCCTGCCAACACCCACCAAAATTCATACGTGGAAATCCTAACCCACTGTGTGATGGTATTAGGAGGTGGCCTTTGGAAGGTAATTAGATTGGGAAGGCAAAGCCCTCATGAATGGGATGAGTGCCTTTATGAAAGAGACCATGGAAATCTTCCTTGTCCCTTCTGCTATGTGAGGACACAGTGAGAAGACAGCCATCTATGAACCAGGAAGTGAATCCTCACCAGACAACATCTCTGCTGGCAGCTTGTTCCAGGACTTCCCAGCATCTAGAATTGAGAGGAATAAATTCTGTTGTTCATAAGCCATGCAGTTTATGACATTTTGCTATAACAGGCCAAATAGACTAAGACATTCGTTTTAGTAAACAATGTCAGCATCTAGTCAGAGTTGGAAACAATTAATGTGAGTTTTGAGCTCGCTTCTTCTTCTTCTTCTTCTTTTTTTATAAATATGTTTTACATTTTTTACTTGTCATTTGAAAAATTTTTTCAAATGATACAGAGAGCCTACTGTGTATGAGGCTTTTGCATGGTGTAATAGTTCATTTACTGTTCAAGATGAAGTTACTGCCTTTAAGGAGTTAACATTTTAGTAGTGGGGACAGGGAAATAAACAGTTAATTACAAAATAGTATATGGTTATGGGATGTTATGGGAGCCCATGAGTGTCACTTGACTCAAATTTGGTGATCAAGGAAGAATTCTCAGAAAACGTGGTATTTTTAGCTAAGATCTGAAGCATGCATAAGATTAGCCAGGTGAAGGCCCACAAGGACAGGCAGAGGGAGCATTCCAGCAAAGAAAACTGCCTGTGCCAGACTCAGTGGCTAGAAAAATTGTAATGCATCTAGAGAGCTGTAAGAAGTTTATTATAGGCTGGGTGCAGTGGCTCACGCCTGTAATCCCAGCACTTTGGGAGGCCGAGGCACATGGATCATGAGATCAGGAGATCAAGACCATCCTGGCTAACACGGTGAAACCCCATCTCTACTAAAAATACAAAAAATTAGCCAGGTGTGGTGGCGGGCACCCTTAGTCCTAGCTACTCGGGAGACTGAGGCAGGAGAATGGCATGAACCCAGCAGGCAGAGGTTGCAGTGAGTGGAGATTGCGCCACTGCACTCCAGCCTGGGCGACAGAGCAAGACTCCATCTCAAAAAAAAAAAAAAAAAAAAAAGTTTATTATAGTTGAATAAAATACTGAGTTGAGGGAAGGAGAGAAACAGGTTAGATTATTAAGAGTTACTTTATAATCCATAGTAAGGAGTTTAAATTTCATGACAAAGGCCTGGGGTGACAGTGGAGGATTTAACTAGGGATATATGATTTGATTTATGCTTTAAAATGATCACCTTGGAAAAGGTTTGAAGAATGGAACATGGAAAGGAGAAGACCGGGAACCAGGAGAGAAACTGGGAAGCTTTACAATAAACCAGGTAGATTGTGATGGTGGCCCAGAATAGATACACAACTGGGAGGATAGAGAGATTTTAAGGCATTGGAGTTAATGACAAAGGAAGAAGAAGTTGAAGTTGATGCCAGCATTTATTATTTGGGCAAGCTGTGCGTAAGGATGATATTTTCTGAGACAAGGAGAAGTGAAGGGAGAATATGGTCTCACAAACGTTTTTAAATAGAATTGTATGTTTGCCATTGTGCTTGCATTGCCTTCTGTTTCACGGACTCATTCTTTCTTCCTCATACTCCACGGTTTGGATCATATTTTAAGACCTCCTGCCATTATTTTCCTATACTGTGTCTCCTTCTGATTTTTTTTTTTTGTTGTTTGTTTGTTTGTTTTTTGAGATGGAGTCTCACTCTGTCACCCAGGCTGGAGTGCAATGGCGTGATCTCTGCTCACTGCAACCTGTGCCTCCTAGGTTCAAGTAATTCTCCTGCTTCAGCCTCCCGAGTAGCTGGGACTGCAGGCACGTGCCATCATGCCTGGCTAATTTTTGTATTTTTAGTAGAGATGGAGTTTCACCATATTGGCCAGGCTAGTCTTGAACTCCCGACCTTGTGATCCGCCTGCCTCGGCCTCCCAAAGTGCTGAGATTACAGGCGTGAGCCACTGTGCCCAGCTGATGTGTTTTGTTTTCACTCTACTGAAGAATATTGCTTGTCAAAACATTTTTTGTTGCTTTTAATCATTTTAACTTTTCATATGAACATGGAAAAACTATTATTAAATGCTCTCTCAAATTTTTGCTTTGAATTTACATTTCTTATCCATTTTGGACTTTGAGATGTCTAGCAACAATTATTTCATGTTGGGTTTTTATTGTTATTATGTATCTGTTGCTTAGAAGTTTTTGTAACTTATTTTTACATTGATTATGAAAGATTAGCCTCAGCAACATTAAACCACAAATGTATTTACAATTGAACTGTGAAAGTTATAAGACCTTAAAGACTAAAAACTAAGGCAAATACATGATACAATGAGCATCTTATTGTCGTTCTCTATTGCTACTATAACAAATTACCACATCCTTGGTAGCTTAAAATAATATAAATTTATTATTTTACAGGAATATAGATCAGAAGTAGGATAAGGGTCTTAATTAGGCTAAAATCAAGGTGTTGGCAGGGTTGAGTACTTTTGTAAAAGGCTCTAGAGAAGAATCCATCTCCTTGTCTTCTCCAGCTTGCAAAGGCTGCTCACATTCTGTGACTCATGGTCCACTTCCCCCACTCAAAACCATCAATGGCATGTTACATCCCTCTCACACTACATCACTCTGACCTCATTTTCCACCTTTCTTTTCCACTTTTAGGCAACCTCATGTCTACATTGACTCACTTGGATAATCCAGGATAATCTCTCCTTTTGAGGTTAGCTGATTAGAATCCATCTACAACTTTAATTCCCCTTGGCCGTGTTACATAACATATTTATAGGTCCTGGGGATTAGAACATGGACATCTTTGAAAGCCTGTTTTTCTGCCTACCACAACTAAGTAGCATTTTAAATGTTAAATGTTTTCTTCTGCTTTTCCAACTTAATCAATGTCATCAATAACTTCCACATTTCGAGGTACAATGTATAGTTAGTTCTCTATCCTCTGACTCCCTACTCATTCTTCAGCTGGCTTCCAAGAGCTCTCACTCCCCTGGCTTTCCCTATCTCACATACTGTGTCTTCTTATTCTCATTGCTGGGTGTTCCTGGTTTTCCTGAGCACTTCATGTTAGAGTGTCTCATGGTTCAGTTTTTTGTCTTTTTCTTTTCAACATCTCTGTTCACTTCCTTGGTAACTTCACATATTCTCATAGCTTTAAATATCATTCATTCATATGCCAATAAGTTTCTAATTTTTATTTCCATTCCTAGACCTCTTACATTCCACACCTGTATGTTCAACTGTCTCCTCCACATCTTCACTTGAATGTCAAACAAACATTTCAAAGTCAGCATATCCAAAACTGAACTCCAGCTCTTCCCATTGAAACCAGTTCCATTTGTGGCTTTCCTTATTTCTGTTGATGTCAGCTCTGTCCTTCTAGGATCTTAGGACAAAAATCTTGTAGTGATTTTGAATCTTTTCTTATCTTTACACCTCATATTCCTACTGTTAGGAAATACTGTGGCTTTGTCTTTAAAATATATCTAGAATCTGTTGCTTCTCAATACTTTCACTGCTATCAACTTGGTCTGGAATCTATTTTCAGGACCTCACCATCCAGACAACATTGCTCAAAGTTGTTTTGCAATAAGGAACACTCAGAACTATTGCATATGAAAATTAAAGAATCTGCTATTTTTCAAAGAGGCAAAGTCCTAATACTTTTATGCTATGCTTTATACATCTTATGTCTTACTAATGTACCATAAAGTACACATTTTCTTCAGTTCTAATTTCTAAGGTGTTTCACTGTTTAAGTAGAAACGAAAGTCATCTGACTGAAAATTATAGCAGTATCTAATTGTTTTTCATAACTAGCCAAATTCAGAAATGTCCTTGATGTATTTCTGGACAAGGTAGATGCTGATATCCTTGGATTTAGGTGATACTTTTATGTTTACCAAACCATATTAACACTTTGCATTTTATAGTTGGAATGAAAAATTTAGAGTAAGAGATACAGATTATGCAGGCAGGTAAGCATCAACCCACAATACTTTTATGTACTCCTGTGTATACCTCCCAGGTATATACCTGAATAATTCTTGACCAGAGTTATAGCATAAGGCTAAATGTGATACAATGACATTATTTTGAATTATAGAGAAGTCTGCTTTTGATTTCAATATCAATTTGATCTCCTGTGAAGATGAAGGTAAAAAGTGAAATTTGCAGCCCAGGTAGAGATTATTTCATGTCGAACTTCCTGCTTCGATTCATGTGATTTTGCATTAAATTCTATCTTGTGGTTTTCTTTATGACCAAAAAGGTTTATATTTCTAGTTACTGGTTCTGATTAAACTCTTCCTCCCTACTGCATCCTCCCGGGGATGTTCGTTGGAGATAAATATTCTGGAAATTTTTTTCTTTGCTATTTTTGTATTTATCTTTCAAAAAGCTTTCTTTGTGATTTTTAAGAGACATATTTAAAAATAATTGCTATAGCAGCTTGCACACTGAAACTTCCCATGGCTGCCCTAATATTTTTCAGAATTTTGATGAGAATGCATTATTTGTCCCCAACAATGGCACTAAACTATTTTTTTTTCTGTCTCTTCTCCAAAGAGATC
Organism: Papio anubis; assembly: GCF_008728515.1. NCBI lineage: Eukaryota > Metazoa > Chordata > Mammalia > Primates > Cercopithecidae > Papio > Papio anubis. The sequence goes on from NC_044978.1 coordinate 86,864,605, forward strand.
CATCAAAGGAGAAAAAGAAGACATCTTGGGTGCTCCAAAATAAGACACCATTTTGAAAACCTTTAGGGAAAAAAACAGCAATAAATAAATACAAATGTAGTAGAAAATGTCATAATATTTAGGAAGATGGATTTGGAAGCACAATTAAAAGGGAGAGAGAGACGAGTCTTCCTGGGCACACCAATTACTATTCCTTATTTTTAGATACCCCATGCATTTAACAATATAGGTCTGATGGACTCCCACAAAAGGCAGGAATTATGGTCGCTGCTCCTATGTGCATCCCAGTGGCTATCCTGCTTACTCAGCATGGGCTACAAGATCTCTCTTTCACTTGGGATCGGATTCTTGATCTCAAGAGCATCTCTGGGATCCTACTGGGAATCAGAGACAGAGCAATTGTTCAGGCAGGTTCAGCATCTCAACAAAATAGGTGATTTCCTGGATACTTGAGTAAAGTGGCACATAGTGTTTCTAAAAGAGGCTTTCCATAGCTACTCTCATCTTTTAAAATAGCAAAAGTGCAAGTCCTAGTTTACCACTGGCACACATTACTCACATGGGCACAACTGGGGTGGACATGTTGGACACCTATTACTTAGGGGTAAGGGTGGTATCCCTGGAGCCAAACTATCTGGGTTTACTTCTAGGGTCACCAGTTTTCAGTTGAATCTTACACACATTAGATAAGTTCTTTGTTTCACAATTTTCTTATTATACTATGGTAATGAGGATGGTAATAATAATTTGCTTCATAAGGCTGTTGAGAGAATTAAATTAGGACTCTCAAATAAATGTTGACCATTATCATTGGGATAAGTGGTTCAAATTTTAGCAACACACATTTTAAATAAAGGTTTGAGACCATTATCTGCTCCAAAATAAGAACAAGACATTGTGAGGGAAATCAGTCTACTTTAATCTCGGAGTTCTGAAAAATACTGGATTGAGAAATTTTACCAACACTGAAAGAAAGTACATTGTGAGAAAAGACCCTGATGATCAGAAATAGATGCCTCAGAGCTTGGTGGAGTGCTCACCCTGTTTTCACATGAAAGAGGAAGTTCTGAAGCACACGCTGACAGCAGCAAAATTAGTTTTGTATAAGCTTAGGTAATAACCATGTCTCTTGGTCATGTGATTTATCTGATTCTGAGTTTCACTGGTGAAATTCTCTCAGGATAAAAACAGAAAAAGCAGAAATCTTCTTGTTTTAATTGTTAGAGGATTTCACTACTGAAACTCGGAATCAGATAAAGCACATGATCAAAGGCTTGGAATTTTTTTCTTTTCTTTTCTTTTTTTTTTTTGAGACGGAGTCTCGCTCTGTCGCCTAGGCTGGAGTGCAGTGGCGCGATCTCCGCTCACTGCAAGCTCCGCCTCCCGGGTTTGAGTGATTCTCCTGCCTCAGCCTCACGAGTAGCTAGGACTACTCACCACGCCCGGCTAAATTTTTGTATTTTTGGTAGAGACGGAGTTTCACTGTGTTAGCCAGGGTGGTCTCGATCTCTTGACCTTGTGATCCACCTGCCTCGGCCTCCCAAAGTGCTGGGATTATAGGTGTGAGCCAACGCGCCCGGCCCAAGGCTTGGAATTTTTAATTGCTAGGAACAGTCACAAAAGCAGATGATGGGCTGGGCGCAATGACTCATGGCTGTAATCCCAGCACTTTGGAAGGTTGATGCGGGAGGATCGTTAGAGCCCAGGAGTTCAAGGCCAGCCTGGACAAAAATGGTGAAACCCCATGTCTACTATATACATATATATTAGCTGGGCATGGTGGCTTGTGCCTATAGTGCCATCTACTCAGGAGGCTGAGGCAGGAGAATCATTTGAGCCTGGGAGGCAGAGGTTGCAGTGAGCTGAGATGGTGCCATTGCACTCCAGCCTGGGCAACACCAGACCCTGTCTCAAAAAAAAAAAAAAAAAAAAAAAAAAAAAGCAGATGATGTTGTGTCCTATTTATGTTGCCATTGCAATTGCTAATAGGTTCCTGAGACAGTCTTCAACAAACACTCAAGGTAACATTAATTGACTTTTTGATTGTTCATAGCAATTAAAAACTCCAAGCCCTGGGCTGTCTTCCCCTGTCTCCCTACTCTGTTTCTTGTCTACTCTTACCCTCTCACCTCGATGCCCAGGAAGTGTGTGTTCAAGGAGATTACACTATAGTTCAGTCAGGTTCAATTCAACTCAAATGATTTTTAAGCACCTATTATGTGCAAAGGACAGTATCAGATGTTAAGGACTAAGAAGAAAAAATCGAGGAACAAAAATACAGAGGCAAATATAATCATTGTGGAAGTTCATTTCCTGATGGTTTCTAATTGCTTATTAAAATGAAAAGCAAGGCCATTACTTGAGAATGAAGAAAATTGAAGTGGTATTAGAAATGTGAGGTGTATAAAAGTATAAAATAATCGACTAGGACAGTAGGAGAGTGAATTAAGAAGGGAAATAAAATTGGATTGCTAGAAAGTTCTAAGGACTCACTTGTTGTTTGGCGGTCAAGGATTTAAAGAGTGACAAACATAGTTGTGTTTTTGTCCAGCCACGCAAGATACAAGTCAATGTGGGAACTTAGAGATTTATCCATTACTGTGGTTTTGTAAGGCATAAACAAGGGAAGGTGAGACAGAGAAGAGAGTGGTGGTTTATACGGAAGAGTGGTTATTATCATGGGCCATAGCCTTCTGGGTGGGAATGTCAGTGGGCAGCGAAGACATGAGGAGGGGAGTTTTGGCTTAAAGGTGGTGGCCAATGGAGTGTCAAAGTAGGCCCTAAGAATTTTGGAAGAAGGTCTAGTAAAGGAAGTAGAATGCTTGAAATTGACATTATGGAGGACTGCAGATAATGCTAAGCGCTAGTGTATTAGGTTGGTGCAAAAGTAATTGCGGTTTTTGCCATTAAAAGACCACAATTACTTTTGCACCAACCTAAAATAACCATGGGAGTGGACGAATGAAGTAAAATAGAGTATGTGATATCTGGAGCATGGAAGATTAGGAACAAAGAATCCAGTGTAGAGAGGATTATGTACCTCTGCAATTCTCAATCCTGCCTGCTCATTAAAATTACCTGGAAAGCTTTTCATAAAAAGATACCAGAGTCTCGGCACCATGTCAGACAAATTAAAACAGAATTTCTGAGAGTGGGATCTATAATCACTTTTTAAAAGCTCCTTATGAGATTCAATTTGCCATGAAGGTTGATAACCACTGATAGATATGGATAGAAAATCATGATGGGAAAAGAGAAAGTGAACCAGGAGCTAAATAATCTTTAAAAAATGGGGTAGGGGAGTTGATTTCTAGGGTGTCTGTAAATGAGACCGTTGTGTATATTTGTAAAATAGTAATAACACATAAATGTGAAGTGTCTTGATTTGGTCTACTTGAATGCTTGAGGAGTGTTTAGATTCTCAGGCCCCTGGAAATATCTAGTTTTTGAAATGAAGAAAGAGTCTGCATCCTTGGTTTGTCTTACAGAATCTTTCTGGTACTTTGGTATTTCTTTTGCAAGTATCATCTATGAAAATTCTGCATTGTGTCGCTTCAGACACCAATGTTTTCTATAAAACACATAAAAAAGGAAAGAACAGTGAAAATTAACATAAATAGATATTTCTAATAGAGGATTTAAATGTTCAGGAAGGCCCTTGCTTCCAACAAAACCTAGATTCGTTTACATTATAAACAGATCCAGTAGTTAACATTCACCTTGTATACTCTACTTTAATTATGCAGAATGTTCAGCTGGTGTTATGGCCTGCTAAGGCAGAGTGTCCCACAAGTTTTATATTAAGAGATGTTAAATCATTCTTTACTGGGTTGAAATTTACATTTTATTTTGCCGTTGCTATCTCTCTTGAATCAATTTTGCGATTTTCAGCAAAGACTAGTGTTGCTGCCAGAACTTTTTACAAATTATTATCATGGGTATTTTATCCAGGCCCTGGTCTTACATCATATGTTGAAAGGTAGAGGATAAACCTATCCTCTGCTTGTCTGTCTTCATGATTGTGCCTTGTTATTGTATATACATTTTTAAGGGCATTGAATGAAATCATGCATCTTTATAAAACAGCATAGAAGTAAACTTTTTTTATATATGTGTGTGTGTCTGTGTCTGTGTGTGTGTGTGTGTGTATATATGTCAAACTGGTGGACAGGGATTATTTCATTAGAGAGAGTTATGAAGACAGTTGTCCTATTTTACCTTCACAGTCTAGGGAAGCTGGGCACTGGCCATGCAGTTGCGTTCCACAATTCCTGCTAAGTACAATAGGAAGGATCGGCTTTACGAGTAAGCAGGAAGGCAGAGCTCTGTACTGTATAAGGGCCTTGTTGTGTTTTTGTCACACTGCCTGGAAGCTACATTCTACATAAAAATTTTGGGTTTTGAATTTTTTTTAAGTGCTCCCAATTCAAATGCCAGTAACATTAGGAATCCATATCACATGACTCTGGAGTGGGGAGTGCCTCATTTAGCGAAATACAAAGATGTACAGAAAGAAGATATAGTCTCTTTCTGGTAGGAAGTCCGAGTCAATGGGGGATGCAGAAGGGGAAAATGGAGAAAAACCAAGTAGGAGCACAGAAAAGGAGTGACGCTTGCCCTATCATTATTGTGGAGTTCTACCTTTTGCCACACTTGCCCATAGGCCCAGTGGCAGCATGGTGGAGAGTGAAGGACTCAGAAGACCATATTTATTTGCTAAGTTTTTATGTGTGTTCAGGTGTGGGTGCTGGTGTGGGGCCATGAGTTCATATAATAAACAAATTTCTACAAAGAAATGTCTGATATGAAGAACTCAGTGAGTCATCGAGAAGCAAAATTAGTTTCTTTTTAATAAAATGTCAAATGCAGGTGAAATTACCAAAGATGGAATGTTATAAGAATCTGAAACCTTTTTCAAAATCAATCTTTAATAAAATAGAATCTCAATAATGAATAAGAACTTCACTTTAGAAGTGATTTAACAAAGAGACATCAGGAAAGGTTGATAATAAACCTTTCCTGGCAGTCATACTCTTGGAATTCTACTTTATATGATTATACTGTAGTGGAGAAAAATGAAGAAAGTAAAGAACTATAATATGAGATCTTTTGACCTCTGTTTTAATTTAATGGATTCTTACTGGCAGAAATGCATCCTAGTGCCTACATTATTGTAATGGAACCACTACTTAATATTTTCATGCTTATTTGGAATTTTAGCATTAGTTTATTCATTTCTCCACAGGACAATTTTATTTATAAAATATGAATATGATATTTCAGAATAAAAAACAAGAATCTGATCTTACACATATATACATATGTGTGCACATACGTACTCTATCTGTATACACAAATACACATATATATATGTATATAGACACATGTGTGCACACACACACAATCAGGGAGCTTAAAGCTTGAGGAGAGATTAGGCATGTGAGATCCTGTAAACAATCCCTTACCCCCAAGATAATTCCTTGAGTGAGCTGAATGCATAGAGACTTTTGTTCATTTCACTGAAGGTGGAGGAAGGATTCTGATGCAAGGGCAACTGGGTCAGAGAAAAGGAATGGAGGAGAAAAGAATATTGGAGGAATAGCATGGTGGCTTCATATTGGGTTAGGTAAGTGGAAACTGTATTTCCCAGAATTCCCTTCCTGTATGGTTCAGAGTTAGACTTGGACACAAGAGAAATTTGAGAGCGATATGGAAGTTGGTGGTAAATCAGTGGCTACTACATTCTAAAAGTTGGTGTAAGACAACAGGTGCCTTGTTCATATATTTCGGGGGCCGTCTGCTGCTCCACCTTAGAGCATCAGCAGAGGCTGTGGTTCTTCTGGCTCTTCAGGGGCTGCTCCTTCAGCTTCTCCAAGTCCTGGGTCAAGTGCCCGTGCATATCAGGGATGAAGGGTGCCAACTTCTGCAGACCACCAATGCCATCAAGGTTAGAGACAGTGGCAGACACAGAACTCAGTTTGTCTTTGTGTATTCTTGTGGGTTGCAGTTTGTCACGACTCTTCCACACTTAACATTCACTTTTTCTCCCAACTGCCAGTCAGGCCCACCCATACAACTTCAGGCCCAACACCAGATGTGGAATCAACTGTGTTAATGTGCCTAAAGAAGGCAACACTTTGGGTGACCAAGTAGCTGCTAGCATAGACCACTTAGGAAAAAAATAAGGAATATGATGGAATTTCACTGGTTGCTTTTAAGTGCACTGGAGAACTTGTGGAAAGAAAATTTATGAGCTTAAGCTTTTAAATTCCCAGCTCAAAGTGGGTTAGAGACCAGAACACTTCCATGACTTCCTTAAAAGAAACTTTTGTTGTGTACAGGTGTGATGTATGTGTTTGTTGTGTATATGTATTGTTGCTATGTTACTGAGTTTTCTGAAAATCAAGTTGAAAGTCTAGTTAAAAGTTGTTCTATAATGCAAATTAGATTCCTAAACTTGGACCATGTGTGGTGGCTCACGCCTGTAATCCCAGCACTTTGGAAGGCTGAGGTGAGTGGATCACCTGAGGTCAGGAGTTTGAGACCAGCCTGACCAACATCGTGAAACCATGTGTCTACTAAAAATACAAAAATTAGCCGGACATGGTGGTACATGCCTGTAATCCCAGCTACTCAGGAGGCTGAGGCAGGAGAATCACTTGAACCTTGGAGGTGGAGGTTGCAGTGAGCCGAGATCGCACCACTGCATGCCAGCCTGGGCAACAGAGTGAGACTCTGTCTCAAAAAAATAAAATAAAATAAAATAAAATAATTAATAAATAAATAAATTCCTAAACTTGAAAGCTCTTTTATGTAAAAGTTAGAGCATTGTTTGGGAAGGAGTGTGATCCTGAAAACTGGGATAAAGACATAGATAGATTCTGAGAAAGCTGAAGACCTTGAACCATGTATTCCATCAAGTCACTTTGTTAGTAGAAGCAGCCCTTCTTCCCCTGTCTGAAGAGATTAGTCTCCTCTTTCTTTTCTTTTCCCCTCCCTCCCTCCCTCCCTCCCTCTTTCTTTCTTTCTTTTCTTTTCTTTTCTTTTCTTTTCTTTTCTTTTCTTTTCTTTTCTTTTCTTTGATGGAGTCTTGCTCTGTTGCCCAGGCGAGAGTACAGTGGTGCAATCTTGGCTCACTGCAACCTCCGCCTCCCAAGTTCAAGCAATTCTCCTGCCTCAGCCTCCTGAGTAGCTGGGATTATAGGCGGGCGCCACCACACCCAGCTAATTTTTGTATTTTCGGTAGAGATGCAGTTTCACCATGTTGGCCAGGCTGGTCTCGAACTCCTGACCTCAAGTAATCTGCCCACCTTGGCCTCCCAAAGTGTTGAGATTATAGGCATGAGCCACTGTGCCTGTCCTCTTTCTTTTTTTTTTTTTTAATTTATTTTTATACATTTAGTTGGTACAAATGCAGGATTCTTACATTCATATATTGCACAGCCATGAAGCCTGGGCTTTTAGTGTACTCCTCACCCAAATAGTGAACACTGTACCCAATAGATAGTTTTTCAGCCCTCTCCCCCACCATCTCTTTGTAGTCACAGTGTCTATTCTTCCAGTCTCTATGTCCGTGTTTATCCACTGTTTAGCTTCCACTTGCAAGTGAGAACATGTGGTATTTGCTTTTCTGTTTCTGAGTTATCTCACCAAGTCTCCTCTTTCTTGAAGTACTTGTAACAGCCTTCCCTGGGGTAGCTACTTTGTGGGAGACTGCTGATCCTCCTCAAGACCTCTCCTTGACATCTGTTATGCTTCTAGAACTATACCCAGATTTAAGTTTCAAAAGACCCCAGGGGTAAGGCATAGCATGTGAACCATGAGCAGTTAAACATACATGAAAAGAATTGCAAAATTTTGCCAATTTGTAATGATGATGGAAATTTGGAGAATATATATCAAAACATATTTTCAGGAATTATGTCAGGATTGATTTCATTCATGTTGATGCACTGAGCAGAGATTTGGATTCAACGTGTTAATGTGAGCAGCTGAGAGTGACTGTAACGGTGTTTTAAAAATTATAATTGGTTCACTGAAGCCTGAATCTAAGATGCACTACACTAAACGAAGTTAAAATATCAGAACTTCTGTGGAATACTGAAGAGAAAGGTATTCGAATGCTGCTATAAAGACACATGCACACGTATGTTTATTGCAGCACTATTCACAATAGCAAAGACTTGGAATCAACCCAAATGTCCATCAGTGACAGATTAGATTAAGAAAATGTGGCACATATACACCATGGAATACTATGCAGCCATAAAAAAGGATGAGTTTGTGTCCTTTGTAGGGACATGGATGCAGCTGGAAACCATCATTCTTAGCAAACTATCACAAGAACAGAAAACCAAACACCGCATGTTCTCACTCATAGGTGGGAACTGAACAATGAGATCACTTGGACTCAGGAAGGGGAACATCACACACTGGGGCCTATCATGGGGAGGGGGGAGGGGGGAGGGATTGCATTGGGAGTTATACCTGATGTAAATGACGAGTTGATGGGTGCAGCACACCAACATGGCACAAGTATACATATGTAACAAGCCCGCACGTTATGCACATGTACCCTACAACTTAAAGTATAATAATAAAGAAAGAAAGAAAGAAAGAAAGAAAGAAAGAAAGAAAGAAAAACTGGAATGCTAGAGTGAATTTATCATGTAAGACATACTTACCCGTCCCCCAATTATGTTCAGACAGTCCAGAGGACACTGACTTTACCAAGGTTGTGAGAAATCCTTTCATGAAGGACCCCTCAGCATCACGGTGGAAGGGCTCTGTGGTCTATTCTCTACAGGTCAAAAATGACAGTGCTAACTGCTGCCATCAGAATGAGCTCCCTTGTTCAATGAGACAATGGGGTTTTAGGTGGCAGGGGCTAAGTGTGGCATTTAATCAGCAGAGGCAATCGAGATATTGTTACTGTAAAGCACAAAGAAGCCAAATAGTTACCAGAATAGTCTGATTTTCAGATAAATTTAGACTTCACTAATTGATCATGGAGTCCTTAGAATGAAAATAAATGGTATTCTCCCTCACTTTCCCACAAACTGCTGTGGTCCTTTGACCTAAAATTGGCCCTCTGAGGGCTTACTGCCGTTAACAGCTTCACTGGAGCTGGAAAGTGGTGTGTAAGTGTGTGTGTCTGTTGTGTGTATATGCGTGCATGTCTCTTGTGACTATGTTGCTGAGTTTTTGAAAATAAAACTCAAAGTTTAGTTATAGATTGTTTTATAATGCAAATTGAAATCCTAAGCTTGGAGATTTTTCATGAACCTTCATGGAAACGACAGAGCAGGGCTATTGCTCACCCAGGACACTGTGACGGCAGGGAAAAGCCTGAGGGACCTCTCTGAAGTTGTTGGTGGGGAGGAGACCCTCACTATAGTGAATATAAAGGCCCTGACAGTGATATCTTTTGTCTTTAATGTTGAGCATGGTTCCTTTATTGAGTATTTTCACACTCCACAATCATTTCTTCCACCTTCTTTTTCTAATAATCATCTGAAAGGCTCAAATGCATCGCCAGAAAGCGCTTGGTAAGAGAGGAAAATAGATAGAAAAGCGAATAAAAATTTACTTTCATGTAATTTATATCAGTTGATTCTAATTTGGACTTTTGAAGAATTTGAGACTAGATCTAATCCTCTCTCACAAGTTTTCCCTGAGAAACAGCATTGCTGCTTCCTCAGCAGTTCCTCATATGGCCTGATAAACAGACCTTTCCCCTGTCTGGCTGCCTCATTAGGAATTTCCCCTGGTGGTGTGTAATGGATTTCATGGTGCCCCACCCCCTCCTCAAAATCAGATGGTGACATCCTAAGCCCCACTATTTCATAATGTGAACTTATTTGGAATTAAGGGTTTTTACAGAGGTAATCAAGTTAAAGTGAGGTCATCAGATTAGGCCCTAATCCAGTATGACTGGTGTCTTCATAAAAAGGGGAAATTTGGAGACAGAGACACATACAGGGAAGACGATGTGAAGAGATATGGGGAAAAGATGGCTGTCTAAAGCCAAGGAGGGAGGCCTGGAGCAGATTCTCCCTCACAGGCCTCAAAAAGAACCAACTCTGAGAATACCTTGATTTTAGACTTCCAGCCTCTGGAAATGTGAGAGAAATTTCTGTTTTTTTTTTTTTTTTTTTTTTTTTTTTGAGACGGAGTCTCGCTCTGTCGCCCAGGCTGGAGTGCAGTGGCCGGATCTCAGCTCACTGCAAGCTCCGCCTCCCAGGTTCACACCATTCTCCTGCCTCAGCCTCCCGAGTAGCTGGGACTACAGGCGCCCGCCACCTCGCCCGGCTAGTTTTTTGTATTTTTTTAGTAGAGACGGGGTTTCACCGTGTCAGCCAGGATGGTCTCGATCTCCTGACCTCGTGATCCGCCTGTCTCGGCCTCCCAAAGTGCTGGGATTACAGGCTTGAGCCACCGCGCCCGGCCAAATTTCTGTTGTTTAAGCCACCCAATCTGTGGTACTTGGTTATTGTAGCCCTGGCAAACTAATCAGAGATTGACCTCTGTATTGGACTCAACATTACATGAGAGTGGTGTATGGAAAGAAAACTAACATTAGGTTAAAAAGGCTTGGTTATTTATGTAATTGTTTTTCCACTTTCCAATTAGATGATTTTTGTCAAGTCCTCTACCCTTGCAGATGAAGTGTTTCCTCATTTTTGCAATCCTTTGTTCTCTTTTTTTTTTTCTTTGAGATGGAATCTCACTCTGTCACCCAGGCTGGAGTGCAGTGGCATGATCTCTGCTCACTGCAAGCTCTGCCTCCCAGGTTCAAGCGATTCTTCTGCCTCAGCCTCCCGAATAGCTGGGACTACAGGCACGTGCCACCACGCCTGGCTAATTTTTTGTACTTTTAGTAGAGACGGAGTTTCACTGTGTTAGCCAGGATGGTCTCGATCTCCTGACCTCGTTATCTGCCTGCCTCCACCTCCCAATGTGTTGGTATTACAGGTGTGAGCCACCACACCCAGCCAATCCTTTGTTCTTAGGAACTGGTGACTAGTGTTCTAGTCAGCTCTAATCAAAATGCTTGTGGGTGACACTATTGGCTTTCTATCAATAGGATGGCCATAAGTCCCAAGGTGAGTGAGACAGTACCTGTTTATGTCTATTATAGTGGTAGAATTCTTAATAGGGCACTTTTTAAAATTTTTGTTTAAAAAATTTTTTATTGCCATAGGATTTTGGGGAACAGGTGGTATTTGATTACATGAGTAAGTTCTTTAGTGGTGATTTGTGAGATTGTGGTGCAACCATCATCCAAACAGTATACACTAAATCTAATTTGTAGTCTTTTATCCCTTACCCCCTTCCCACCCTTTCCCACTGAGTCCCCAAAGTCCATTGTGTCATTCTCATGCCTTTGCATCCTCGTATCTTAGCTCCCACTTACAAGTGAGAACATACGATGTTTGGTTTTCCATTCCTGAGTTACTTAACTTAGAGTAATAGTCTCCAATCCCATCTAAGTTGCTGCAAATGCCATTAATTCATTCCTTTTTATGGCTGAGCGGTATTCCATCGTATATATTGATACCGCAGTTTCTTTATCCACTCATTGATTGATGGGCACTTGGGTTGGTTTTACATTTTTGCAATTGTGAATTGTGCTGCTATAAACATGCTTGAGCAAGTATCTTTTTCATATAATGACTTCTCTCATTCTTAGTAGTGTTCCAGTTGAACGATAAATTAGATATATGGTCTCCTTATCCTTTGCCATCTCCTTAATGCCAACTTTGCCCAGGTATTCCTCAGCTTTAGGAGTGGGTCCTGATTAGGGAATGGCAATTATGCTAATTTCACTCTTGTTTGAAATTGGTTCAGCAACAGTTGCTCAAGTCAATTAGAGCATAGGATTCCTGGATTGTGATTGGTCCAGGAGTGAGTAAAGGTCCTAATCTGGCCAAATGAGATTAAAAAGCAGGACAATGACTAAAAGGATAGTTTTTTTTGTTTTTTGTTTTTTTCAGTGAATGACATAATCTATTGTCCCACTGTTACTGGTAGTCATCTGATGAGCCTTACACAAGCAAGCTCAGGAATACAATTGCACACAGAGTGGGCATAACACAGAGAATTGGAAAGAAACTTGAATCTTCATTGTACCACACCTAAACCAGCCTTAACTCCACACTTCTTGATATGTGAAAAGAGACGTTTTCTTATTGCTTCAGTAGATTTGAGTCCAGGATTTTTATTACTTTCAGCTAAATGCGTCCTAAATGAGATAATGTTTATTCATTTGCTGTGGTTGCTGGAACAACTTACCACACTTATCACAACTTGGTGGCTTAAAAGAACAAAAATTTATTCTCTGATGGTTCTGGAGTCCAGAAGTCTGCAATCAGTTTCACTGGGCTAAAGTCAAGATGTTGGCCAGGCTAACTCCTTCTGGAGGCTCTAGGGGAGATGCATTTTCTTGCATTTTCTAGGTTCTGAAGGGCTCCTGCATTTCTTGGCTCAGGGTCCCTTCCTTGAACTCCTCTAATCTCTTGCTTCTGTTTTGACATCTCCTACTTCTAAAATCTAATATTCACCCCTGCCTCTCTCTTATAATGATATTTGTGATTACATTTAAGACTCACCAGATAATGCAAGATAAGCTTCCCATCTCAGGGTCCTCAATTCAGTCACATTTGCAAAGTCCCTTTTGTCATTTAAGGTAACATATTCATGGTTTCTGAAGATTAGGCTGTGGATATCTTTAGTGATTATTTTTCATTCTACTACACAATGCTTTTGACTTTAATGCAGAATGACAAAGATTCTATAATGGTAAGATAGGTGATATAGGATGTAGACTGGAACTTTTTTCTAATGTCTTAGAATGTGAACTGAGTCATAAACCTGAGAATTGTAGGTGGTAAGTACACATATATTATAAAGAAAGATGGTAAACATATTTATGGCCAAATTACAGAGAGAGAGCAGAATCTCTCTAGGGACTATTAATCCAACTACCAATTTATATTTTATATAAGAACAGGTACTTTAAAGTGTGATTGGAGAGAGAATAGTTATAATAGGTGTGTCTCTGTTGTAATGAAGAGTACCGTGGAAATTCTCCCCAACCAAGGGAGTAGAGACTGAGATGCCAACAGTCATCTCCAGTCATTTGATGGGTCTCCAAGAATTTAAGTTTTAAAATCTGGAGATGCCAGGAAAGGAGAATAAACTGGAATCTTGTTTTCTGACTGGATGATTATGTAGCTACAGAAATGTTTAAGCTTGCCTAATCTCACCAGAAGGGGGTTTTGTGGGAAAATTCTTTAGAGGCCTTGATAAATCCAGTAGAGCAGAGACATACATAAACAAAGAAACTGATGCCTGCTTCCTGCCTGTTTCTAGTAGGGAGAATATATATATATATATTTTTTGATATACAATTTTGCTCTGCCACCCAGGCTGGAGTGCAGTGGCGCAATCTCGGCTCACTGCAACCTCCACCTCCTGGATTCAAGTGATTTTTGTGTCTTAGTCCCTTGAGTAGCTGGGATTACAGGTGCCCGCCACCATGCCTGGCTAATTTTTGTATTTTTAGTAGAGGTGAGGCTTCACCATGTTCGCCTGGCTGGTCTTGAACTCCTGGACTCAAGTGATCCATCCACCTCTGCCTCTGGAAGTGCTAGTGTGAGCCACAGGTGTGAACCACCATGCCCAACCTTTAGTATGGAGAATTCTCAAACCATGAAGCTGACTGGAACAACCTGCAATGGCAGGACAAGAAAAGGGCAAAGGGGAACCACCAAAGAGTACACAATGTGACCTATGAGAGAACTAACATTTGGGCATCTGCTATGGCAAATTATAATACATCTGTCATATAAGATGTCCCTATTTTCCTAATCTCCCCTATTTGCTATCTTGACTCTGGGAAAACTTGTAGCAAAGGTAATGTAGATGGAGAAAGGAAGGTGAGAAACAGACTAAGACTACTTCATTATTGCAGCTATCGCATCCAAAGATCAAGTGTCAGTCCTGGGGAGGAGTGAATATTTGGAATGGAAGTTAGATTGAACTTCTAATTTAGTCTGGATTTTTTTTTTTTTTTAGCATCTGTGAGTGAATTACAGTTACTTAAATGAAATTGTTCTTGTCACTGAAAAAGACTAAAAGGGCATGGGATGTGGCTGGAATATTATCTTAGAATAGCAAAGGAAGTTTGCAACACAGAGTATTAGTCAGAAAGGCTGGAGAAAAAAGTGAAGAAGTTTACTTCTTTTGCTAAACTCCTATATAGGTAAGAATGTGTTAAAGAATAGAGAAGAATAAAAGTGTGAATATGGCAGCAATATAAAGTAGTAGATGTACAGCTAAGTATTAATATATTTTAGAGCTAAGAAAGTACCCAATATTAGAACTAATCTTTAGGTCTCTTAAAAAAATGAAGCATAACAATAACAACAACAAAATAAACCAAACTACGACCTATTTGACCAAATATTATTTTTCATTGAAAATAGAATATAACTTAGTTACTGACAATTTATAGCTTCAAGTTTTCCAAAATTGCGTTGCTTTTTTCATTTTGATTATTTTGCAATTATTCTTCAAATATAGGATGACATTTCTGATTTGAGATAAGTAAAGTATCCTATTCTACTCTTTTTTCTTTACCTCAATACATGACTCACATGAAGAGGAGGCACTCATGGAAACAAGAGAAGGAATATTGAAAGAATACTGTATATGGTATTTTTCTGTTCATTTTATCTAATAGAAATTTTAAAATAAATCTTTCATGTGACAGATTAGGTAACAGCAAGCGTGAAGATCTTTCTTCACAGCTTGCTTTTACTGTGCCATTTCCTTTCATTTCCTATAAGTGTGTTTGGCCCACAGACCTCCCATTAGTTTTAAAGGGATTCAGTGTCCAAATATACACTAGGACATGAAAATCTGTCCTAGTAAGGAAAAACCTCTATTGTCTAATGCAATAGTGCTTCAGGGGAATCCTTCTGAAAGATTAGATTAATTCTACTTCCTGCCACTGCCAATGATTAGACAAGGAAATAATGTGGCTTTAAAATGAACCAACTGCACAGAGGACATTCATTAAACCAACAACTGTAGAAAATAATATAATTTTTAAAAAAAATCTAAGTGTGAAGGATCAAAGTGCAGGAGGAGGCTTTGTTGAAATGTCTAGATAAAGCAGAGTCAGTCTTTAAATGCGAAAGACTTTACATTTGTTAAAAATATGTGTATATTAACTGATTCAGCTGATAATTTTTGAGCTCCAAATATTTGCAAGCCACAGTTGTAGATGCTGGGAATACAATAATAAGCAAAATATACAAAACATCATGTATTCGTGCAGTTTACATTCTAGAGTGCAGAAATAGGTAGTAAATATAACAAATTTTATGTATTTGTATTGATGTGCATTGTATATATATGTACATCTATATATGTACAAATGGACATAACCATCTCTATATATTTATCTATATTCATATTCATATAGTGATAAGTTCTATAAAGCTCTTATCTCCAAGGAAGTGGAAGAAAGGAAGAGGAAGTCATTTTAAATAGAGTGGTCCTGGAATCCCTCATTAGTTAAGCCACTGAGTAAATATCTGAAGAAAGTGAGAGAGTTAGACATACTAATTTCTGGTGAAAGAGGTTTCTAGGTAAAGGAAGAAGCAAGTGCACATTATGCTTGGTGAATAGAAAAGAGGTCAGAGCTGGGTGCGATGTTCTATGCTTGTAGTCCCAGCTACTCAGGAGGCTGAGGCAGGAGGATTGCTTGAGTCCAGGAGTTCGAGGCTAGCCTGGGCAACATAGTGAGACTTCGCTTCTAAAAAAAAAAAAAAAAAGAAAGAAAAGAAAAGAGGCAAGTATGACATGGCTGAGAGAGAGAGAGAGAGAGAGAGGACAATGGTGATAGATGAGGACAGAGAGGTCACAGTGATGCAGATGCATACATGGAACCTCATAGGTCATGGTAAGGCATGAGACTTTTTCTCTGAGAGGGATAAAGCCATTGAGGGGTTTGAGTAGAGAGTGATAAGAGCTTGATCATAGTTTGGAAGGGTCACTTTGGTTTCTGAGTTGAGAATAAATTGCCTAAGTGACAGAAAACTGGCTAGGAGTCCATGGCATTATAATAATCTGGGGAAAAGATGATGATGGTTCTGAGCAGGGTGGGAGTGGTTGGGGTGGTGAGAACTGGGTATATTTTGAAGAAAGCTCTGATAAGATTTTCTAATTAATTGGACATGGAATATGAGAAAAAGAGAAGATTCAAGAATGGCTCCAAGGTTTTTGGTCTGAGGAACTGGCAGGATGGAAGAAGTGTTCTTTACTGAAATGTGGTAGGGAGTGGGAGGGGCAGGCTAAAAGGAAGTTCTGCCTTGAACGTGTTAAGTTTAAGTAGTCTTTTAGAAAATCATGTGGATAAATCTAAATAAAATCTAGAAAGTGAGCATGGATAAAGATTGCATCCTAAGAGAGTCTATTTAGACTTGGGAAGTGCACATGAGGCAGCAAAGAAGATACGAAATGGACAGTGAATCTGGAGGAAAATCAAGACAGTGTATTATTTAGAAATTAAATGAGGGGCGTTTTCCAAGGGAGCATGGCTGACCGGTCAACTCCATGGCTGACCGGTCAACTCCTGGACTGCTCAGCCATGCTTCCTTGGAAAACTTCCCTCAATGAGTTGGCAAGTGATTTGGTCAAAGAGGCGTTCATTGGTATCCTTGATAAGAGGAGTTTTAAGTGAAATGGTGATGGAGAGTGAAAGCCTTATTATATTACAGAGAGCTTAAGAAAATATGAGGATAAGTTAGAGGTAGTCAGTATAGGAAAATTTTAAAGGAGCTTTGCAACAAAAAGGAGCAGATACGTGGAGGATAACTGGAAGGGGATATGAGGTCAAGGAGAGGTTTTTTCATGTTTTGTAGATGGTAGAAATTGTAGCAGTTTTTATTTGTACACTGATG
This sequence comes from Papio anubis, assembly GCF_008728515.1. Taxonomy (NCBI): domain Eukaryota; kingdom Metazoa; phylum Chordata; class Mammalia; order Primates; family Cercopithecidae; genus Papio; species Papio anubis. The sequence goes on from NC_044978.1 coordinate 86,881,578, forward strand.
GGAATGTCACACTGCAAAGTGGAAAATTAATAACGGAAGATAGATGACAGAATAACTTAACTGATGTGTTTGTGTAGGCAAGAGACAATGGGATTTAGTGCACAAGAGGGATTGCTTTTAGACAGGAGCAGGTACAATCCATCTGAAGTAATTGGTGGGAAGGCAGACTATGTGGGTGCAGATGCTAGTTTGTGAATGAATGTAGTGTGGGCACCACTGGAAATTCTTTTGTTATTTTCTGAAATGGAAATACATTATTCGGCTGAGAGTGAGGATGTGGGGAAAGATATTGGAGATTAGAGGAGGGAGATAGCTTTTTAAGAGGCTTCAAAAGTTAGCGAACTAGTAAAACATAGAAGGATAACTGGTCTGCATTAAGGGCAAATTACTTGCTTATTGTTTCCTAACCTGTTACCTGTAAGTCCTGTTTTACCATTTCTATTAGATAACTTATAGTACTCCAGCTTACATTAAGTACCTGGGAACAGACATGGCATAGGCAAAAATATGGCTATTATCAGTTTTTCTGAAGTTTGAGGTCTTACCAATTAAGTGTGATGAAGTGAGAGAGGAATGAGAGAGAAGTATAAGAGAGCGTGTATAAGCGAGTAAGGCTACAATGATGGGCTACTGAATTTAAGAAGGGCAAGTAGGGAAGTGAGGACAGGAAGGTGAGGGGCAGTACAAGATGTATTTGATTCATGAATTTTAGATCTTGGTGAAATCAGCAATTGTTGGAGTGAGAGCACTAGAGGAAATACAGGCATGATGGTCTAAGATCATCTTGGATGCTTAGTACTGGCTATGACAAGGTATATAGACTGTAAGCAGGACAGTGGGAGAGAATGACTGAGCTAGGAAGATATGGTCATCATAGGAGAGGAGGATGGAGGAACTGAGAAGCAGTTACATAATTTTCAGCTTTTTTTTTCTCTTCTTATGCCAGTACCTATTGTCTTAATAACTGTACCTTTATAATAAAACCTAATATTCAGTGGGGCAAATTCTTTTGTATTTATTTATTTATTTTTATTTATTTTTATTTTTTGAGATTGAGTCTTGCTCTGTCGCCCAGGCTGGAGTGCACTGGCGCGATCTCAGCTCTCTACAAGCTCTGCCTCCCGGGTTCACGCCATTCTCCTGTCTCAGCCTCCGGAGTAGCTGGGACTACAGGCGCCCGCCACCACGGCCCGCTAACTTTTGTACGTTTAGTAGAGACGGGGTTTCACCGTGTTAGCCAGGATGGTCAGGATCTCCTAACCTCATGATCCATCCGCCTCCACCTCCCAAAGTGCTGGGATTACAAGGCGTCAGCCACCGCGCGGACCAAAGTTGCTAACTTAATATATTTTCAAGTTTTATCTGTATGGTTTTGGTTTTCTACATATGCAAACATATTTTCTGTGAGTGACCTTTTTCCCCCATTCCTTTCCAGATATTATATAGTCATCCCTCAGTATATGCTGGGAATTGGTTGGTTCCAGGACCAAAATTCTCGTGTACTTAAAGTTCTGCAGCGTCCATCCTTAACGTGAGTTTCGCATGCTGTAAGTACTGTATTTTCCCTCTGTGCCTGCTGGAAAAAATCCACCTAGAAGGGAATCCTTGCAGTTAAAACCCATGTTGTTGAAGGGTAAACTGTGTGCTTTATTTCTTTATTTTTCCTTATTGAAAAGTCTAGACCGGGCGCGGTGGCTCACGCCTGTAATCCCAGCACTTTGGGAGGCCGAGGTGGGCAGATCACGAGGTCAGGAGATAGAGCCCATCCTGGCTAGCACGGTGAACCCTGTCTCTACTAAAAATAGAAAAAAAAATTAGCCGGGTGTGGTGGCGGGCGCCTGTAGTCCCAGCTACTCGGGAAGCTGAGACAGGAGAATGGAGTGAACCCAGGAGGCAGAGCTTGCAGTGAGCTTCCAGAGATTGCCCACTGCACTTAACAGATGGTAGACCTGGGCTCAAAAAAAAAAAAAAAAAAAAAAAAAAAAGAAAAGTCTAGGATCTTCTTTCTATATTTTGATAGACCTGGTATTAATGGGACTTTTTATCTCATTTTGAACTCTATGGAAGCTTGCAACATATCAATATTAAGTAAGGTTTGATGTAGGTTTTTTTTTCAATAGTCTAGCGCTGGATTGCTGACTTTTGCATGAAGGATTACTTTTGTCCCTAGTTTGTAGGATATTTTTTCATGAATGGGTATTAAATACTATGAAATATTTTTCCTGCATTTGTTGAAATCGTCATCATATAGTCTTCCTTTATTCTCTTAATGTAATGAAGTATGTCATTAATTTTCAAATGTTAACACAAGCTTGTATTCCTGAGGAATAACCCAAATTAGTGATTTTGCATAATCTTTTCTGTATAAAAATGGATTTGTTGACTAATTTTTTGCTTAGCATTTTCTCATCTGTGTCCACGAGTGAGATTGGCTTATACTTTTCCTTATCATCACATTGCTTTATTTTAGTAATAAGGTTATGTTGGCTCCCAAAATAAAACTGCAGACATTTCTCTTTGTGTTAGTCATCTAATCCTGTGCAACAACAAAATTTAGTGTTTTAAAACAATATTTATAATCTCATGGTTTCTGTGGGTCAGGAGAGGCTTAGTTGGATCTTTTGGCTTTCACAAGTCTGCAGTCATCTCAAGGCTCCACTAAGATCCCCCTCAGCCTCACTCACAAGGTTGTTGGTGACGTGCAGTTTGTCAGTGGCTTTTAGATTAAGACCTCAGTGTCTCATGAGCTGTTGGCACAAGGACAATCTTGGTTCCTGGCCCTGTGAGCTGCTCCTTAGAGCAGTTTACAACAAGAGAGCCTGCTTTATTATCTAAGTGAGTAAGGAGAGAAAGCCTGCTCGCGCGACATAAGTCATGGTCTTTTGCAACTTAATCTTGGAATTGATCTCCCATCATTTTGCTGTCCTTTATTCATTAGAATCAAGTCACCAGGTCCAGTCCACACTCAAGGAGAGGGGGTTACACAATAGCATCAATCCCAGGAGGTGGGGATCATTGAGAGTCACTTCGGAAGCTTCCAAACAAACCTCTTTTTCCATTCTCTGGAACATTTTGTGCAATATTGATGCTATTTCTTCCTATGTATTTCAAGTTATCTGGTACAAGATAATTTAATTCAAAATGTTTTAAATCATAGCAAGACTTTTGACTCCATTTCTTAGTAGTGAAAGAAATATTACGGTCGGGTGTGGTGGCTCATGCCTGTAATCCCAGCACTTTGGGAGGCCGAGGCGCGTGGATGACTTGTCAGGGGTTCGAGACTAGCCTGAACAACAAGGTGAAGCCCCGTCAAAATAAAAAAATTAGCCGGGCATGGTGGTGTGCACCAGTAATCCCAGCTACTCGGGAAGCTCAGGCAGGAGAATTGCTTGAACCCATGAGGCAGAAGTTGCAGTGAGCCGAGATCGTGCCATTGCACTACAGCCCGGGCGACAGTGCAAGATTCCATCTTAATAATAATAAAAAAAGAAATATTAGATTTCTTCTTTGGTCAGTATTGTTAAATGCTGCTTTTCAAAGATCTTGACATTTCCATCTACAGGTTTGAATCTATTAGCCTACAGCTGTTTATAATATATTCTTTTGATACTGATTGCCAGATATGTAGTGATGTCCACTTTTTTATTTCTGACATTGATTATTCATGCTTTCTTTCATTTTTCCTTGATCAATCCTGCCAAAAGTTTATGAGTTTTATTATTCTTTTCTAAGAATCAGTTATTGGCTACATTGGTCTTTAGTTTCATGTTTAAATTTTCTTTTTAAATTTGTGCCTTTTTGGTATTTGTATAAAATATCTTTTTTTTAAATCCTTTTACGTTTCAAGCTCCTATATAATTATGTTTTAGATATATCTTTTGCAAAGTTTAGATTTATTTTATTTTAATATTTGAGACGAGTTCTCACTCTGGTTGTCCAGGCTGGAGTGCGGTGGTGTGGTTATGGCTCTCTGCAGCTTCACTTTCCCAAACTCAGGTGATTCTCCCACATTAACCTCCCAAGTAGCTGGGACTACAGGCACTGTGCCACCATACCCAGCATAGTTTTTTGTATTTTTTTTTTTTTTTTTTACTAGAAATGGAGTTTTGCCACGTGGCTCAGGCTGGTAAAAGTTTAGGTTTAAATATACAACTTATTAATTTCTGACTCGTGCTGTTTTTACTTGCCTTTGTTTGGTATGAAATATTTTTTAAGTCAGGTTTAAAGAGACCTAAGCTGTATATGACAAAATTATATAACTTTTAATGTATAATTTGGTGCATTTTTAGAAATAAATATATTCATGTAACCACCACGACTACCATAACTATGACATAGAACATTTCCATTGCCCCTAAGATACTCCTTGTGCCCCAATGGAGTCAATCCCTTTTCAGTCCTCCAGACTGTGGTAATGTTTGCCTGATTTCTGTCCCTAAGACTTTGTATTTTTCTGAACTCCATATAAAGGGAAACTGTAGTATGTAGGTTTTTCATTCTGGCTTCCTTCATTTACCATAATGCTTTCAAACATGTTATTTTTTACAAGAGCAAGTTTTTTTTTTTTTTTTCTTTTTGGTTTGTTTTTGAGTAGTATTAGATTGTATGAACACACCACAAGATTTTTATCATTTCTCCAATTGACGGATGTTTGGCTACTTTTCAGTTTGGGCTATTATGAATATAGCTGCCGTAACATTAGCATACAGGTCTTTTGTTGGCACGTGTTTTAATTAATCCTAGGTGAATACCCATGAGCAGGGCTTTTGCATCATCTTGGCCAGGCTAGATCTTGAACTCCTGACCTCGTGATCCACCTGCCTCAGCTTCCCAAAGTGGTGGGATTACAGGCGTGAGCCACAGTGCCTGGCCCATTTCTTTTTAAATCCTTATTTTCCAAGCCTTTGATGAATTTGTGGGTTTCCTGATTCTTCTCCCACCCTAACCCCCAACTTCTGTGCTCCTTGTTTCTATATATAGTATTGAATAAAGAAATCCAAATTTGCTCCATAGTGACAATTACTGTCACCATTATGTCAAGCTACTCTGATTGGGCCTATTGACTGAGTAAATGGAACATGAGACTGGTGGTTGTATCAGCACAGACTGTTATGATGTAGCTTAATGCACCCTGAGGATTCATGGGTGGGTAAACTGCCCTGAAGTAGGCCAACTACATTTTATGGCCAGTCTCTTCCAAAGGAGATGAGGAAAGTGCTTTACTTCAATAATGCATATTCTGTAATAATTTAACATTTAGCAGTCACACATTGCCATTCAACCTTCAGCATTCTAAACAAACATGACTCGGGTTTGAGGTTGTTATTATATAATAAATGTAGTTAATCAAGGCTACTGTAAATTAATGAGTGGTGGTCAATATATGGTGATGTTCACTGCTCATTACAATTTACTCTTGCGTTTTAGCTTACATGACAGATTTGGGAATTTTGTACTGTTTCTTTTTGAGTTATTATTATAAGCAATTAGACTTATTTTAGCAAAAATTAAATCATCATAGTATATGATAATCTGTTGAGATCTTTTGCTATTCTTTGTTAACTTATTTTGAATAGGTCCTTTAACAAAACATTCAATTATACTGAGACAATATTTTGGGAAAAAAGCAAGAGGTAATTTCTAATATATGCAATGATGAAGTTGCAGTTTGCTAAATTTTAAACTGGAGGGCATGTTACGCAAATGTTAAACTGGGTAGGGCAGAAAAATTTGGACACAATGTTGATTATTTGGTCAGCTCTTAATATGTAGAGAGAAAAACTGGGACTATAAATGAAAGAGAGCAACTTTTAACATTTCTAATGTGTTATTCTCTTTTACCTTCCCACGATCTGTGACTCAATTTATCTAGGAATCTAACTACCTGGAGGATTGGGGTGTGTAGGTGGGCAAAGATTATAATATGTTCAAGAAGGAAGACCAAGAATAGACAAAGAAAATATTTAGGCTCCATTATTCCATCTTCAGATCGTGTAACAGGATCATAGTGCTAGGATTCTGTCTTGAGAGAGACTTTTCCAATTTACTTGATCTCCTTCTTCAGCATACCCACAACCAAGGGCAGAGAGTGTAGCTTATTGGGCTCTCCTATGGCGTAGAGGAGACGTAGCAGTCTGCCATTAAGGACTGGCTGGAGTCCAGAAGAGGTTATCTGTAAGAAAGAAAAACTTTTCCCTTTTCTATCTCAAGACATTTGTGAGCAAGAAAAGAAAAAGAGTTAACACATTGAAGACCTTCTCCAGGTTATGACTTAGGTGTACACAAGTACATATGAGTACTTGCATGTATCAGCTCATTCAGTCCTCACAAAGACACTGTGAGTTATTTTATTCTTATTTTACAGTTGAGGAAACTGGGACACAGAGCCCCTAAATGACTCATTGGAGATCATGCATCTAATGAACAGCAGAGCTGAATTAGGTTGTTTAGCTCGACCAGCTCTAAAAAAGATGAGTTAGTGAGGATAACGTGGATGGCAGAGAGAGCAGGCAGCTTTTCTCCCTGTTACCTCTTCAGGATTACGAAATCATCTCTGAGCCTCATCTGGCACCAGCCTCAGGCACAGCCGTAGCAACGTAGCTGTACAGTGAGGTCAGAAGAGGGAGATCTTACAGGATGATTTTCTTGAGCTGCTTGCAGGGGCCTCCAGTGAGAAGCTAGATCTGGAAGAGTGGGCCCACCTGGTGATGTTCCTGGGCCTAGAGTGAGGGTTGGTGGACCCCCGCAGGCCCAGGGACTGAAAGGAGGTTTTAGTTGTTATTCAGAGATCTGTGGCTAGTAGGAACAGGAATGAGCCAGAGTTAACCAGGATATACTATCAACGGCTGACAAAGCCAAGAGACACCAACATATGAGTGCCACTGACATAGAGTGAAGCTATGCAGCCTAGCAGCAGGGCAAACAGCTCCCAGGAGCCATGGGCGTTGCCATGGAGACCTGGGGAAACAGAGCACATTGCACTGAAAGCTGGCTCTTTCCTTTTCCCCGGGGACTCAAAAGCCTCATTTCCACCCCTTACCACAAGGCACCATATGCCACCTTAGGGAGAAGTGCAGTGCAGGGGAGCAAGGGTAGCTTTGGGACGAAATGATTTTTTTTTTTTTTTTGAAAGACAAAGTCAGCACCATTGGATGAGATTAAAAAACTTCATATATTTATTTTCCTGTTAACTAGTGGGGATGAGACTAAGACAGAGGGACAGATTGAGTACATAACTATAAAGAACTTTCATTTTCTCTTCATATCTGAGTTATAATGGGAGTTAAATTTTATATACCTGTTACAAAATATGGTTAACCAGAAAAAAAAAAGCACAAGCAAAAAAAAAGTTGCCAACTGTCAACTGTGTAGGCAATGAAAAAAAGGGACACATGAAATAACCCGAACATTTAAGGGAGGAGATAGAATTACTGAAAGAGGACAGCAGGATAATAATAACCTTATTGATGGCAGCCAGTTACATTAGAATCGAATTTAACAAAGAAGAATTTACAAGGCGTTTAATGTCAGTGTTCCCTAGCTGTTACAGAAATGTATATGGTAGTAAAAAACAAAACAAATACATAAATACTGTGACTAGGATAGAAATAATGAAAATTACAGAGAAATAATAACAATTTCAGTATCTCAGTAGGTTGTTCCAGGGCCACCCACACCTTTGTTTGTTAGACTGTACTGTTTCTCCTCCTCATTGCACTTCTGGGTCTGGGTCAGAGAGTGGTGGGTGGAGGGAGAATAGTCTCTGGTTGCATTCTCCTCCTCAGCTCTCAACTACCTCATCACATTTCACCCTGGCCTGTCTGCACTCACTGCCTAACTTCGTTCAGGCCTTCATTTGCTCTTACTCGAGTCATTGCGAAGGCTTCCTAACTGATCTTGCCTCCTACAATCTCTCCCTACTCTAATATATTCTATACTACTTTTCCAGATTCATTTTACTGAAGCATGGCTTTCATTGCATCAGTCTCCTGCACGGAATCTACAGAAATTCCTTCAAATGGCTCTCTTTTAGCTACTGAATTGGGTAAAAACCTTCTCTCTGATATGCAGCATGCTTCACAATGAAGCAATAGCAACTCTGCTACTGAAGGTCACAGTATTTTACTTTTAGAAGCTTTGCAGTTACTATAGAGCTTGTTTCTTTTCTCCCAGAGCATCTACAGTTTTGATCATTCAATAATCATAGACATATAGATAATCAAATAAATAGAAGAAAATAAAATGGAAGAAAGTAACCATGTGAAAAGGTTATGTGGAAGCAAGTGGGACCTCAGAAGAATCATCTTATTAGAGAAGATGTCTCTTGGGGTTTCTGGAAGAGGCCCAATATGTAACTCCAGCTCATCTGAAGGGTCACAGGAAAACACGAGGAGCTAGTGAAATGGAGGATATCCTCTTGGGTCTCAACTTCTGGTGATACAAATGAGAATATTGGGTTATAAGAGCTGCAAACTCACACCTCCCACACCTCTGATATACTTGATCATCATTTTTTTGTGGCCATACCAGGGAATGATTGATCTCAATATTTCTTCTCTCTCTTCCTCTTAATATTAGAGGAATAGTACAATGAGTTTAACAAATGTATTCAACCGTGTACCCACCAGCACAAACATGGCAGAATATTTAAATCAACCCCCAAATAGCTGTCCTGTGCTTTTGTAGCTAACCTCAACTCTGATCCCTCTCCTGCAAGGACTAATCTGCCTTCTATCATTCTAGTTTTGCCTTTTCTAGAACTATATATGTAGAATCATACTGTATACATTTATTTATGTTTGGCTTCTTTAACTTAGCATAATTCATTTGAGATCATGGAACATATTTTTTACATAAGTTAGTAGCAGCTGGAACTAGGGCTGTTAAAGAACAGGGGAACTAGGCATAAAAAGCAATGAATTTGATTTTCAGATTTGTCACTATCTGTGTAGCTATGGGCAACTTTGAGCATTGATCTCTTAGCCATTAAAATGGGGACAAAAATATTGACTTCAGAAGGTTATAAATATCAACTAAATAAGTAAAAGCTGAGTGACTGCTATATAACTGACACATTTTTTTGGCCTTGAAACACAGTAGCCAGTATTATTAACAGTGGCAGACTGGTTGTTATACTTTAGTAACTGCTTTCCCCAGGGTGACCTTATGTTCCAGTTTTCATATGTCATCCTGGACTAATTATTGATGGTGCTCTCTGATAACTCAATAGTGTCTTAATTTGGAAGATAAATTACATGGTCACCCTCTCCTCCCCTTGTTATTCAACAATGGAATAACATTACTCAATAATGGAATAAGCCTAACTATGGATTAGGCTTGTGGCCAACCAGACTAAAGACTCTTCTGTAACTTCTTTGCAGCCAGATGTTCATTTTGTCCAGTCAGATGTAAAAGAAACTGTTGGGAACTTTGGGGAATATTATTGTCTTGGTTCATTTTCTGCTGCTGTAGCAAAACACCACAGACTGGGTGAATTATAAACAATAGAAATTTATTTGGCTCCTGATTTCAGAGGCTGGGAAGTCCAAGAGGATGGCACTGGTATCTGGTGAGGGTCGTCTGATGGTGGAAGGCAGAAAGGGCAAGTGAGCACACAAGACAGAGAAAACTGGGCCAAACTTCGTCCTTTTATCAGGAGCCCACTCATGTCATAACTGCCCACATCCATGACAATGACATTCATCCATAAATTAGAGCAAAGACTAAGCATCCCACCTTTTATTAGACCCCACCTCCCAACACTGTTGTATTAGGGATTAAGTTCCAATACATGAACTTTTAGAGCACACATTCAAACCATAGTATTCCTCCTCTGCACCCCCAAATTTACCTCCTTCTCACAATGCAAAATACATTGATTTCATCCCAATGGTTCCAAAGCCTTAACTCCCTCAGCATCAACTCAAAAGTCCAAAGTCTGAAGTCTCATCTAAACAGGATGTGGGTGAGACTCTAAGGCGTGATTCACCTTGAGGCAAATACCTTCCAACTGTGAGTCTGTGAAATTAAACAAGTTATCTATTTCCAAAATACAGTGGTAGGACAGGCATGGGGTAAGCGTTTTCATTCCAAAAGAGAAAGGAGTTAAAAGCCTCAAGTCCAAAACCTAACAGTGAAAAAACAACATTAAGTCTTAAAGCTGGAGAGTAATCTTTGACTCCACGTACTGTACCCTGGGCACACTAGGCCAGAAGTTGGTCCCCCAAGACCTCAAGTAACTCGGCTTTCATGGCATTGCTGGGCTCAGCCCATGCTTTAGATCTTCCAGGTTAGTGTCTTGTGCCTGCACCTCTCTCAGGCTAGCATTGCACACTGGTAGCTCTACAGTTCTGAGGTCTCAGGGATGGCCTTGCCCATGGCTCCACTAGGCATTGCCTCAGTGGGGATTCTCTGTGGCAACTCTGACTCCACATTTCTGTTTGGCATTGCCCTCGTGGGGACCCTCTGCTGTGACTTCGCCCCTGCAGCAAATCTCTGCTTGGGCCCCAAGGCTATCTGCAACGTGGACATTGGTTTGAAATCTATGTGGACGCCACCACATGGTTACAGCTAGGTATGTTAAGCTAGGTATGTTAAACTACACCTGGTTACAGCTAGGTATGTTAAGCTACACCTGGAGTTGTTCGAGCTATGGCTGGCGTGGCTGAGGAGTGCTGTACTATCATGCAGGGGGCAGAATCTCGAGGTAGCTCTGGGAAGTGAGCCTTTGGAGGGCGCCCTGGCCCACCCCATGAAACCATTTGCCCTGCTGGAGCTCTAGGGCTGTAAGGGGAGGGGCAGCCTGGAATAACTCTGAAATGCTTTCCGGATCTTTCTCCTGTTGTCTTGGTGAATAGCACCTGACTCCCTCCTAGCCATGTGAATCTTTTTAGCAAATGGTTGCAAAGCCATCCTCTTAGTATTTTCTTCCATGCATTTTGGTTCCTTACATGGCCAGGGTACCAATTTTCCAAACATTTCTGCTCTACTTTCCTTTTAATTATAAATTCCATCTTTAATTCATTCCTTTGTTGTTGGGTCTCAACATATGCAGTTGGAAGTAACCACACAGCAGCCTGAATGCTTTGCTGCTTAGATATTATATTTCCTCTGCAAGATATCCTAGTTCATCACTCCTAAGTTCCACATTCCATAAAGTCCTAGGACACAAACACGATTCAGGCAGCCTTTGCTACTGAATAATCCTATAATAAGGATGGCCTTTACTCTAGTTTCTAATACCTTGTTACTAATTTCTGTCTGAGTCCTCATCAGAATGACCTCTAATGTCCATATTTCTATCAACAATCGGGTTATGACCACTTAAGTAATCTCTAAGAAGTTCCAGACTTTCCCTTTCTCTGAGTCTTCATAAGAATCATCCTTGGCTGGCTGGGCGCGGTGGCTCACGCCTGTAATCCCAGCACTTTGGGAGGCCGAGGTGGGTGGATCACAAGGTCAGGAGATTGAGACCATCCTGGCTAACATGGTGAAATCTTGTCTCTACTAAAAATACAAAAATTAGCCGGGTGTGGTGGCAGGCACCTATAGTTCCAGCTACTCGGGAGGCTGAGGCAGAAGAATGGTGTGAACCTGGGAGGCGGGGCTTGCAGTAAGCTGATATTGTGCCACTGCACTCCAGCCTGGGTGACAGAGAGAGACTCCATCTCAAAAAAAAAAAAAAAAAAAAAAATCATCCTTAACACTTAATTTATGGCAATACAGGCTGTTTCTAGCCCAATCTTCAAAAGTCTTCCAGCCTCTACCCATTACCCAGTTCCAAAGTGTCTTCCACATTATCACATATTTGTTATAGTAACAACCCCATTTCTCAGTATAAATGTTCTGCTTTAGTCTGATTTCTGCTGCTATAACAGAATACCACAGACTGGGTAAATTATAAACAAGAGAAGTTTATTCAGCTCACAGTTCTGGAGAGTGGAAAGTCCAAGATCATGGCACTGGCACCTGGCAAGGGTCGTACCATGGTGGGAGGTGGAAGTGAATAGTAAAACTTTGTTCAACAAGTTATGAAGGCTCACCAAGAATCTTGCCCATGTCTTCCTGGGCCTTGAAGCATGACAAGATAACAAAAGAATGCTCACGCTCCTCATACCAGGACCCACTGAAGATTAAACAAGTTTTATTCTGAAGACAGAAAGAAGAAATCAAGACAAACTTTTTCTTTTTATTAGGAGCCCGCTCCTGTCATAACAACCCCCCCTCCTGTGATAACAGCACACATGCATTCATGAGGGCAGAGGTCATGTCATCTAGTTGTGGCAGGCCAGGTCTCACAAAAGCTGAACAGGCAGGCCTCCATAACAACTGTTTCACACTGACTAAATAGTTAGGTTAAATATTAAAGGCTGAGAGAACCAGTGCCCTTACACAAGGCTGGAACGAGTGATAAGAGCCCACCAAGAGTTTTGCCCAGGCCTTCCTGAGCCTTGAAGCATGACAAGATAACAAAGGAATGCTCACACTCCTCATACCAGGACCCATTTAGGATTAAACAAAGTTTATTAGGGGTTGAAAGGAACTCCCAAACCTTCATAACTTAGCAGAAGATAAGATAAGGGTAATCGCCTTTGGCATCTGGACCCATCTAGTTTAAGTAAATTTACTGAGGCTTTGAAGGAAGTTTCCCAAGACTCAGACCTTAGTTACAGATTATAAGGAATTAATCACTTACATCTTTAGATGAGGGCACACTTACATGTAGACATACAGCTTAGACGGTATATAAGCCCTGAAGAACTTCATAATTTTGAGTTGGTCTGGCGATAATTTCTCAGACTTTTCCCTGTACCTGGTTATAGAAATAAACCCTTTTGTTTCTCAGTTCATCTGCATCTCATTATTGGACCATGAGAATAAGCAACCTGACCTTTGGTTCAGTCCGGGAACATAGTCACCTCTTAAAGATCCCAACTCTTATTAGGCCCTGCCTCTTCACTCTGTTGCATTGGGTAATTATGTTTCCAACACATAAACTTTTTTGGAGACATTCAAATCATAGCAGTCTTTGTGGGTAGGGATATATATTTTACCTTCTTTTTTCTTACCCTGCTGGCTGGACTGGGGACTTGCTGGCTGGAGCTGGAGTAGCGATCTTGGACCATGAGGTAGATTTGACAGTGGAAACCATGCCAGGTGGGCCATAAAATAGAAGGATTCTATTGGATTTTACCTGAGAGAGAAATAACCTTCGATTTGTTTTTAAAGTTAATATTTTTAAATTTTTTTTGTCATTCACAGACAAACGTATGTATAATTAATATATTAATCCTTTATTACATGACCCTCTCAAGCCTTGAAGCCCTAACTTGCCAAGGGAAAAGTGCTCCCAAATTAAGTGCTAGTGGAAGATAATCCCCTTTTATTGTCTGTGAAATATAGTCAAAGGTAAATAACATTTATTGTATTTATGCTTTTCATCTAGGGGACATGTTTATATTCTGTTTACATTTTATGAATAACTGAGGATATGTCTAGGCTAATGAGTTTGTAATTTGAAGGCTTGAGAAACTTGGTCATAAAATAAAGCGAGATAAGCTATTCTTCTCATATAAATGCCTTTTAACACACAGCTAATTCTTTATCTACATCTGTAGATAAAAGTTCCTTCATGTATTCTAAGAGATGTTCTGAGATCCCTTGGTATAAGGAAAGTACCCCAACAAAGCCATATTTTTTGAACCTTAGAAAGAAGATGGTTCACATTTGGTTCAGGTGTTCGTTTACTAGGGTAGGAGGTTCTTCTGGTTTTTTGTTAGTATTGGAATCTTTTTTTTCAAACTCTTGCTATCCCTCATCAGGAAAATAATACCAGTATTAAAGGTATAATAGGTCAGCTTTACTGATTCTTGATTTGGAGCAGCCAAAGAAGTTGGTCATGCAGTGTTCTATAAGCTACTCAACTTGTGTGCCTTACCACTGACTCTTAAGCCAAGTCACCTTTCCAAACACTACTTTCATCCGTCTTAATCCATTCACTGTACATGTCTTCTTTCATCCATAAATGAGAACTATACACATAGACTATATTAAAAATCACTAAGGAATTCCATAAGACCTTCCAGTGTTTTGAGTGTTTGACTATGTGACTTGAAGCTTAATCCTTGTCCTTGGTTCATCTGAACTTTATGCCTTTTACTCTCTCTTAATATTTAAACCATTACTTCCTTTATGCATTTTTGTACATCTCTTAGCTTTACCCAACACTTCATATAAGAGCTCTCTACCTTAGACTTGCCCTAAAAAATAAATCCCCACCCCTAGTGGCTAGGAGGTCATTGGTCTTGAAAGGATCTGATCACCCAGTGAATGATTGAACCAGATAAAATCTGCAAGCTATTATGAGAGTTTCTTTGAGACATTCAGTCCCTTTTTCTTCTGTAACATATACTTTTTTTCAGTTTCACCTCTGCAGTCACAATACCAAGCCAATCAAATCCTGTGGTATATGCTTGCCTGTCTCAATGGTTCTGCATATGCTTAATAGCTTATAATAATTTTCTCTCTATGTAAGGGGAGAGTACAAGATTTGCCTTAAATAGTTGTGTCTTAGTCTGTTCAGGTTTTCATAACAAAAATACCATCCGCTGGGTAGCTTATAAATAATAGAAGTTTACTTCTCGGTTTCTGGAGGCTAGGAAATCCAAGATCAAGGTACACACAAGTGAATGTCTAGTGACAGCCTGCTCTCTGGTTGCTAGTTGGCTGTCTTCTCATTGTCTTCACTTGGTGGAAAGGAAAAGAAAGCTCTCTCAGGTTTCTTTTATAGAGGTGCAAATCTCATTTATGATAGCTCTGCACTCACAACCTAATCACTTTCTAAAGTCCCCCACACTCAAATACATTAGGGATGAGGTTTTAAGATACGAGTTTTGGGGTGGGGGGAATGACCATTCAGTCTAACAGGGAGAAATCAAAAGATGCATATCTATGTGGATGAGAATCTTATGTAAATATTTCAGTGGCCCTTTCCTGAATCTGTAGCCTATGGTTTTTGCATTATTTCTGCTTTCCCTTCTTACTGTTTTGGAATCAGATGAGCTTCTTTGAGGAACTTTCTTTTATTTAGTATGTGCTTCTTTTCTCTTCAGTGTCGATCAACTGAATTTCTACCTCTCTCTACATTCCTTCTGATATTTTTTAATGTCCTGTGCTCTTTCCTGAACATTTCTGCTCTTAGAGGGCTTTTAGTAATTTACAAGCCTTTGCCCATCTATTCTCAATAGAATTTGGGTTATTTTTATAACTACCTTACCCATTATAGTTTTTTGATGAATAATTTATTTCCCAGATTTGGGCAATTATATTCATATCTGTGGGATCCACCTGGTCGAATTAATAAGCAAGAAGACTCCAAAAACCTTTTGACACTCAGAGAAATCATCTAATGAGGAGATTGGGATTGAATAGTGAGGATCTTTTCACTAAGGAAGCCTCAGAGCCGATTTGTCTTCTTTTATTTGCACAATTGCTCTCTCATATTTTTGGCTGACCATCCAGTTTTTTGGCCAAGGTTATTGTCTCTCAAACATAAGGTTATTTTCCCTCTTTATGTTCTATTTACCAAAGGCTGTATTGTAAGGATCAGTATGGTTATTTTGATATCTTTGGGCCTTAGACTTTTAGAGCTAGATGTTGGCAGTCATCTGGATCAAAGACTTATTGCACACATGCTTTGTATTTCCTTTTTTGCTATTTCTTACAACCAAAGATTCTTCATCCCTGTAATAACTGGTCAGTTTGGCACAAGATAGCTAAAAAAAATTGTTTTAATGATCAAACTATGATTTACAAAAAGGTAAATAGTAAGTAGAAAAAATAATTAAGAGCATTATAAAAGTGAAACCTTCATTCAGAAGATACTTCATCAACATGCTCCTCTAAAGTTAGTGATGAGTCAAGTATAATCTGATAATTGGGGAGGTACAGTGATTGAATATATAGTTTGCATTTAATTATAGAGGACACATTAATCTCTATCAAAATAAGTGTTTAAGCTTCATAAACATGCAGAGAAAGAAACTCTTTCCCAATGGCCCATAACTATAATTTTAAATATGAATGCCTACCTTCTTGTATGCAGGCAGGTTCTCACTCTTTATAAAATATAAGTAGTATAATTAAAAGATCAGAATTGTGTAACAGAGACACAGCCTCCCAAGCATTTATATGCTCACAGAAAAGTATTCATTCATTAATTCAAATAATGTTCATAAGGATTTTGAATTTGCTGTCTTTTCCCAGGCCAAATAGAGATACTCTCCTGATTTTCTCACCTGTCAGAGACTGAGATCGAGAATGAATTGTTGCTTTTTTCTTTCTCTTTTCTGAGAAAGGTCTCACTATGTTGCCCAGGTTCATCTTGAACTTCTGGCCTCAAGCAATCTTCACACCTCAGGCTCTTGAGTAGCTAGAACTACAGGAGCCTGCCACTGTGTGCCTCACTTATGGCTACAATTTTAAACCAGTTGGAATTTCATAGTCGAAGAGGTTGTTTTTGTATAGTTTTGAGAGAGTCCATTAAGTAATGGGCCTTTTTATTAGTTTCAACTAATTCAGAAGGGTTGATGAGTTAGAAGCAGGAATGAAAGAAAGGAATAAAGACTGTTTTTCATATTAGATTGGTGCAGAAGTAACTGTGGTTTTTGCAACACCTAAAAAAATAGCAAAAACCACAATTACTTGTGCACCAACCGAATACTAACATCTACTGATTTTACTATGAAAATTGGTCTTTCCAAATTAAAGGACCTTTAGAAAAACATTTCTAGCAACTGCATGCTTTATTTATTCTGTCTCTTAGAATTGATGTTTGTCTTTAAGATGCATGTGTGTGTGTTTACTTATGCTCATTTTAAGTTCAAATTGATTTTTATTGAAAATGCATAGAATAAGCAGTCCCTATAACTTGTGGTGCTGGAATATCAGGAAGGAAAATAGATTTAAATTGTCCATAGCATTCTTTGACCACCATTTTCCAGAATTTGGAATGTCAAAGGATAAAATTCCATCTTATCGAAGCACCTGCTCCCACCCTCCTGGGTGTTAATCTGAGCCTGTCGTTCTTAAACTTGTGAGTATGCATCAAAATCACCTAGAAATCTTGTTACACAAATTACTTGGATCTCCTTCCAGAGAAGTTCCCAAGTGATGCTGATACTGCTTGTGTGGGGATCACACATTGAGAACCACTGATCTTGCCTAAATAATTCACATATGATGAAATGATTTGCTAGAGAGAGAGAAAGCTCTATTCTAAGAAAAAAAAAAATCCCTCTTGATAGTGGAAAAGACTTTCTGAAAGACAGCTGGATGTTTTAAAAATGTATCATGTAAGTCAGAGGTCCCAACACCCTGGCTGCTGACCGGCACCTGTCCATGGCCTGTGAAGAACTGGGCTGCACATCAGGAAGTGAGTGGTGGGTGAACAAACATTAATGCCTGAGCTCCGCCTTCTGTCAGATCAGAGGTGCATTAGATTCTCACTGGAGCATGAACCCTGTTGTGAACTGTGCATGCAAGGGGTTTAGATTGCGTGTTTCTTATGAGAATGTAATGCCTGGTGATCTGAGGTAGAACAGTTTCATCCCATTGCCATCTAGCACCCCCCAAGCATGGAAAAATAGTCTTTCACAAAACTAGTCCCAGGTGCCAAAAGATTGGGAGCCGCTGATCTAAGCAACTGTTTAATTCTATGGTTGAAGTTTCAGAAGGGTTGAGTGACTTTTTTTTTTTTTCTTTCTTTTTTCTTTTTTTCTTTTGAGATGGAGTCTCGTTCTGTCACCCAGGCTGGAGTGCAGTGGCGCAATTATTGGCTCACCACAACCTCTGCCTCCCGAGTTAAAGCGATTCTCCTGCCTCAGCCTCCTGAGTAGCTGGAACTACAGACGCCTGCCACCACACCCGGCTAATTTTTTAATTTTTAAATTTTTTTTAAAATTTTTAGTAGAGACGGAGTTTCACCGTGTTAGCCAGGATGATCTCGATCTCCTGACCTCATGATCTACCCATCTTGGCCTCCCAAAGTGCTGGGATTACAGGCGTGAGCTACCGTGCCTGGCCCGGTGGCATGACTTTCTATGTCGTCCTAAATAAACATACTGGAGAAGTTATTCATTCTCGAAGGACAGAGTTTGACAAAAGGACATTTATATGATTCTAGATTTTTATGCTTGAACATAATGACACAGGATAGGCAGTGTAGATCTGTTGCTCTGCTGTTGGAGACTCAGATGCTGATTTGACCAGCACTATCAGATATAGCCTGGTGAGATTAAAAAAAAAAAAGAGATCGTGTCTTCGTTCAGGCTGCTATAACAAAATACCATTGAACTAGGTGGTGTGTAAACAACATAAATTTATTTCTTACCATTCTGGAGGCTAATAAATCCAAGCCCCAGCAGATTCTGTGACTAGTGAGGGCCTGTTTCTGGTTCATAGATCTGAACTTTCTAGATGTGTCTTCGCATAGTGGAAGGGACAAATGAGCTCTTTGGGGACTTTTTTTTAAAATAGGGACACTAATCCCATTCATGAGGGACTTGTCCTTATGACTTAATCACCTCTCAAAGGCCCCACCTCCTATATCATTACCTTGGGGTTTTAGATTATAAATTTTGGGGGGAACATAAATATTCATTTCATTACAGATGGCCAGGATTTATTCCCAGTTATTCTAACTCAGTATGTTTGGAATGGAGCCAAATCAGTTGTTTAAAAGATTCTTAGATGATTTTGATGAACAGAACTGTAAAGTACTGAATTAGTGTAGCCTCCCACTCCGTGTATCCAAACTCATCCAAATATCATCTACATGGGGGGAAAATCTACAAACTCATCTACATGGCGGGAAAATAAGTTCTCTCTAGGATCATCTGCTTTATTATTGGAATAGCTGTAATTCCCAGAAGTTCATAGTTATATTGAATCAAATTTTAAACTTAAGCCTGATATTCTTATGACCATCTTTTGGTTCTAGTCTAACTTTTTATGTAGTAAAGTAAAATAAATCCATGTATTCTTCTTCATGGTAATTCTTTGTCATTTCTCCTAGACTTTTTTCTGAAGGATGCCTATCCATCGTGTAGTCATGTGTTCATTTAAAACATGATTTACAGACCATTCATGTCATACTCCAATTTGTCAAAGATTCATTTTAAATCTGGAATTTAGAATTAAAAATGGTAATCTATTTCAGTTTATAAATCTAACCATTGGTTATTTTTTAATACAAACTGAGATTGTATTAGCCTTTTAAAAATACATATCATAGGGCCGGGCACGGTGGCTCATGCCTGTAATTCCAGCACTTTGGGAGGCTGAGGTGGGCGGATCACAAGGTTAGGAGATTGAAACCATCCTGGCTAACGTGGTGAAACCCCGTCTCTATTAAAAATACAAAAAATTAGCTGGACATGGTGGCAGGCGCCTGTAGTCCCAGCTACTTGGGAGGCTGATGCAGGAGAATGGCGTGAACCCGAGAGGCAGAGCTTGCAGTGAGCCGAGATCGTGCCACTGTACTCCAGCCTGGGCAACAGAGAGAGATTCTGTCTCAAAAAAATATATATATATATTTTTTATATATATTTTATATATAATATATATATTTTATATATATGTAAAGAGAGAGTCTCTCTGTTGCCCAATTTATGTGCGTGTGTGTATATATATATATTTTGAGAAGGATTCTCTCTCTATTACCCAGGCTGGAGTGCAGTGATATTATATATCATACAATACATATTATATATAACATTATATATAATGTTATATAACATATATAATATATATGTATCATACTGTTGAATCATACAAAACTTTTAATTAACTTATTTTCCCAAATCCCTTGTTTGTGTGTGTGTGTGTGTGCCAGTAAGGCAAGGCAAGTTGCCCCCAATTTCCCAGGGAAAGGTATAATGAGACTTGCTTTTCCTTTGTGGCTAAATACAGCATCTACTCCCAATATCCTTGGTATGTATAGCTCTGTAGAGGAGTTTTAAAAATTTGCATGAGGACCAAGAAGCCACCTGGAGAGCAAAGAGATGATCATTTTTTTTTTTTTTTTGAAACGGGGTCTCGTTCTGTCCTCCAGGCTGGAGTGCAGTGGTGCTATCCCGGCTCACTGCAAGCTCCGCTTCCCGGGTCCACACCATCCTCCTGCCTCAGCCTCCCAAGTAGCTGGGACTACAGGCGCCCGCCACCACACCCGGCTAATTTTTTTGTATTTTTAGTAGAGATGGAGTTTCACCATGTTAGCCAGGATGGTCTCGATCTCCTGACCTCGTGATCCACCCGCCTCGGCCTCCCAAAGTGGTGGGATTACAGGCATGAGCCACCGTTCCCAGCCGAGATGAAGCTCTTAATCCCTTTCTTTCATGGTTAAAAAATTAAGAAAATATCCAGTAGAAGAAATAGTTCTGATTGAAGTTTATTGATAAAAATAGTCATTGAGAGTACCTAAAGAGATATGAACAGTATTTCCAGATTGCTAAATCCACCGGTGAGTTCTCAGTACAATTTGTGAAATTTATGCACCTCACCTGATTCTTATGGCTCCACTGTCAACACTAAGCCTTGGCGGCTCCCTTAATGGAGAGCCCTAGCTATTTCTGCTTATGTTTTAACACCACTGGTAGTCTTCTTATTCCCTAGACCAAAGTCTGGATTCTTCATGGTCTCCATTGTGTCCATCGTGGTAAGAGGCATAGTATTTCCTGTGTCCAGGTATATCCTGGATAGAACCGCAGAAGGGCTGCGTGCTATGTCTAAACTCAGATGAAGTGCTACCTAATGGTGCTTGGGGCCAGGTAAAAACTAGGTAGTTCCGGGGAATCAGTGCCCTCTGGGGCAAACTTTGATCAATGAGAGAGAAGAGATAGAAAGGAGCCAGCAGATACATTCCTACTCTTAACTTATATAGCAATGAACTCTTTGAAAGGTACTAACTCCATATGCTGTCTTCAGACATCCCTTATGATTGAGCAATGGCCATGCAAAGTTCTGTTAGGCTCAGTTATGCACCACCTTATAGTGTGTTCTCTACTCCCATTGTCACATTCTTTCGCACTTTTGATGTCTTGGTTTTGTACCCCTCAACAGAGAATTTGCCTCATAGTCCATTTTCCAGGGAACCTGACAAATGTCAGTATCATTTTACAGAGGGGATCACTCTTCTTCAAAACACATTATTTGCTTGGCTTTCAAAACCAATACTCCACATTTTTTCCTATATCACTGCTTTTCAGTCTGTTGTTAGTTCTGTATCAACTTGACCTTTTAATGTTGCAAGAACCAAGAGTTCAGTCCTTTGACCTTTATTCTTGTTTTTTTTTGTTTTTGTTTTGTTTTTGTTTTTTTTTTTTGAGCTGGAGTCTTGCCCTACCACCCAGGCTGGAGTGCAATGGCTTGATCTTGGCTCACTGCAACCTCCACCTCCTGGGTTCAAGCGTTTCTCCTGCCTCAGCCTTCCAAGTAGCTGGGATTCCAGGTGCACGCCACCACACCTGGCTAATTTTTTTGTATCTTTAGTAGAGATGGGGTTTCACCATGTTGGCCAGGCTGGTCTCGAAATCCTGACCTCATGATCTGCCCACCTCAGCCTTCCAAAGTTCTGGGATTACAGGTGTGAGCCACCGCGCCTGGCCTCTTTATTCTATCTGTATACACGTACATGCACATTTTCTAGGTGTTTTCATCCATTTCAAGCCTTAATTATTAACTGTTTACTGAAAATCTCAAATTTATATCAGACCAAATTTAACTCACCTTCCACATTGGAAGTTTCCTGAATTTAACATAACTTTTTTCTCCTATTTTTAAAATGTTGGGTTTCTTTTATATGGAAAGAAAGTGAAAAGAAAATACACTCTCAGGGTGTATGAAATGAATCTGAAGAGAAAGCAAGTAAAAAGTTACAACTGTATAACCTATAACCATGAATTTAGGAGACAGGAAAGAAAATAAGATAGTTTTCACTGTTTGAGAGAAGTCTTTGTTTTGTACAGAAATTTTGTCATTCAGATTAAAATGTTAGTGCTCACAAAGCATTAAGGAGAAATGTGGGGCCTGCCAAAGAAGAGAAGACGACGGGGGACGGTGGCTGTGATGAGTTTCCTTTCTGTTCTGTACCAAATACACTCAGTGAAGAAGATCTGACTTTTCAACTTGTCAGAATAAATTCGTGGTGTTTTATCCCTAAGGGAAAATCTGTCATAAATAAGAATATGTGGTGGATAAAGTCACATAAATGTGGTGTAAACATTACGTGAATGACCGTCTTGCCCAGCTCCAGTGGAAGCAGTGGGAGTCTAGTGTCCTGGCCAAGGCCAGAAAGTAGAGTCAATTACTTGTAATTCCATTACCAATAAATTTTACCGAGAACCTTACGTACCAGTTCTCTATCATCACTTCATTGCACCTTTCATGTTTATTTTCTGTATTCTTTTCAGACACGAGCATATTTTAGTATGTGTTAGTTTTCTTTTATCGTATCACCATAAGGAATAGTTTCTTTTAGGGATTCCAAACATATATAAGCACAAATTATTCCTTTTCTGTGTAAGTCAACTATTCTGGTGTTTTGTGGGCTTAATGTTTGTTGTTTGAAGTTGGGTGTTGGTACCACTTAAAAAGAAAGAAGCAAATCAACAAATAAGGTGTATACACCATTTACACTTGTTGAAATGCCTTGTGAATTAATTTAAAGAGGTAATATTGAATAGTGGAAAGACTGATAACCCTAGAGTCAGAAAGTGCTGGTTAATATTTTAACTTCCCATTCAATAGCTTGTGACATTGGGCAAGTTTAATTTCTGAATTGCACTTGTTTTGATGCACTGTTGTGAAAAATTAAATAAGTATACTTAGTGTAGAGAAGGCACTGAGTAATATATAGTTATCTTTAAAGTCCATGTCGTTAACACATGTAACATGTGTAACAGTAACATATGTAACACTTTTCCTGTGTGACTTCCCCAGGGGGTATCAACCTAGAGTGTAATTGAAAGGATGTTTACATGCTTATACATGTTTCCAGCACTTATGTATTTATATTCACATGTATATGTATTCTTCCTTTATTTGCCAAGGTATAACTTGAATTTTTTGTTAGAAAAGTGACATTTTCTATTTCTTTATGGTCTTGCCATTATGTGTTACATGATGTTGTTATTACAGCGGCATTTAATGTTTTCCACTTATTGAATTCTAAATAAATTCGTTGAATCTATGATGCTGGCGATGTCTTTATAGCCTCAACTTCACATTAGAATAAAGACATTCTACGTGGAGTTTTGCTTCAGGCTTTTTTTTCTTCAATCTGCCCTGTCCTCTACAATTTGTAGAGTAGATTTGGGGTAGATTGTGGAAAGCTGAGACTTCTTCCAGGCTGTTTGTTTGTGCCTTCCTAACTGCACCCATCTTCTTGCTTTCTGCTTGCGTCATGCTTCTTACTTTATTGGCTGCTATTTTTAATGTCGAAATGTTCTTAAAAAGATTTTTGAATAAATTTTTATTAAGACCCTTAGTATTATTAACTTTTAATCTCTTTCAGCCTTAACTTTTAACTTCAGGGTCTAAAAGTAACTTCCGAGCTTATTAAACTATTAAATCCTTTGCTAGAAAGTAAATCTTACTGCGCTAGTTGTTACAGCAACCATAGATTTAGAAAATGTTCTTTCTTTTACAAAGCCATTGTCTTTGGCCAGAGTTCCTTCCCAGATATTTTTATCTACATTTCTGATTTATTACTTATAATTTTGTATTCCTGCCTAAAATTTCCTCAATTGCTCTTTTTTGGTGAGGGCTTTCCTGTTGATGAAGTCTACGGTGTTATTCGTGTGGCAACTAGAGCTGCTCAAAATCTGTTGCAGAGAAATATGGAACAATGTTAATTCAGGAGAAATAAGACAGGAGTGTTAGCAATCAGAGGAAGCACAGAGCTTATATGAGCAGAGCTGTTGATGCCCTTTGTTATCTCAGTTGTGGCTGTAATTACAGCAAGGCAGCCTTTGATTTTAGGCAAAGCCCTAATTCAAACCCTCTCCTCTTGAGCTGTGAGTATCTGCAGGAGTTTGTTTATTTATGTTGGTACCTGCTTCAAAGGATTTGGGACTATATAGAGCTTAATAAAATCTGATATTAAAACCATAGGAAAATAAGGTTGAATGCAACCTGATGATTTTGTATGTGAAAAGCCAGAAGAATAGCTCCATGCTGGGCTCTTTTATTCCATGAATCAGTGCAGTAATGGGAGAATGACAAGTAGCTTTCAAAACTCCCCACTCTGTAAACCCTCTTTACACATGTGAAAAGGGACGGTTGCCTCAATTACTTGTTTGTGTTGCAGTAAAAAACAAATTGTAATAATTTAACTCTTTTGGGGAACATCTTTCATCCTGGAGTATTAGATCATGGAGTGAAAACTAAAGAGAGGTGTGTGTGGTGGTTGCCTACAAGATATCTGTAATTTATTTTGATTAAAATTAGAAAAATGATACTGAGACATTTATCATGTATTCATAGTATTTATTTATTTATTTTTATTTTTTTGAGACGGAGTCTCTCTCTGTCACCCAAGATGGGGTGTAGTGGTGTGATCTCGGCTCACTGCAACCTCTGCCTCCTGGGTTCAAGTGATTCTTCTGCCTCCATCTCTTGAGTAGCTGGGATTACAGGCGTGTGCCACCACACCTGACTAGTTTTTGTATTTTTTGTAGAGGCGAGGTTTCACCACATTGGCCAGGCTGGCCTTGAACTCCTGATCTCAGGTGGTCTGCCAGCCTCGACCTCCCAAAGTGTTGGAATTACAGGTGTGAGCCACTGCACCTGGCCCATACCATATAATCTATATGAAAATCGGTGAATAATATCTCTTGAGAAAGCTCTAGTAATGTGAAATGTAAATGACGTTAAAAAGATCTGAAAGGGTGGAAATTTACCTTACAGCTTTAACATAAGCTGTTGTACTGAGCAAATGACCCTGGCTGGGAGTGTACTGCAGTGGACTCATCTGAGTTGGAGGCAGCAGCATAGTGAGAAGGGGGAGTGACTTGCTATAACCTAGTCCCAATTTTATCACTGTCCAGCTATGTGATCTTGGGCACAACACTTATATCTTTGTGTCTCAAGGTTTTGAATTATAAAATAATGTCTGTAGGTTTAGATTATACCTAACCTAACTTCTTTCATAGAGATAGTGTTGTAGGAGGAAGTTGCCAAATGCAGATACCCTATCTAAAATAGAAACTGGATTAAAGAGAGTACTTCAGAAAATTCACAGGGATTTCCCAGTTTTTATACTAATAAAGAGATGCACCACCTTTGACTGGGGAAAAAACACCCAAAAACTGATGTGGACCACATCCAGCTCATATCAAAGATTTGAAGGTTGATTAGAAAGGATGATATTCTTCCAGCCACTAACAGACTAACTTAAAGTATGCCTTAAATAACAATTTCATAAATTCAAAAGAAAGCTGTGATGACTCAGTCTGCACTTATAATGTACTGGAATTGTGGGCAGAAGGATTAGACTGTAGAGATATCATAAATTGAAGAGAGTGTAGGGCATGAATTCAACTATGGTTGTTAATTATTAATGTGTTTATTACTTAGCCTAAATCAACCTATTGATGGATTCACTCAATACAAATGTTATTAAGCACCTACTATGAGTCAGGCACTTATATTGTTTTGGTTTTCGAGCCAGGAACATGTCTCTATTTCATATCTTCTCGTGACTAGTTTTATATGTTGTATTTTCATTTGTAAATGTGTTGTATCCTTTCTAAGACTTCAACTGTAAAATGAATACCCTTTTCCTAGTGAGCAGGTGGTTCTTTATAGGCATCTTTGGCAGATTTTCTAGTTCTTCAGCTGTTTTGTTTATTAAAGCTCTGTCCAGTCCCATAGCACACACCTCGATTCAGACTTCCCCCCTCCCATGTTTGTTGCAGCACTGTTCACAATAGTCAATATTTGGAAGCAACCTAAGTGTCCCTCAACAGATGAATGGATAAAGAAAATGTGGTACATATACACAATGGAGTAATATTTGGCCATAAAAAAGAATGAGATCCTGTCATTTGCAACAATATGGATGGAACTGAGGTCATTATGCTAAATGAAATAAGCCAGACACAGAAACGCAAACATCACAGGTTCTCACTTATTTGTAGGATCTAAAAATTGAAACAATTGAACTCGTGGACATAGGATGGTTACCAGAGGCTGGGAAGGGTAGTGGGAGAGTGGTGGGGAGGTAGGGGGTGGTCGTTGGGTACAATAAAATAGTTAAAGAATGAAAAAGACCCAGTATTTGATAGCATAACAAAGTGACTATAGTCAATAATAATTTAATTGTGTAATTTAAAATATCTAAAAGACAGTAATTGGATTGCTTGTAAAACAAAAGAAAAATACTTAAGGGGATGGATACCCCATTTTACATGATGTGTTTATTATGCATTACATGCCTGTATCAAAATATCTCATGTACCCCATAAATTTATACACCTACTATGTACCCACAAACATTAAAATTAATTTTCTTTTAAAGTAAACTTCTGTACTTCTGCCCCTTTTAGGCTTCCTGTATTGTGCTGGAGTGGGAGGAAGAGAGAGGAAGCAGGCAAAGTATCTTGTTATTCAGCTTCCATAGCTTGCACACTTCTCCTGGTTGGTTGTCAGTATTCCTGTGATTAACACTGTCCAAGCTTCAGTGCCTTTGGTGGGGCAAGGATTCAAAGGCTGGCTCACTCATGGGAATAGGTGTGGGCTTTTGGAGGATCCTGCAGGTTTTTTCCTATGCACAGTTCCTGGGGAATCCAATTCTAGTCAACCTCTTCCATCCTGTCTTAATTCCTGGTGTCAACGGTCCACCCTAAGCCTCTTTCTGCTGAGGTCACCTCCCTGCGTAGGGAGACATCTTGGGCAAAGAACCAGCAAGACTTTTTATGATGGGCTACTTTTATCAGAATAGAGATGGTGGTGTTGCAGGCTGCTCTGATGTTGCCTTGCTCTGCAACTATCCTTTCTTTTGCTGGGGTAGATTCAGGGACAGATCAGTGAGTCTTAGTACCTTTGCAGATAGCCAACAGAGGAATGACATGACAATTTTACTCTAATGGATCACTCACAGTCTTTACAGTTTTGGCTTTAGGGAGGAGAAGATAATTCTCAGGGAAGAAAGGGAATTGTTTCTCACCATGCAACAGAATTTGCAGGCCTCTGTGGATCCCAACACACTTTTCTCTTTTCCGGCCCTCTGATTTTATAGACCTGAGTGTGGAGGGCTCAGATGTTGGGTGATCATACTCAGCAGTTTGCTACCACTTAGAAAGCCCTGAGGGGAGTTCCCTAGTCCCCCTTTTTGATGGTTCTCTTTAGAAAATATATGTAGTACCTATATATTTTCAGTACTAGGACTTGGCTGCAATTCGAGGACAAAATGGAAAAGTTCCAGTCTACATCCTGCTACAACAGTTGTATTAAAACAATCCAGCTACATTTAGGGTGGGTTTCTTCAGATGTTTATAGTGCATATAGAATGTCACTCAGAATATAGTTTTAGCTATCAAAGATATGCACACCCTAGTAGTATGGAGCACATTACTTTCTTCTTAGAAACTTTAAGTTGATACCTTAGAGTTATTTTACATCTTTGGTCTCTATGGTACTTTGAAGCTTTCCATACTATATGTCATGGAGAAAGAAAGAATACATTGTCATTTTGTTAGAGTATTTAAAAATAAATGTTGTATTATAGATTCATGTAATTCGTATGTATTTAGAAGAAAACAGTCTCCTATTGAAAACTATTTCAATAGCTTTAGGAGTACGAGTGGTTTTTGGTTGCATGGATGAATTGTATAGTGGTGAAGTTTGGGCTTTTAGTGCAACTATCACTTGAGTAGAGGACATTATACCCAATAAGTAATTTTCCATCCTGACCCCCATCCCACCCTCCTTGTTTTGAAATCTCCAATGTTCATATACCACTCTGTGTGCCTTTCTGTACACATAGCTTAAGTCCTGCTTATAAGCAAGAAAATGCGGTATTTGGTTTTCCATTCCTGAGTTACTTCACTAGGATAATGGCCTACAATTCCATCCAAGTTGCTGCAAAAGACATTATTTTGTTCTTTTTTATGGCTGAGTAGCGTTCCATGATATGTATATGCCATGTTTTCTTTATTCACTCATCAGTTGATGCGTACTTAGGTTGATTACATAACTTTGCAATTGTGAATTTTGCTGGGATAAATATGTGCATGCAATTTGATATAGTGACCACTTTTCCTTTGGGTATATACCCAGTACTGAGATTGTTGGATTGAATGGTAGGCCTGTTTTTAATTCTTTGAGAAATCTCCATACTGTTGTCCATAGAGGTTGAACTAATTTACATCCCCACCAGCAGTGTATAAGCACTCCCTTTTCACCACATCCCACACCAACATCTATTGTTTTTTGACTTTTTAGTAATGGCCATTATGGCTGGGGTAAAATGGTATCAAAATCATCCCACACACTCTATATCCATTTCTCTGTTTTATTTTGTTTTGTTAGAAATTATTACAGTCTAGAATACTATATCTTTTACTTATGTGTCTTGTTATTTTCTGTCTTTACCAGCTAGAATGTAGGCTTCATAAGGCCAGGGAATTTCTCTGTTTTGTTGACTGCTATACCCTACACTTAGACTAGTGTATGGCTTTTAAAAGAGATTAAAAAGTATTTATTAATTAAGACATGAGTGAATGAATAATATATTTTTTAAAAATCCACAATTCCACATGTCCACAAACATACCTATGTTCTTATTGTCAAATCCAAGAGGCACATCAGAGCATTTTAGCCAAAACACTGTGTTAGATTATTTTAAAAATAGAATACTTTAGATTATTTTAAAAATAGAATACTTTGATATCAGAAAAAAACGTAAATGTGGGATTTCACCATTGTTTTTCTGTGCTTATAATCTAGGCCTTTAAACATCTTCCAGAGTTTCATGGAAACTGAGACAGGAATTAAATATCTTGCCTTTCAGTTCTTAATGATGTCAGCAGTGAAGGTGAAAGTATGAAACTGTTTTATTAAAAAGAGGCTGTATCCTTGGTGTTTCCAGAGGCAGGAACAGTGTGGTATTGTCTAAATCATCATTTTCTGGCACTCAGGAATCTGAGCTAAGAGACATGAAGAGAGTCTGAAAGTTAGTGGGGTGCTGGCCTGTGCAGCCATAATAGGGCATGTATACTGAAATGATCTGAGAATCAGCCAAGTGAGGGGGCAGAGGAAGCTGACCACTAGCTAGAGGGAACCAGGGCAGAAGTGCAGCCTGAAGCAAAGACCTCAGTGAAGGATCCACAGGTCAGGGATAGTTTGAGGTTTTGTGAGATCTGAAGTAGATTAACTTTAGAGCCCTCTCAAGAATATGAAAATACCTTTTGCAAATCTTTGAAAAATATACAATGATGGGAACATACTGCTGGTGCCCTTCCCTAGGTTTTATAAGAGCTCGTGTAACTGAGAGGCACTGTAGTTTAAATGTCATTAGCTTTTTAGTAAGGATTTATCTGCATCTAGTGGCATTGAAGTGGGGGCACAGAGAAAGAGAGAGATTGAGAAAGAGAGAATGCCATTCAGCCAAGAGCCATCTTGCTTCCTGGAGGATTTTGGTATCTACATGTTTCCCTACAATAATACCCTATGTTCATAAAATCACCAGATTATTTTTCTTTTCCATGCTAATACACATATTCTGACTATTTTTATATGAGAGATGTCGCCAAATATCATCACAGCATAGCAGTTAAGAGAGTACTTTTGGAGTCAAAATGGTTGTTTTGACATTGAGCTGTGTTTATTTATGGGCTTTGTGTCCCTGATCATAATGCTAACTTCTCTGTGTTTCTTTGTCTGTAAAATGAGAATAATATAAATAGTCTACCTCGTACGTTTAATGATTAAATGAATAGAAAAAGAACTTGAAATTGCTTCCAGCCCATAAGAATCATCTAAATGTCAGCAATTACTGTTATCACTGCCCTACCTCCCATGTTGTTAATACCATGTGACAGTCCTAGGCAAATTATGGGGATAAATGAGAAACAAAATCTGCCTTATAGGGAGGGAAGAGTGGGACTAGCATCTATGATACCTCACATACCTTTATGAGATGCTTTAGACCAAGTATGAGGAGAAGCAGAAATGCTTCTTTTTGTTCTAGCAACTCTGTTTAGATCAAGTCTATGCAACCTAAAAACAATACTGTATTTGGATGAGAGTCAATGTATTGGGCTCAGCAACATCTTCATTTAGAAAACCCCAAAGATAACCTAGAAAATACCATTTTGGACATTGGTCTTGGCAAAGAATTTATGACTAGGTCCCAAAAAGCAATTGAAACAAAAACAAAAATTGACAAGTGGGACCTAATTAAACCAAAGAGCTTCTGCACGGTGAAACTATCGACAGAGTAAGCAGATAACCTAGAGAATGGGAGAAAATATTCACAAACTATGACTCCAACAAAGATCTAATATCCAGAATCTATAAAGAACTTAAACAATTCGATGAACAGAAAAAAAAAATTATATTAAAAAATGGGCACTTCTCAAAAGAAGACACACATGTGGCCAACAAACATATGAAAAAATTCTCATCATCACTAATCAGTAGAGAAGTGCAAATCAAAACCACAATGAGATATCATCTCACACCAGTCAGAACGGCTATTATTATAAAGTAAAAAAACAACAGATGTTGGTGAGGTTGTGGCGAAATGGGAATGCTTATACACTGCTGGTAGGAATGTAAATTAGTTCAGCCACTATGAAAAAGAGTGTAGAGATTCCTCAAAGAATTTAAAACAGAAATACCATTTGCCTCAGCAATGCCATTACTGGATATATATACAAGGAATATGAATTTTTCTACCATAAAGACACATGAACTTGTATGTTCATTATGGTACTATTCACAATAGCAAAGACATGGAATCAACTAGATGTCCATCAATAGTGCACTGGATAAAGACAATGTGGTACCATGGAATACTATGCAGCCATAAAAAAGAATGAAATCACATCTTTGCAGCAACATGGATGCAGCTGAAGGCCATTATCCTAAGCAAATTAAGGCAGGAACAGGAAACCAAATATCACATGTTCTCACCTATAAGCAGGAGCTAACCACTGAATACACATAGACATGAAGATGGGAAAAAAGACACTAGAGACTCCTGGAGGGGGTGGGTTAGAAGGAAGACATGGGTTAAAAACCAACCTATCGGGTACTATGCTCACTACCTGCGTGATGGGATCACTCATACATCAAACCTCAGTGATACGCACACAGTTTACCTGTGTAACAAACTTGCACATGTACCCCCTGAACCTAAAATAAGTCAAGAGAAAAAAAATACAGGAGAAGAACAATTGATTATGTTCAGTGATATTGACTGGGGAGAATTCTTATTTTTTTAGTAATTGTTATTTGGTAACTGATCATGGCCATTTGTGAATCCTGATAGAGAGTGAAATGCTGGTAGCTGTTATAATTTTTTTTTTTTTTTTTTTTTTTACTGGATGACATTGCTTTCTCTGCTCTTAGGAATAGTTCTTCAGCACTGAAACACCTAATCTTGATTTCTATACTCACAACGTACGATTAACAAAATCTGGAGTTGCACTATTTAGCAATTCAGCATCAACTACTGGTTGTTCTGTAGTTCTCAGTGATTGATTGTTTATGTACAGATTACAGTCAATGAATGATAGTTTGTGGATGGTAAAGTGTTCTTGTATTGGGATTCCTGATGACCCAGGCACAACAAGAAAGAATTTAACTCGATAGAGACTTGCGCCCATGTGTTGCTAAAAGAATAGTACACTTTCCTTTATATTGCAGCTTTTGTGTAAACACTTCTGAATCAGAAAAATTATACATCAAAATACCATTATGTGAATGGGAACATATTCAATTTACCTAAATAATCCTTCTTTCTCTAATTCTGTCACTCTTGGCTTGCTTACTTCTAATTTGTTCTGTTTGTTGTTTTCACATATTTTCAGATTCTAGTTGCCTGGAGTTTACTTGTGTTTGAAAGACTGAGTAAAAAATGTCTGTAACCGTTTTCCATTCCCTGTCTGAAAGGTGAAATCATAGAGTCATTAAGGTCTTTCCTGTGCCTCCTCACCTCTTCCCTCATTGTCTGCTCAGCCGGCCCTTTGACTCAGTCCCAGAGAACCACTTAGGCTTTGGTCTCCAGGGGATAAAAGCCTATTATTTTTTAAAACTTGAAGAGAGTTTCCTCCACTTGTTTTATATCTGATTAGTTATAGAATTATGATTAATAAAAAAAAAATCTCATAAAGACTTGGTATTTTACTATTCCCTTAAGGATAATATAATGGAATCTTTATAAAATTTTTATTTCTGTGGTTGGCAGGATGAATTGGTACATTGGATATGAGGGTTAGAGTTAGAAATAACTGAGTTTTAATCTTGGGTGTACTTCTTACTAGCTTTCTAGGTTGCTTCACTGTTCTAAGCCCTAGTTTCCTCATCTGAAAAACAAGTGCTGTCAGTTACTTAAGAGTGTGGGCTCTGACCTCGGATTCAATGACCTGCATTCATATCCCAGCTTTGCCACTTAGCTGAACAACACTGGGCAAGTTATTTAGTTTTTCTGTGATGCAGTTTTATTAGTTGTAAAATGGGATGATAATAATAGAACTACTGCATAGAGTTGTGGAAACTAAACGACTGTTAAATGACTTAATGACTACAAGCATGTAAAACAGTCACATGGCAGCCTGGCGTGGTGGCTCACGCCTGTAATCCCAGCATTTTGGGAGGCTGAGGTGGGCGGATCACGAGGTCAGGAGATCAAGACCATCCTGGCTAACACGGTGAAACCCCTTCTCTACTAAAAATGCAAAAAAATTTGCCAGGCGTGGTGGCGGGTGCCTGTAGTCCCAGCTACGCGGGAAGCTGAGGCAGGAGAAGGGCATGAATCCTGGAGGCGGAGCTTGCAGCCAGCAGAGATTGTGCCACTGCACTCCAGTCTGGGCTACAGAGCTATACTCCATCTCAAAAACAAAACAACACAACACAACACAAAACAAACAAACAAAAGCGGTCACACGGCATATAGTAAGCTCCCAGTAAATGTTAGCTAGTTTTACTCATAAGACAAATGCAAGGATTAAATGAGATAATTTACATGAAATTCCTGAAGGTATTTAACAATCATCAGTTCTTTTTCTTCATTTTTTAATGCTTATCACAATATTTCCTGCATTTAAATCTTTTTCCCCCCTTTTAGTGCAGATACTTGCTAGCTTTATTTCTATATCATAAGCTATTGGCACCTACAATTTGGTCTATACTCAACTCATAATTGTTATACTATGGCAACATTCTTACTATGGTGTTCCAGAGTTGGATGGCTGACTTTTGCAGAGAGTAAATTTTTCTTTTATTGCCACTAAATGGCATGCATTGTAATAAAACCTAAAATGTCCTAAGCAGTCTGTGCCCTCAAGAGCTTTCTCTTTATTTAAGTAATTACACATTGAGCAGTGCTGACCTACTGTTTGGTGAGCAGCAAAACTCAGAAAGAGAAAGAAACTAAAAAATGAATTGACTGGAAGACAAATGGACAAGGGAAACAAAAGAGAACTCAGAGAGGTAAAAATTTAGTTTAAGGATGGCGAATATGTTACTGTAGCCCTTCCCCCCAGTCCATGGCAATCACTTCTAGGCCCAGATACACCCTAATAATCCTTTCCAACCCAATTCTCTGTGTATCTACAACCATCACTTGGCATTCCAAGTTTCCACACATGTGTTAGTTGGAGATAAAATGGTAAAGTCAGTTTTGCTCATCTGGATTTGATGAATGTCACCTTTGGGAACAATGATTAGCTCTTTAAGTATCCCCAGTTCTTTCTGAACATGGGAAAAACCTGATGATTTTATTTTCAAATCCCAATGATGATGTTTTTAGATTGAAGGCTTACTTTCTCTAGGAAAATTTTAAAGATTTTGTGTACCTGCAAAAGAATGATTTAGGCAAATGATATGTCACAAATGAGTCAATAAACTCATTATACCTGTATGTTCTGTTGCCATAAAAAGCTATCAAATAATCTTGTTTTTATTTATTTTATTTAGAAATAAATGATTTTACCATTATTTTCAGATAATTTTGTTTTAGAAACTTGGAGTGGATAGCCATCATGGACACGATGGAGTTATTTTCTGCTTTATAACCCATCTTACTATTTTTGCCAAAGATTTGGCAGGACAAAAGTTACATGTAATCGTTGAATTGTGTTTTCAAAATTTTATTATATTTTAAGTCTTTTCCTAAGAAATCTTTCTAGGTTTAATGTCACCTCTGTGCCAATGTTCCATTGGTAACCTGGGGGAAGAAAAGACAGATTGCTCTACTTACCACCAAGCACACAAAGGTCATCTAGAGTTCTAGGTGTCCCTTGACTTGGATGGTTTTGTCTATCAATTGCTTTCATTTTAGACAAGTTAGGAGTTGCTGGCCAGAGAATAAACACAAATGTAATGGGAGGCTTGCATACAAATGCAGGAACTGACATAGGTAGAAGCTGAGGTATAAGGAATGTCATAGGAGAGACTATTTCATGCAAGTGTCAGAGTTAAGCAGTTCGTTCCCAGTACAAGTTCTGTCTGTATTATTGTACTGTGGGGCTATCTAGCCTTGCACTTTCTAACAGTCACTACAGACAATGTACTGTCCAGAAACTTTTCTTTTAGAAAACTGAGTTAAATTATTCTTTAGCTTTGTACTTCTATCATTCACCTATTCCCTACCCCCACTACTCTTACCATAACCACTCCCAGCATTTCAGAAAATAATTTTTTTACAAGAGAAACTTGACACACATGACCAAAAATTAAGGCTTAATCCAACCTTCACATACTAGACTCACCATCTTCAGATCCCTCAATGTAGTCTGCTCTCTCTGGTCTTTGCACACCCCATGTCCACTGTCTACAATTCAGTTTTCTCTTTATTTGCTTGGCAGACTCCTAATCATCTTCAAGATTCAACTCATGGCACCTCCTTTAACAATCCTTCCCTAAACTTCCGTTCATACTCTGGGAGAAATAAGTTCCATGATTTTGGCTGCTAAAGTAACTTCTGCATAATACAACTATTTTCTGGTAGACAAATAAAGGTCTATCTCCCTCACTGGATGCAAAGTCACCTTTGCAATCCTAGAACTAGGCAATGTTTAGTACAAAGTTCTTTCTAAATTAAATTTGTTGAGTGGATATTATTTACATAACTGCCAACTCTACATGGAAATACAAACACTTTTCTAGAGACATGAGGGAGACAGGGTTGTAAAGTCAACTGTTGTAGAATTGCACACTGCAATTACTGATAAACTTGCTTTGGGAAGCATCAACCCTTCTGCTTTGTTATAGTAATATCTTTGTAGTTTGCCCTGTATTTCCTACCATAGTGCTCTTGGTAATAACATTGGCATAATGCTGCAGGCAGGTGTGGTTGGTAATGGAAAGCATTGGATTTGGAGCTGTCTCAAAGATTTACTTCAGATCCTCTCTGGCGCTTCAAGCTCTTAATTTTGGCAAACCTGTCATTTGCTAGTTGTCAAATGGGTTGAGTCATTTGTCTGGCCTTTTCATCTGGGAACCTCAAATGATTGATATGTCCCTGTTAACACTCCCCAATGGGATGACTAAGTGTCCACTCAGCTCTACCTACCTAGTTTTATAAAAAGTAAAAACAATTATGCCATTACTATGTCTATCTGTGAAAGCAGCCAGCTGGGAAAAGGTAGTTGAACAAGATGTTTACCCTCTAATATTTACTTCCTAAATAGGGAAAAGTTCCTGCTGGCAAAATCAAACCGTGCAATTCTTGTCTGGCTAACAAAAGAATCTCTTCCATTTGTCTGCTCTGCACCATGATTTTTGTATACATTTTCCTTTCCTCTTCACAACAACCCTATGGAGTAGAATGGGTTATTATCTTAATTTTGCAGTAAATATTATAAAACTCAGAAATTATTTTAGGGTCATATTCAGTTCCTCTAGTATATTAATCTCCTTCCATCCCATGCTATCAGACATCCTGTTTTACAAAAGGATGTTTGAATATTGTATCTACCTCCGTGTCATTCTCCCATCCAGGATCTATATCTGAAATATATATGTGTGCCAAAATATGGGCATCTCTTAGTGAAACTATAGGGAAGGGAAGTAGGCAAGACTGGGCCATCCCAACCCAGAGTAGAGAGCTTGTCTCCAAGGTGGTGCAACCCACAGCAGTCTAAATTGCAGAGTCACATGGAAAGCAATAACTCAATCCCAGAATTGATGAGAAATCTGTGAGACATTCCCTGTTTGTCTGTGCAAATGGTTCCTTTCAAAGGCAAGGTGCTTATTGTCTTCAATATAATGTGGCTTTTGGATGTTATCCAGTCAGCAAAGTAGAAACTCATATTTGGCAGGGCAAACCCAGCCGTGGTTTCCTGATGTGCTGAATCAATAGGAAATGACTTTGGAAAAACACAGCAACAACAGCAACAAATGGCTTTGAACTTTTTCAACCAAATACCATATAATAAGAATTACCAAGAGTTTCCTGCGTGATATCCCTTTTTAGATGATGACATACAACTTCAGACTTTTGCTTCTTATATACTATATGCCCTTCATTCTTCCGATTTGATTGGACTAAAATTCTTTCTGGAGCTGAGTGTTTGTGCCTACATGGACCTTTAATTTTCTCTATTTTTGCATGACCAGGTCCCTTCTCCCTAAGATGTGGACAACTTCTCAGCTCCTATCCCCATCATTATCTCTTCTCAATGATTCTGTTTGTTTTTCTTTCTTCCTTTTCTGTTCTAAATATAGAGGTAAATCTCAAAAGCTAGTTACCATATCATTCCTCACTCATATGGACAGCCAGACTCTCAGGGAGGAGGAGTGGGTGGGATGGTGGGAGGAAGAATGACTGATGGAACAGACTCTAAAGCATCAGCATTTGGGGGAAATGGTGTGTGAGATGGAGAGCTGACCAGGAGGAACTGTGGGGGCTGGAACATCATTCTGTGGAAATTGATAGTAGGGAAGAGAAGCAGTCAATTTATTGTTGTTGTTGGTTTCCTTTTCCATTTGTTTTATATTTCATGCTTTTATGACTATATAAAACACCTTGAATTTGAAAAAATAGACAATTCTTAGCAATGTGCTGGAATTTGCTCTCATGCACATGCAAACTGGTATTACTAAGTATCAGCTTTCGTCTTGTTTAGTGTTGTTTGGACGCTTCTAGACAATTCTAGAAGAGGCCTCTATGGCACAAACAAACTGATGGGCTCCATTTTGTTTTTAGATGATAAAGGTTAAGTTGTCAGCCAAAATGATAAAGTAGATAAATCAAGATCTAGATACTCTCATACTTTCTCTCCTTTTGTCTCCTCTATCAGCAAAATTAATATGAGTATTTTAAACATAGACTAGATTCAGCTAAATATGAGTAACATCAAAGTGTCTCACCAATAAAGATTTTCTCAATGTTGATGATGATCATGATGACAGGGAATATTGAGAACTTACTATCTGGCAAGTGCAAAGGCAGTCTATTTCACACATGTATTATATACATTATTTAATTTACTGCTTTCAACAATCTGGGGGATAATGAAAACTTAAAATTTAGAAAGATTAATCTGCTTAAAATGGTGCTCAGCAATTTATCAGTGGAGTTAGGATTTGGGCATTGGCTTGTCATTTCAAAACTCATAGTCCTATTCTGTGTGCTATATTACATGACATGTTTTCTCTATTGATTTTTTTTCCTGAGGGAGTTACCAGTAAAATTATGTTCAACA
This sequence comes from Papio anubis, assembly GCF_008728515.1. Taxonomy (NCBI): domain Eukaryota; kingdom Metazoa; phylum Chordata; class Mammalia; order Primates; family Cercopithecidae; genus Papio; species Papio anubis. The sequence goes on from NC_044978.1 coordinate 86,919,509, forward strand.
AAAAAGAAAATTATAAATTCATTGAGCAGCTGTATCCTGTAGGCTGTAGGCTGGGCAGCTGAAACTGCAGGCTGGGCAGCTGAAAGTGTGCAAAGCAGGTCTTCTAGAGTTGAGATTATGGTCCATTTCTATGCAAGCCTTAAATAAATACTTCAATTACCAAATATAATCTAGTCTAACCTTTGTGCCTTTTAGTTTATTTCAAGGTTGCCCATTTCAGCTAATTTGGATGTTCATAATTGCACATCCGTAACTATTAATATGCTTTATTTGCCTATTTGGATGGTTTAGAAATGAGGCCCAGAAGGTCCATGATCAATTCTTGATATCTGAAAGAATCAGAACAAAAACAGTATCACATACTGAGCATCTGCTATACCAGATACTGCACTGATTGCTTTACATACCAGATCACTTGAGTCCTTATTGAGAAGCTATAGAGTGGATGCTATTATTTTAATTTTACCCATAAAGGAATAGAGGCTCAGAGAAGTTGAGTACCTTGACAAGGCCTTGGGCAAGTTGCTGAGTCAGGTGGTTTAGAACAAGATCAATCAATACAACTAATTTCAGGTCAATCTCATAAATGTTCATTGAGCACCAGGCTCTGTGCCAGGCACTGTGATGTGAATGGGGATTCAGCAGGGCACAAGGCAAACATGGCTTCATGGTTCTAAACAGTCAGGATGGTTCAGCTCTCCTGTGTACTGAACACCTATGGCAATAAGGACAAACCACTGTATATTGGTGTATGTGCATATACCATATACTGATCAGCAAACTTGTTCTTGAAAAGTATATTTCTATTCCTTGAACATCAACAGAAAAAGATCGTAAGTCAGGTAATTGCTCTAACGGGCAGGAAATGCTATGAAAATTCCACTTTGACCTCCTGTGAGGCTGTCATTTTAAATTGCTGTTTTTGTTACATACTTCTATCCATTTCTAAACTTTAGCTTAAATTCTAGTCCAATAAACTGCTACTTTTATCACATGATAAAGTCCTAAACCCTGAAAAAAAAATCTGAAGATTTCTGGTACTGTAAGCATTGAGCTACACTTCAAATTCCCGATATTTTTGTTTCTCTAAAATGATTCTATTCATTTAGTCACCCCATGTGTACTCCTCATTTTATATGTTTTTTTCCTAAATCAGACTCCTTGTAGTTTTTTGTTATTGATTGAAATGAATATAGATTGTTCTTATGAAATGAAGCATAAACCTGCTGAATGAACTCACTTAAGAAAAATTTTAAGCAGGCCTATGCATTTATAATAACCTCTGCAATTTGGGACTCAAATGAACACTGATTATAATGCAGGGAAATACACTTAAACCAATTTTAGCTATCTTTAATGATATTATCAAAATGACTGCTACTTACTATACCATGTGTCAACCACCATTAAGTTGCTAAATGCTTCCCATATTTCGCCTTCTAATAATGCCCACCACAGTCTGTACATCATCTCTATTTATGCCCCAGTTTACAGAAAAGGTGACTATCTTGACACACAAATTTTAATGTCAAAGTGAGAATGAAAGGACAGATTTATCTAATTCCAGAACCTGAGCTAGCCTTCTTCTGTTAACAATGTTCAACCATTATTTACTGAGCATTTACTATGTATAAGATGGTGAGAAGATACACTAGGAATAATAACTCCATACTAGAGCTCTTAGAGCATACAGATAACCTGGGGAAGCGGGGATCATGTGAATAGATAACAAAGAGTGATAGGTACTATGTGAGGAGGTAGCACCGGGAGCCACTGAACTTCATGAAAAGACAGCTCATGGCAGATAGACAAGTGTCAGGAAAGGCTCCCCAGAGGCTACTGTTTGAGACCAAAACAATTAGTAGAAGTTGGCCAGAAAATGGAAGTATTAGGAAACAGAGTGAGAAGGGAAAATCCAAGCAGAAATCAGAAGAAGCACAGAGACACAGACTTAAGAGAAATGCAGGGGGCTTTGTGTGGCTGGGGCTGAAGAGGACCAGTGGGGTCTACATCAAGAAGACCTTCACTTGCTCTGCTGAGGAGCCAGGGCAACCTTGAGGTCAAGGAAGATTTTCCTGGCTACCAAGTGGCCTTTGTGCCTGTATTATTGGGATCATTTGCATCACTGGATCTCCTCGTCCTCCCAATTAATAGAATTGCCCAAGAAAAGGCTAATGCTCCATCCTCCATTTAAAAACATTGACTTTTAGTTGCTGTCCTTCTGCCCCTTGCTTGCGCTACTTTTTGTCATCATGTGCTTCTCTTGGTTATCACCTGTTTGTTACAAGAGCTAAAAATGGGAACAATTGACCCTGAGAACCTTTAATGCCCAATATTAGTGCTTCTTGAGTGTCAATATCAGTGTTAACAGCGATGTAAAGTCTTGGCACTGCCCTCTTGTACACTTTTCAGTGCCTGCTTCTACCCCCTGCTACCATTGTCTAATTACACATTTTATGAAAACTCAGGAAACATGATGAAATATAGGCTGTTAAGGAAATCACTAAACAAGATCTAGTTGAATTATATTGCTTAATTGCCATGATGCCTGGTGGCTATTCAAATAAGTACAGTTTTCTTCACAATGTTTGCTTTTTAGCAGGTGGGACCCACTCGTTTCAATATAATTTATATTTTTAAGAGGCATACTCGATTTTCTCCTAGGAGAATCTGCAAAAAGAGAAAAGCAGTTACTTTAAGCATTAGTAGCTACAGGTAGAAAGGATCAAGTTTACCAATGAGAGGAGAACAAAAATACATAATTTTTTCATGTTGCTTGCTTGTGGTGGTATTCTTCGATATACGGATGATAACTTTTTAATATGCAACACATTTAACCCCAGAGAGCACTGGGAATTCTGTCAGACTTTTATTCCACCACCATTTGCCTATGTTTTGAAATAAGCATTTATAGCACCATCTTCATCAATCTGTTCAGTAGTTGGCCAGGAATGCAAGAATTATTATTCCCATTTTATAGGTAGGGAAAACAAAAAACAGAAGGCAAGTAACTTGTTATAAATACTTAAGTAAGATATTAGGCCTTAAGATTTCCAGTTTATTAGTAAGCTTATTGAATTTTCCTATTGACTGAGTTTTACTGTCTCTAAATAAGCATACCAAATTCTGAAACAGCAGTTTAGAGTTTCAGTTACAATATTTCTGCCATAGATCATCCAATCCCAGTAAAGCCCTCTATTTGCAAGCTTTGTTTATTTTGGTTTTTACTTTTATTGGAGATTATATTCTAGGGGATGGAAAAGAGTATGATACCTCTGACTCTACTTTCCTTATCTTAAATAAGTGAGGAGAGATAACTCCTTTTCTTCTGCTTTTACACATTATAAAAATGAACAAACCAACAAACATGACTCATTTAAAGGCTATTCATTACAGGGGAACAAAATGAATAATACTTAATGTTCTTGCTATAGAAGTTCTAGTGTTGCAAGATATACAAATAACTACCTATTAATATGATACTAGCAGCAATAACAATAGCTTACACTTATTGAGTTCCCACTACATTTCAGGCACTTTACATACATTATTTCATTTAATTCTCACAATAGTCCCTTGAGGAAGGTAATATTTTCACCCCCACCATGTATATGAGAAGAGCAAGATTTAAGGAGGTTAAACAATTTTTCAGAAGTCATAACCAGGAAGGCAGAGTCACCTCTTAAAATCTTATGGTCTGACTGTCAAACACGTGAGTCCTCCTTACTTGCTCTTCCTTTTCAAGGACATTTATTCTTCACCAAAATTCCGGAATCAATTTGTGAATTTGTACAAAATATCCAGCTGGAATTTTGATTTGCAATGCAATGCCTTACAGATTAATTTGAGTAATATGATATCTTAACAACAATGTTTCTTCTTAGATTAAGGGAGTAGCTCTTCATTTATGTAGATGTCCTTTTATATTGCTTAATAATGATATTTGCTTTTTCTTCGTAAAAGTCATATGTATTCTTTACCAGGTTAAATTTCTGGTTAGTTTATACTTTTTGCTATTTGAATGGTGTTTCATTCTGGTTTTATTTTCTGTTTTCTTATTGGTGGTGTAAAATACATTGGTTTTAACATTTGACGTGTATACCTGATAAGCTTATTGATCAATATTAACTACATATAGTAGACTCTGCTGTCTGTGGTAGATGATTATATAATCTGCAAATAGTGACAGTGTTTTCTCTTGTTTCCCAATTTAAATACTTCTTTTTTACTTTTTCTCTATACCAATATTGAACAGTAGAGGTAATAGTAAACATTCGTATCTTGTGTTCTGATCTTAAAGAAAATAAATCTAGAAGAGATATTTTATGTAATTTTTTCATACAGGATTAATCAAGTTAAGGATCTATTCCCAGTTTTATATATTTGTTTTATTTTGAAATAATAACATTAATGACTTATTAAGTTAATTATATATATTTTATCTTTTTGGCGATGTAACGACTCCACTAATATATTTTCTGTTGTTAAATTATATTTACATATGACTTATTATGTAGATGGAAATGAAGGGGTTTGGGATAAACCCAATTTGATGAAAGAACTTTTTCTTGAATTTGGACATGTGTAGATAATATTTTATCTAGAAATGTTAATATCAATGTTAATAAGTGATTTGGATTATATTTCTTTTCTTATATAGGCTCTCTATAGAATCAGGGTTGAACTAGCCTTGCAAATGAATGGGCAGGGTTTTTTTTTTCTTTTCCTGTTTCTTGGAACAACTTGGATGGGAATGCTCTAGTTCCTTCTTGAATTCTTTGAAATATCACCAGAAAATCTGTTTGTTTGAACTTACTGCCGCAAGAGAGAATGCCATTTTCACAGAGACTTAGTGTCAGAAGGAGAAGTCAGAAGTAGGATATTTATAGGCCCCCAGGGTCTGGGCTAGAGTGGTTTAAGATTGGTCATTCAGTGAGGGAAACTGATAGGGACTGGGCTGGTTTGTAATATAGTTTAGGTTTGGTGGATACAGCAAAGCAAGGATCTTGAAGTGACTCTTGATAAGTAAACTGTTGTCTGATGAACAAATTATTTATTCAGGTGGGTACAATGGTTTTTTTTTTTTTTCCCAGATGGAGTCTCACACTGTTGCCCAGGCTGGAGTGCAGTGGCTTGATCTCGGCTCACTGCAATCTCCACCTCCCGGATTCATGCCATTCTCCAGCCTCAGCCTCCCAAGTAGCTGGGACTACAGGCGCCTGCCACCACGCCAGGCTAATTGTTTTGTATTTTTTTAGCGATGGGGTTTCACCATGTTAACCAGGATGGTCTCGATCTCCTGACCTTGTGATCCACCTGCTTTGGCCTCCCAAAGTGCTGGGATTACAGGCATGAGCCACCACGCCCAGCTGGTGAGTGCAATGTTTATTCCAATAAATTGACCCATAGGAATTTCCTGAAGCAAACTGCACTCACAGATATATGGAATTTGAGCAAACACCAGAAGAAAGTAAAAATGAGTGAATGTCTAGTAGAAAATTATTTCTGGCAGAGGGAACAGCAGGTGCAAAGGCCCTGAGGCAGAAGGGGTATGTATAGAATAGCAGGAGGCCAGTGTGGTAATAGTCAATACCAGAGGAGAAATTGGAGACTGAATTAGAGAGAACATTTTAAGAATTTTGGGGTTTACTCTCAGAGATGTAGGAACCCATTGGAAAGTTTTGATGAAAAGAGTCACATAATCTAACTTAAATTTTATAAGGCTTCAGTGGCTATTGTGATGAGAATAGATTGTAAGGAATCACTTAGGATGCTATTTCAATACTTTAGTTGAGAAGTGATAGGATGGTTTCTTGGATGGGGGTGGGAGTCATTAAAGTAGTAAATGTGGGTGGATTCAGTATATATTTTGAAGGAAAGGCAAACCATTTTTGCTGATATATTGAATGAGTGGTTTGAGGGAAAGAGAAGGGTTAAGGAAGCGAGAAAGAGTTTTGGCCTGAACAATGGAAGAATAGAATTGATATTTACTGGGAAGGAAAAGAATCTTGGAGAATCAGATGTTGTAGCTGTAAGTCAGGAGTTTGATTTTGGGCATGTTAATGTGAGGTACCTTTTAGATATGCAAGTATAGATGTCATATAGGAATTCAGATACATGAGCCTGGAGCTCCAGGAAGATATCTGAGGTAGAAATAGGAATTTGAAGATTTTAGCAAGTCGGTGGTATTTAAAGTCATGAAACTAGTGTGAATAGGGTTAGTGGTGTCTTGGAAGCCAGGTGACATAATTGTTTCAAGGGGGAAAGAGTGATCAACTTTGGCCAAATATGAAAATTCACAATGGATCACCTACCTTAGCACTGTGGAAGTAATTGGGGCCCTTTTGAAAAACAGTCTTGGTAGAATGCTGGAGGTGAAAACCTGATTGGAGAGGGTTCAAGAGAGAAGAAAAGAAGAGGATGGGAGGCAGAGCATATAGACCACCCTTTTGAGGACGTTTGCTGTAAATGGGAGAAGAGAGGAGAGGTAACTAAAGCAGGAAAATGGCATCAAAAAACTGTTTTAATGTGAATGATTCAGTAGCTATTTATTTATTTATTTATTTATTATTTATTGAGATGGAGTCTCACTCTGTGCCCCAGGATGGACTGCAGCGGCAGAGTCTTGGCTGACTGCAGCCTCCGCCTCCTGGGTTCAAGTGATTCTCATGCCTCAGCCTCGGGAGTAGCTGGGATTATAGGTGCTTGCCACCATGCCTGGCTAATTTTTGTATTTTTAGTAGAGATGGGGTTTTTTTATGTTGGCCAAGTGGGTCTTGAACTCCTGACCTGAAGTGATCTGCCTGCCTTGGCTTCCCAAAGTGCTGGGATTACAGGCTGAGCCACTGTGCCTGGCAGTAAATTATAAGGTTAGAGAGAGGATGCAAGGATTGATGTTAATTAGTCTGTTTTTTCTCATAATTCTGTCTGCTTTTGCTCTATTTCATACATGCACACACACATGTCTATAACCATTTTATACTTTTCTATCTATATATTAGGCTGCTTATGTTACTATAAAGGAATACCTGAGCCCGGATAATTTGTAAAGAAGAGATTTAGTTGGCTTACAGTCCTACAGGGTATAAAGGAAGTGTACGGTCAAACTCTGCTTCTGGTGAGGGCCTACAGAAGCTTACAATCATGGTGGAAGGCGAAGGGGAAGCAGGAACATCACATGGTGAGTGTGAGAGCAAGAGAGCAGGGTTGGGCGAGGTCCCAAACTCCTGAGCAACCAAACCTTGTGTGGACTAACTTAAGTGAGAACTCACTTATTACCAATGGGATGGTGCTATGCCATTCATGAGGGGTCTTCCACCTCCCACAAGGCCCCACTTCCAACATTGGAATCACATTTCAACACGAGATTTGGAAGGCACAAACATTCAAAGTATATCGTTTTGCCCCTGGCCTCTTAAATCTCATGTCCTTCTCACATAGCAAAATACAATAATCACCTGCCAATAGACTGCAGCATTTTGACTTATTCCAGCATCAAGTCTAAAGTCCTAACTCTCATCTGAGACTTATCTCCTTTCACCTGTGAGCCTGTAGAATCAAAACAAGTTATTTACTTCCAAGATACAATGGTAGTACAGGCATTAGGTAAACATTACCATTCCAAAAGGGAGAAATTGACCAGAAGGAAGAGGCAATAGGCCCCATGCATGTCTGAAATACATCAGGGCAGCTATTAAATCTTAAAGCTCCAAAATAATCTCCTTTAACTCCATGTCCTGCATCTAGGGCACACTGGTGCAAGGGATGAGCTCCCAAGGCCTTGGTAGCTCCATCCTTGTGCCTTTGTAGGATCCAGGCCTCATGGCTACTGTCATAGGTTGCAGTTGCCTGTTTGCAACTTTTTCAGGAAAAGGGTGCAAGCTTCTGGTAACTTTATCTTTCTCAGATCTGGAGGGTGGCAGATCCATTCTCACAGCACCATTAAGCAGTGCCACTGTGAGAACTTTGTGTGGAGGTTCCAATGCCACATTTCCCCTTGGCATTGTCCTAGTAGAGTTTCTCTGTGGGGGCTCTGCCCCCATGGTAGTCTTCTGCCTGGGCACTCAGTCTTTCTCATACATCTTTTGGAATATAGGTGGGAGCTGCCAAGCCTCCTTAAATCTTGCATTCTGAGCATATGCAGACTTAATACCACATGGAAGCTGCCAAGGCTTATGGTATGTGCTCTCTGGGGTGGTGGTGTGAGCTGTTCCTGGGCCCCTCTGATCTGAGACTGTAAATGGAGAAGCAAGGATGTGAGAAACAGTTTCCTGGGATGGCACGAGTCAGGGAGATCTGGGCTTGGCTCCCTAAACCATTCTTTTCTCCTAAGTCTCCAGGCCTGTGCTGAGAGGAGCTGCCACATAGATCTCTGAAATGGCTTCAAGGCCTTTTCCCCATTGTCTTGGATATCAGTACTTGGCTCCCAGTTAGTTGTGGAAATCTCTGTAGCAAGTGGTTGCTCTGTAGCCCTCTTGGATTCTTCCCCTGCAAAAGGGATTTTCTTTTCTACCACATGGCTAGCTGCAAAATTTCCAAACTTTTATGCTCTCCTTCCCTTTTAAATGTAAGTTCCAAATTTAAGTCATTTATCTGTTTAAGCATAGACTGTTAGAAGCAGCCAAGCTACATTTCGAATGATTTGCTTCACAGTAGCAAAGACTTGGAACCAACCCAAATGTCTATCAATGACAGACTGGATTAAGAAAACGTGGCACATATACACCATGGAATACTATGCAGCCATAAAAGAGGATGAGTTCATGTCCTTTGTAGGGACATGGATGCAGCTGGAAACCATCATTCTCAGGAAAATATCACAAGAACAGAAAACCAAACACTGCATGTTTGAAGAAGTCAAATTGTCCCTGTTTGCAGATGACATGATTGTATATTTAGAAAACCCCATCACCTCAGCCCAAAATCTCTTTAAGCTGATAAGCAACTTCAGCAAAGTCTCAGGATACAAAATCAATGTGCAAAAATCACAAGCATTCTTATACACCAGTAACAGACAAACAGAGAGCCAAATCATGAATGAGCTCTCATTCACAATTGCTTCAAAGAGAATAAAATACCTAAGAATCCAACTTACAAGGGATGTAAAGGACCTCTTCAAGGAGAACTACAAACCACTGCTCAGTGACATAAAAGAGGACACACAACAAATGGAAGAACATACCATGCTCATGGATACGAAGAATCAATATTGTGAAAATGGCCATACTGCCCAAGGTAATTTATAGATTCAATGCCATCCCTTTAAGCTACCAATGACTTTTTTCACAGAATTGGAAAAAGCTGCTTTAAAGTTCATATGGAACCAAAAAAGAGCCTGCTTTGCCAAGACAATGCTAAGCCAAAAGAACAAAGCTGGAGGCATCACGCTACCTGACTTCAAACTACACTACAAGGCTACAATAACCAAAACAGCATGGTATGGGTACCAAAACAGAGATATAAACAAATGGAACAGAACAGAGCCCTCAGAAATAATCCCACACATCTACAGCCATCTGATCTATGACAAACCTGACAAAAACAAGAAATGGGGAAAGGATTCCCTATTTAATAAATGGTGCTGGGAAAATTGGCTAGTCATAAGTAGAAAGCTGAAACTGGATCCTTTCCTTACTCCTTACATGAAAATTAATTCAAGATGGATTAGAGACTTAAATGTTAGACTTAAAACCATAAAAACCCTAGAAGAAAACCTAGGTAATACCATTTGGGACATAGGCATGGGCAAGGACTTCATGTCTAAAACACCAAAAGCAACGGCAACAAAAGTCAAAATTGACAAATGGGATCTAATTAAACTAAAGAGCTTCTGCACAGCAAAAGAAACTACCATCAGAGTGAACAGGCAACCTACAGAATGGGAGAAAATTTTTGCAATCTACTCATCTGACAAAGGACTAATATCCAGAACCTACAAAGAACTCCAACAAATTTACAAGAAAAAAACAAACAACCCCATCAAAAACTGGGCAAAGAATATGAACAGATAGTTCTCAAAAGAAGACATTCATACAGCCCACAGATGCATGAAAATGTGCTCATCATCACTGGCCATCAGAGAAATGCACATCAAAACCACAATGGGATACCATCTCACACCAGTTAGAATGGCAATCATTAAAAAATCAGGAAACAACAGGTTCTGGAGAGGATGTGGAGAAATAGGAACACCTTTACACTGTTGGCGGGACTGTAAACTGGTTCAACCATTGTGGAAAACAGTGTGGCGATTCCTCAAGGATCTAGAACTAGAAATACCATTTGACCCAGCCATCCCATTACTGGGGATATACCCAAAGGATTATAAGTCATGCTGCTATAAAGACACATGCACACATATGTTTATTGCAGCACTATTCACAATAGCAAAGACTTGGAATCAACCCAAATGTCCATCAGTGACAGACTGGATAAAGAAAATGTGGCACATATACACCATGGAATACTATGCAGCCATTAAAAAGGATGAGTTTTTGTCCTTTGTAGGGACATGGGTGCAGCTGGAAACCATCATTCTCAGCAAACTATCGCAAGAACAGAAAACCAAACACCGCATGTTCTCACTCATAGGTGGGAATTGAACAATGAGATCACTTGGACACAGGAAGGGGAACATCACACATCGGGACCTATTGTGGGGAGAGAGTAGAGGGGAGGGATTGCATTAGAAGATATACCTAATGTAAATGATGAGTTAATGAGTGCAGCACACCAACATGGCACATGTATACATATGTAACAAACTTGCACGTTGTGCACATGTACCCTAGAACTTAAAGTATTAAAAAAAAAAAAAAAGAACATTTATCACAACCAAGTAGGATTTATCCTTGGGATGCAAGGAAGGTTTAACATATGCAAATCAATCAATGTGATGCATCATATCAATAGAATGAAGGGCAAAAACCATACAATCATTTCATTTGATGCAAAAAAAATTGCGAATATTCAACATCCCTTCATGATAAAAACCCTAAAAAAACTGGGTATTGAAGGAGCATATCTTAACACATTAAAGCCATATATGATAGATCCAATAGTTAGTATCACACTGAATAGGGAAAAACTAAAATCCTTTCCTCTAAGATCTGGAACATGACAAGGTTGCCAACTTTCACCACTCTTACTCAGCATAATACTGAAAGTCTTAGGTAGAACAATCAGATAAAAGAAAGAAGTAAAGGGCATCCAAATTGGAAAGGAAGAAGCCAAATTATCTTTGTTTGCATATAATTTTATATTTAGAAAAATCTAAAGACCACTGAAAAGCTATTAGAATTTATAAACAAATTCAGTAAAGTTGCAGTATACAAAATCAACTTACAAAAAGCAGTGGCACCTTCATATGCCAACAGTGAAAAATCTGAAAAAGGAGTAAGGAATGTAATCCCATTTACAATAGCTACAAATAAAATAAAATTTCTAGTAATTGACCAAAGAAGAGAAAGATCTCTACAATGAAAACTATAAAACATTGATGCAGGAAATTGAAGAGGACACACGAAAAAACTGGAAATATGTTCCACCTTGTGGACTGGAAGAATTAATATTGTTAAAATGTCCATGCTACTCCGATAAATCTACAGATTCAATGCCATCCCTATCAAAATATCAATGATATACTTCACAGAAATAGAAAAAAAAATCTGCAAATTCATATGGAACCACACAAGACCCAGAATAGTCAAACTATCCTGAGCAAAAAGAAAAAAAACCTGAATTAATCATATTACCTAAATTCAAGTTACACTACAGAGCTTTATTAACTAAAACAGCATGGTACTGGCATAAGAACAGACAAATAGACTAATGAAACAGAATAGAGAATCCAGAAACAAATCTATACATCTACAGTGAACTCACTTTGAGAAAGGTGCCAAGACCATACATTGAGGAAAAGACAGTCTCTTCAATAAACGGTACTGGGAAAACTGGATATCCATATGCAGAAGAATGAAACTGGATCTCTATCTCTTGCCATATATAAAAATCAAATCAAAATGGATTAAATTCTTAAATATAAGATCTCTCACTATGAAACTGCTAAAAGACAACATTGGGGAAAATCTCCAGGACATTATTCTTGCCAAAAATTTCTTGAGTAATATCCCAGAAGCACAGGCAATCAAAGCAAAAAATGGACATATGGGATCATTTCAAGTTTAAAAGCTTCTGAACAACAAAGGAAACAATCAACAAAGTGAAGAGGCAACCCGTATAATGGGAGAAAATATTTGCAAACTGCGCATCTGGCAAGGGATTAATGAGCAGAATACATAAGGGTTTCAAACAACTCATCAGGAAAAAAAATCGAACCATCTGATTTCAATATGGACAAAAGATCTGAATAGGCATGTCTCAAAAGAAGATGTACAAATGGTAAAGAGGTATGTGAAAAGATGGTCAACATCATTGATTATCACAGACATGCAAATTGAAACGAAAATGAGATACCATCTCACCCTAGTTAAAATGGTTTTAATCCAAAAGGCAGGCAGTAACAAATGCTGACAAGGATGTGAAGAAAATGGAACACTCATACACTATTGGTGGGAATGTAATTTAGTACAATCACTACAGGTAACTTTTTGAAAGTTCCTCAAAATACTAAAAATAGAACTACTATATGATCCAGTAATCCTGCTGCTGGGTATATGCCCCAAAGAAAGGAGATGAGTACATCAAATACATATCTGAAGTCTCATGTTTATTGCAGCAGTATTCATAATAGCCAATAGTTTCCAAGATCTGGAAGCAAACTACGTGTCCATAGTCAGATGAATGGATAAAGGAAATGTGGTACATACACACAACAGAATACTATTCAGCCATTAAAAAGAATGAGATCCAGTCATTTGCAACAACATGGATGGAAGTGGAGGTCATTATACTAAGTGAAATAAGCTAAGCACAGAAAGACAAACTTCTTATATTCTCACTTATTTGTGGTAAAAATTAAAACAATTAAATCCATGAAGATAGAGATAGAATGATGGCTATCAAAGGCTGGGAAGGGTAGTGGGTGGGGGCTGGGGAGTGAGGATGGTTAATGCATACAAAATTAGAAAGAATAAGATCTAGTATTTGACAGTGCAACAGTGTGACTATAGTCAACAATAATTTATTATACGTTTAAAAATAGCTAAAAGAGTATAACTGGATTCTTTATAACACAAAGGATAAATACCCAAGGTGATGGATACTCCATTTACTCTGATGTGATTATTATGCATTGTATGCCTGTATCAAAATATCTCATGTACTGCATAAATATGTACAGGTACTTTGTACCCACATAAATGAAAAATTTTAAAAAGTTAAAAAATAATTAAATGCTGATCAGCCTCCCCTGAGTTGTATAATGTAATGGATTGTGCTGCATTGTAATTCCCTCTTTTCCTGTCTCCCTAGGTATTTGTGGAGAGAAGAGGACATTTTTTATTGTTAGAGTATCACATAGCACAATGATTGACACCCAGGGGCTCAATAAACACTTGTGTAATGTTGCATGAGCAAGAATCAAGAAAGTAAGATGAATATAGAATTCTTGCAGATGATAGAATACAGTGAATATTTGGACAGTATAGATAAAATAGTCATTTTCTTATGGAACAATGGATCAGTGTTTCAATGTATAAGAGATGACAGTTGTCCAGACTCCAAGCCCTAAAGCCACCTGTCACCAGGAAATAAGAAGGAGCCACAGCTTAATAGCAATGTCAAGTTCAGTTGATTCTGATTTGAAATGGGAGGCTGTCAGGTCACAGTGGAACATTTTGCTTCCGGTTGAATGAGTCTTTGAAAAGAAAATATCTTTTTTTTTCAAGGTATTTTAATTTGTTTTCTTTTCTAGACCAAAGTTAGGAATAAAATTAGAGAGTGATTGGAAAGTCACCTAAAGAAGTTTTCATCTTTTGGGTTATGACAAAGCCATAAGGGAATCATTTATGACTATGAAAAATAAAGCAATGATTTAGGTTACAGCAAAATACAATATGGTACTGATATGTCTTTTCACGTTTTATATGTTTAGTAAGCATTTTATATATAAATAGAGAATGAGTTACAATAGTGTTTGCAATAGCAAAGCAAATGTGTGTGTGTGTGTGTGTGTGTGTGTGTGGTTGTCAAAGCTAGTGAGCTATGGAATCACAAGATTCCTTCTGGAAGAGTAGAAGAGAGCTGAACTTAGGATTTAGGTTGACATTTCTCTCACTTATGATTTACCACGTATTTCTTTGCAGGCAATTTTTCATATGATCACTTGGAAAAAAGATATCTAAAATTCGGATTGTGTAATTAATATAAAAGGCAGGTGACTTTTGTTGTTGTTATTCTATGGATTGTGTTCTCAGTGGTTAAGTCATTCCATGGTTGTTACAACTCACTTTCCTCTTTGCCCAGTACTGCATCTGCTGATGCATGCTCCATGTCTGTGGCATATCCTGGAGTTGTTTTTCTACTGAGTGGAAGGTTTTTATGCATACACTCGTACCCTCTCATCTGGTCATCATTGTTTTCTGGGAAAGCATTTTTTATTTAGCAAGCTATAGCTATAGAATAGAGGGAGGACATCTGATCCCAACATAGATTAGACTTGATTTCTAATCTTGATTTCATTAACTGGATGCTCTCGACAATTGAGACATGAGAGGAATAGGTGAAGTCATATCCTTAGGTTTTGATGATATAAACTTTGCCTGTGAGTGAAGCCTGGGAGTAGCCGGGGATAAGAACATAAGTGATAGTGTTTTGGTATGGTCTCCAGCAATCCTGAAGATAGATATTGAGACTGGGAAGGCATTGGCTTCAGGTTTCCTTAAGTAATAGGCAATTCCCCAAAATAGCACCACAGAAGAAAGAGAGAGAAAACTCCAAGGTAATTAATCTACCAGAGCAATTTTTAAAAATTGCTTATGATTGTACTGTTTTACTCATCTAAATAGCCTATCTTTCTATCTAAGTAATTTACAGCTTTATGGAATTTAAAGAAAATAAATCTACTTATACTGTAGGAACACTGTTTAATGTCACACTGAGGAGAAACAAGTGCTTGACTACTCAGGATTAGACATGTTAGAGTAGTAAGGCAGCATTTATTGTATAATTTTATTCTTCCTATTCCTTCATATACTTTTTTCCTTTTCTTTGCTAAAATAAATAAGGCTTTTCTTACAATCTGACCCCACCTGTCAGTTGTATAAAATAAGACTTTGCATCAAATTTAGCTCTCTGGCAGTTAAGTCAAATAAAGGCTGGAACATGGCATGTCCTGCTATCCTACACATAGTAGGAAATCTTCTGCATTAGTAATGTTGGGAGCTTAGACAAAATAAAATACATATTTTCCCTTTGTTTTAATAGAATACAGTAGTAATCTGTGAGTTGGAAGGAATACATCAAACTGCCGAGCTATAAAAAAATAATCTAAAGAAGAATTCTAGATTTCTGAAACCAATTTAAGAAAGTTTTGGCCACTAGCCTGATTTAATGTGACAGAGATGGACAAGAGAACAGTTTCTCTCCTGAACTTGGCAATGCACAAGACATTCTCTTCTTATCGGGGCAGCATTATTGAGAGATCCAAGTGTGTCTTGAGGATGTTAGCTGAGATTGACTCTGGCAGGCAGCCCCAGAAAACTTAGGCAGAATGCTTTCATTCAGAAAGGACCTTAAAGCATTTGTGACATGGTTGGAATGTTAAACTCCGTCATAGACGAGGAGATCTGGGAGTAGTGACTATTTAAAACCTTCACAGTCACACTCAGGTAGATGCCTGTCTAGATCGGGTAATTCAATTCTCCTGACAGGTGTGAAGTGGTACTGGCCACTCTCAGAATGGCACTGATATCCTACGTTAAACCAGGGAGCCATTTATGGACTCATTTTAATTCAGTTTTGTGATTACTTTGCTCTAATATATTTAAATCCATACATTTTGATAGTGAAAGAGTTCAAGGTGTAGGTGCAAAGAAGCCTGAACATAATAGGTTAATGACACCAGCTCTGAGGTACAAAATCAGTTGCTTGAGAGCGCAAGTCTCTAAACCATTAATTCTAATTCTACAGTCCATTCTAATTCTACAGTCAACCATTCTACAGACCATTCTACAGAATTCTACAGAAACCATTCTAATTCTACAGTCAACCTCAGGACTGCTGTGAGGCTCTTTGGGTAAAGCCAATCACTTTTTCAATCACCAAAAGGATTTTTCAGGTACCTTGATAGGTTTGGTGTTCTGCATGAATGGTAAAACTAATTTTTTAAATGTGATTTAAAAGAAAAAAAATGGCCCTTTAGTGAAATACTCTTAGAGGTATGTCATAGCTGAGAGATTTCCTTTATTGAGTTCCGAGCAATTTCTGCTAAGTACCTTTAGGAATCCATTCACTTTGAGCCCTTCTCTTTGGTCTTGGCAGTTGTCCGCATAGGTATGTTAAAAATTATGTTACCTGGCCGGGCGCTGTGGCTCAATGCCTGTAATCCTAGCCCTTTGGGAGGCTGAGGCTGGTGGATCACGAGGTCAGGAGATCAAGAACATCCTGGCTAACACGGTGAAACTCTGTCTCTACTAAAAATACAAAAAATTAGCCGGGTGTGGTGGTGGGCACCTATAGTCCCAGCTACTCAGGAGGCTGAGGCAGAAGAATTGCTTGAACCAGGGAGGCGGAGGTTGCAGTGAGCTGAGATTGCGCCACTGCACTCCAGCCTGGGCAACAGAGCAAGACTCCATCTAAAACAAAACAAAACAAAACAAAAACAAAAACAAAAAAACAAATTTGTGTTGGCTATTCTGGGTCTTTTGACTCTCCATATGAACTTCAGAATAAATTTGTTGATATCTACAAAAGAACTTGCTACAATTTTGATTGGGCTAGCATTGAATCTATAGATCCAGTTGGGAAGAACTAACATCTTGACAATATTGAATCTGCCTACCCATGTATGTGGAATATCTCTCCATTAATTTAGTTATTTGATTTTGTTCATGAGGGTTTTGTAGTTTTCCTTATACAGATCTTGTACACAGTTTGTTAGATTTATGCCTGTTTGATAATGTAACCAGTATTTTTACTTAATTTTTAGTTTTTAATAATTATTTGATTTTTAATTTTGTTTGTTGTTGTTTCTTGTGGTTGTACATCTATGTCTTAGTCCTGAAAGATAACTTATTCCATTCTTCGCTGTCTGGCTTGTTTTGTTTTGTATTGGTTATGTTTGTTTAGAGAGTCTTCATGATTTCCTGTTGAACTTCTTGTATTTTTTTCCACTGGGTTACTGTCTGCTTTCCAGCATTGCATTGAGCCTAAAGTCCAGATTTGCCTCACCTCTAGCAAACACAGTGCTGACTATCCAGAATCGGGGAGGTCCCAAAGGGGATATACTGGCAGTGTGGAACGACTGTCCAGGGGTTCCTGGCCAGGTGCACTGTGGAATGTACCTCCTAAGATGTGGTGCTTCCGAACAGCCACTCTGATTTGGTGTCTCCTTTGGTTGAGTTACAGATCAGAGTTTTCAGGGCTGGGGATGATAGTCCCACCTTCCATCTCTGTTTCTGGCTATCCTCAGGGTTATGTTTCCCTTTAGGCACTCGTAATATTTCCTGTGGGTATGAGCATGCACAGGTCTTCTGCCAAAGATCCCAAGATGGTGGGAAACCTGGTTGTCCACCTTGATCTCACTTTTTGCAGTGTAGAAGCTGAGTTGAAGGAAATTTTCTGTATGCTTGGTGCCAGGGGGATTGGACAGAGGGGCATCACAGATATGAAAATCCCATTCTCTTATCATCTGCTTAGAGGTTTTTTTTTTAAATTTTCTGTGGCCCTGGGAACTGACTCATCATATTTGAGTTGTGGAGGTATTGCCAGTGATAATCTCAGCGCTGTATATTTGTTTTCTGTGAGGGGGAATGAAGCCTGCTTGTTTCTACAGTGCCATTTTGGAAGTGGAAGTCAATACGTCAGTATTGTATTTTTAACTTCAAATTCCACTTGTTCGTTGCTGGTATATAAGAAAGTGATTTACTTTTGTATGTTAACTTTGTATGCTGCAAACTTGCTACAATCATTTATAAGTTCCAGGAGATTTTTGTTGAATATTTCAAGAAAGTTTTATTTCTTTTTTCCTAATCTGTTTACCTTTTCTTTCCTTTCCTGTCTTATCGCATTGGCTAGGAATTCTAGTACAAGGTTGAAAAACAGTGATGAAAGGGAATATTTTTGCTATGTTCCTCATCTTAGTGGAAACACTTCAAGTTTCTCACTATTAAGTATGGTGTTAGCTGTAGGATTTTTTATAGATGCTCTTTATCAATTTGGAGAAGTTCTCTTTATTCCTAGTTTACTGAAAGTTTTGAAAACATTTGAAAAATTCTCACACTTGTCAGCCCTGAGCATCCAGCAATTTGTCAATTACTCAATGAGTGACTTTGTTAGTTAGAACATGATTTCTGTGTTTTTTTTTCATGGTGGCATTCTCTATCAAAACTTTGTTGCTTTGAATCACAGAAATTCATTTCAGAATGACTTAAATACAAATTAAATAAAAGCAACACTCTTATAGTAGTTTATGGAATACAAAGAAATATTGAAATATAAGGCCACAGTAATATTTCATTAGTCCAGATGCTCTTGGATTTTCATTCTAATACTGGGCTCATCTCCCAACTCCCAACTTTAAAATGCTGTCTCATTTTAAAGATCTAAACAGATTCCCACTGGCTTCTGACAAGCCAATAAATTATCTCTTTGGTCAGGTTATAACTTGGTCCAGTAATATATGACCAGAGATGGAGCAGAGTCGTACAGTACAAACATGCATAACTTAAGCAACCACTGTCTGTGGGAGAGCAAACCTTCTCATGATAAATATGTGGCAAGGAGGAGTACCTTATATTTGTGGCAAGCTGACATTGCTGCCTTGTGACTGTAACTAGGGCCCACTTAGCCTGACATTAATACATCCTGATTCAGTATGCCTACAATAGAGTAGCTGCTTTCATTAGCTCTTACTATCACTTGTGCATTAGGGACTTAGTTTGGAGATAGCATTCTCCAAAAAAAAAAAAAAAAAAAAAAAAAAAAAAAGAGGTTTGATATTTATACTGGGTAACTGGCAAACACTCATTGTTAGCAGATGAAAGTTGTTTTTAACTGATGTGCTTGCTTTCTGTATCAGATAGGAAAATTAGTGGCCTTAGACTTCTCTTTCAAATTTAATATACAGAGTGCTTGATGTATGGAACAAGTTCTTATTTTCCACAAGCAAAAGCCTGTATTTTATGTAAAACCTCATTTTAAATGAGGTTCTGCAATCAGTGGTGAAATGTCTTCTTGTAGTTCATGTTCATTTAATGTTGTTACAGAAGCACTCTAGAACATATAAATGAGGAAAAAGACTTGGTGATTCAAATTGGATTGAAGAGATGTCACCCCTACAGAAGAAATGACCAGAGCTTGAGAGGTATTGTAAGGAACGACACTTTCTTCTCCCTTATTCAAAGACTAGATTCTAAATCATCATATTAATTTATCATGTAAGCAGGATATTTTAGCACACTTTCAGCTTTAACCAGCATTGTAATTCCTGTCACCGTTATGATGTGGTTCTCTATGATGTATAGAAATGGATATCAAATAGGAACACAGAGCGAACGGTTTCAACCTACGCTGACTGGATTACATAACTCTGTTGAGGGAGAGGACCAAGTTGTTGGCTTAGTTGAAAGGCCCTGGAGGGCCTGATGTCAGTAAGACCAGATTCTAGAGTGTAAAGCAAATACATCTTACGAGAAATACCTTTCCTAACAACGAGATAGATTATTTTTCAGAGCAGTGAGGGAAGTGTGTTCTACCACGAATCCAAATGTGTTTCCTCTCCTAACTTTTCCCTTCTGCTTCTCTGTCTTCCTTGCTATAGCTTGTCACAAATATTAAGAGCCAAAAGTCAACTTTTAAAGTGTGAGGACTTTTGGATCACGGTAGCAGCTGAAGATCCTCACAGAAATTTACTTTGTGTGGCGTTCTTCTGAAATATATAGCCTTAGTTATTACCCTATGTCATATATCATGGCTTTTAAGGACTAAATGATTTGTCCTTTCAGTACTTTTCTGACAACATTTCTACTCTCTCCCTCACTCACCCGACTTCAAGCATGTTCATCAAACATCTCAAGTACATTCCCAACTCAGGGCCAGTGGACTTACTATTTCCTGGCCTAGAAAGTTCTTTATGTAATTGGAAGACTTGGCCCCTCATTCTGTTCAGCTTTTTACCATCCTGCCAAGACCACAATATATAAAATGGCAGCCCTGTCATTTCTATTCTCTTCCTCTGGTTGTTTTTCTTTATTTTTTATTTCAAGAACATTTTAAATTTATTTTTTATTTTGTGGAGGCAGCATCTTGCTCTGTAATCAGGCTGAAGTGCAGTGGGGTGATCAAAGCTCACTGTAATCTCAAACTCTTGGCCTCAAGTGATCCTCTCACCTCAGCCTCCCAAGTACCTGCGACTGTGGGTGTGTGCAATCATGCCCAGCTAATTAAATATTTTTTTTGTAGAGATGGAGTCTCACTGTGTTGACCAGACTGGTCTCAAATTCCTGGCCTCAAGCTATCTTTCTGCCATGGCCTTCTAAAGTGCTGGGAATAAAAGTGTAAGCCACTGTGCCTGGCCCATAAAGTTATTAAATATTTATTTTTGTAGTTGTCTATCTCCCATTAGGAAAATATAAGGACCTATAAGGGCAAAGGATTTGTCAGTTTGGTCCAGTATTACATGCCCAGTCCTAGAACAATGCCTGGCACATGGTAGCTTCTCAATAAATACACATTGAATAAATGAATACATAGGCAAAATAAAATTATGAACATATTTTCACTTGTATCAGAAAATGCATTACATTTTCATTAGGTAGTGTAAGACATTACCTGTGTAATAAATTTTATTCACAGGTGTAAGATACTAGATTGTACCACATTTCAATTGAATTACTTAATGAGTAGAGTAACTTAATGTTGTCCTTCATTAGGTATCTATTTGCAAAATCTGCCAATATTATTTTCTGCAATTTTTCACTTTGGATTGTAGCAAGGATTCCAAACTCAATATATCACCTTATTCTATGAATGTATCACAATTTTTATTTTGTTTTCAGGTCATTAATTAAGTAAACAAAAGAGGAGGGGACAAAGTACATTCTGTTCTCACATGCAAAGTTGCAATTTTATTTGAAACCAATGATAAAGAAATTTTACTTTTCAATTTAGAGTACCCTTAAAAATGATAGAGAACACAAAGTAGTTCTATATAAGCCACTCTCAGAAAATTATACTTTAAGCACTTGAATTTAAAACAGATGATGAGTGTGAATGATTTGCTATAGAAGAAAAATTAATGAGAAATGTGAAGTAGGCATGGTTGTCTTTATGACTGTCCCTATATTTAGGTTTTTCCCATGCGTAGGACGCCACATTTCTGATGGTTTATTTCTCAATGTTTACAGTTGCCACATCACTCCCATACCCACCTTTTTTGATATTTCCTTTCGCTGGAACTTCATTCTTTTAGAATCTAGAGAACTTATAATAATAAAATACAAGTACTGACATTAATAACATTCTAAAATAATTCAGATAATTATTAACTCATATCTGTTCAGATAGGTCAGATGATTAATAATTACTTTGATAAACCATTTTTTTTTTTTTTTTTTTGCTGCTAAACTAATGTACTAATGAGACAAGACTTAAAGTCTGCAATCTAGTTCTGCTGGTGGTCTGTCTTTGGCATTACTGGTACTCAGAAGTATTTACTGAGTGATTAATAATGACTATTGTGGCATTAGCTATCCAGTCATAGTAAGGATGTAATCATAACATACACCTAAGGAGGCTTTGGTCAGGTAATAGATACTGGGAAGAATTAGGACTTATGAAACCAGTAGGAAGACACCATATGACAGATCAAATAACATTTCTACTTCTTTCAAATGAAAAATGATCATTTACTGTGTTACCATGCATTCTTTTTCAGAAAGGAAATCAATTTATTATTGTCTGGCATAGAATTGAGTTTAGGTAAGGGGATAGTTTTCAGTTCTGATTCATCAATATTCAGGGGAAAAGTTGAACAATAGCAGTGATAATTTTTATAGAGCTTTTAGCTTTACATCAATATTCATCTCTGTACTGTCTTAAGTCTCAAGGATTTTAGCTGAGGAGTAACTGTATCCACTGCTGATGTCCAGATGGAGCTAATGAATAGAAAGGGCAGCTACTAGAATAAATTTATACATAGGGCAAAATTGCCCCATTAGTGAAGTAGTATATGATTGTCATTAATATTTGTCTCCTTGTTCAGTCTTCCTATGGCTATGACTAAGTCCAACAAGAGCTAGCTTCATATCTTCTGCTGATTCAGAATACATACTTGGACATTGATTTTATTTCTGAACTTCTTCTTGCTTCTTACTCGTCAAGATAAAGGTAATATCTTTTTGGTATATTTTAGCCTTCTTCTGAAGAAATAAAAATTAAGTAGCATAATGATCAAAACAAGGGTAATTTGATTAAAAATTTAAATTCACAGATAAATTTAAGTCATATTACATAGAATGGGAAAATCCTTTTATAAATAGTGTAGTTAGTTGACATGATCTAAATGTGTTTTTATATCATTTTAGAAGTAGAAAACAAACATGGATTTTACATACACTAGTGTGGGATATTAAGTATCCCTAACATCAAATTGATGTGTTAGCAGTGCTATGGTTAGAAATCATAATCCAATTCTATTGCACTGGCTCCATAGTTTGTAGAATTTTAACAGTGGAAGATGATGATATGGGAGATCTGTAATGTATTACATCAAGATGCTCAACTGGGACAGCCCCTAAAACAGTGATTGATGACAGTAAGGGTTTTATAATATTAGTTTAAAAAACTTCTTATTATAATTAATATTTCAATGTTTTTCATCATTCTTTCAACCATAATTTTCAGTGTGAATAATAATCTATCAATTAGATGCCCATTTATTTACTACACACTCTTCTTTTAAGAAATATTAAATTCCTGCCAATATTTTAAATCTATTTTATTGGTACATTTGCCCATTTCCTATTAGATTTGGGAGCAGTTGCTTATATTTTAAAGATGTTAATAACTCTGTGTCACATTGTAAATGCACTTTCAGTTTTAATTGTTCACAAAAGTTTTTGCCTTTAATCTTTATGTAGTTAAATGTATCCTCTTTCATTTTCTTTCTTCTTTATAAATTTAGGGTTTGACAATATGATTTTTAAAAGTCTTTTCCATCTCAATATATTTTTAAAAAGTTTAAATTTATTTTTTATTCCTTTTTAAACATTGAAATATTTTTATTTGGGTTAGCAATCATATTATTATTTTGAACTCCATGTATGTAAAATAAGCCATTTTCCATATATTAACTTTTCTGATACTAGCATTATATTTTATTTTTTTCTGATATTGATATGACAGCAAGGATTTTGGTTTTTTTCTCTGACAAACTTCTTTTGTAGTTTTTACTCATTCTACTAATTATTTCTAGGGTTTGTTTAAAATGAACTTTCTGGTATATGTTCTTTATTTTCATGTTTATTTTGAGCCAACTTAATGTCTTTGACATTAAGAAAGCTATCTGGCAAGTTAATACAAATTTTTGTAACTATTTAGTCTTACCATTTTTATGTTGTTATATGCTTTCTGTTTTGGGGAGGTTAGCTGTCACCTTTTTTTATTCTGTATATTTATATTAATATATTTTCTCTGTACTTTTTCTTCTTTAGTGTTTGGATATGTATTCCCTATTTTTAATTCCGTTGGTGCCGACTGATGGCGCATATGTGCCAGACTGATGGCACATCGCTCAATCTGTTATGCAAACACATTTGGTTTGGATTCCACATACTGACTTACAGAAAACTTTAATTCATGGTTAGATTAAGAGCTTTAACATCCAAAATCTAAACTTATTAATTCTCAAGAAATTGGAAAGATGACAAAACTGGGCCTGCATCCTGCACATCAGCAATCCACGGGAGCTGATCCCATGCTCTGAGCATATACACTTTCCACATTGTCAAGGTTTTAACAACTCTTCATTGTCACTGTGGTTAAGTCAATTGCCATGTACCATCACACTCGGACTGTTCCTTTTCTTGCTTATTTCACCCATTTGAGTTATTGTCCTGGCCCGTTGAGGTATTTAAATTGATGATGCCTAGACTAGAAGTTTATGTTTTCAATCTTTATTCCTCTATTTATCAGAGTCCAAAGTAAAGCAGTATCTTCTTATGCCTAAGTCTTTGGGACAAAACGAGTAATAGAAGCTATTATTTTTGGATGCAAATATGACCCAATGCATGTACTCCTATGTGTTTCACAGCAGCTTCCCAGCAAGCTTATCGTTCTTTTATTTTTCATATGAAGCACTGAGGTGTAATGCATCTTTAAGATTTATTCATTTAAGTGTACAGTTTGATGATGACTGTTAAATGTATACAATCACATAACTGTCACAATCAAGGCATAGACAATTCTACCTTCTAAAAAAGTTATCTAATGCCCCTATGGAGTCAATCTGTTCTGCCTACCCCTAGTCAATGGCAACTATTGATGTGCTTTCTGTTCCTTTAGTTTTGCTTTTTCTAGAAGGTCGTATAATCCCAATATGATAGTGCATATTTTTGTTTGTCTTTCATCATTTAGCATTGTGTGACTCATCCATGTTGTTACATGTATCAGCGGTTTATTCCTTTTTACTGCTGAATAGCATTCCATTGTATGAAACAAACACTTAGTTTATCCCTTCATCAGTGAGGAACATTTGGATTGTTTTGAATTTTGACCATTAGAAATTAAACTGCTCTGAACATTCATATAGCAATCTTTGTGTGGACGTATGTTCTCATTTTTCTTAGGCAAATATCTAAGAACAAAATTGCTGGCTCATAGCTTTATAGGAAATTGCAAAAATGTGTATTTTAAAGTGGCTTATCATGTTGCATTCTTATCAACAGTTTATGAGATTTTTCATTGCTCTAGTGGGTATGAAGTGGTGTCTCATGGTGATTTTTATTGGCATTACCCTGATGAATAATGATAATGAGCACTCTTTGATGTGGGAATTGGTCATCTGCATATCTTTTTTGGTGAAGAGTGTTCATTTTTATTATGGGTTTTTTGTTAATGCTATTGCTATGTATTTTGTAAATACTTTCTCCCCCTCAGTCTGTCACTTATCTTTTCATTTTCTAAGAGAGTGTCTTTTGCAGAGAAGAAGTTCTAATGAAGTCCAATTCATCGATGTTTCTCTTTTATGATTTTTGCTTATCGTGCTCTAAGAAGTTTATGATTACCCTAAGAAACCAAAGACGTTTTATATTTCCTTCTAGAAGTTTTGTAGATTTAGCTTTTTAAATTAGCACTATGTTTTATTTCACATTAATATTTGTTTGTATTATGAAGTAGGATTGAAATCCATTTCCTTTTCATATGGGTATTTGGATTTTCCTGCATAATTATTAAAGAGAATGTATTTTCTCTACTAAATGCTTGGCATTATTGTCAAATACTGATTGTACTAGTCACAGTTCTCCACAGGGACAGAACCAATGGGATATATGTATATATTAAAGGGAGATTATTAGTGAGAATTGGCTCATGTGATTACAAGGTGAAGTCCCATAATAGACTGTCTGCAAGTTGGGGAAAGAAAAGAGTGGCTCACTCCAAGTCCAAATGCCTCAAAACCAGGGAAGCCAACAGCACAACCTTTAGTCTGCTGCTGAAGGCCCAAGAGCCTAGGGAAGCCACCGGTGCAAGTCGCAGAGTCCAAAGACTGAAGAACCTGGAGTCTGATGTTCAAGGGCAGGAGAAGTGGAAGCAAGCATCCACCATGGGAAAAGGAAGGAAGCCAGGAGACTTGGCAAGCAATACTATCCCATCTTCTTCCACCTGCTCTGCTGGCTGGCGACCCATTGGATGATGCCCACCCACTTTGAGGGTGGGTCTTCTTCTCCCAGTGCACCACCTCAAATGTCAATATTCTCCGGCAATGGTCTCACAAACACACCCAGAAACAACACATTACCAACCATCTAGGCATCCCTCAGTTCAATCAAGTTGACACTTAATATTAAACATCACACCAATTTACCTGATATTTGTAAGCCTACTTTTCGGAATACTTATTTTGTTCTCTTGAGCTATGTAATTATTTTTAAGCCAACACCTCATTATTTTGATATCTGAAACTTTATAGTAAATAAAATCAGTTAATATAAGGCCTGATATCTTTGTTTTCTTTTTGAAATTTCATATCATTTTGGCTATTCCAGGTTGTTTGCTTTTCTAAATTAATTTTTAGATTTAGCTTTTCAACTTTTATTTATTCAGAAACTGCTACTTTCTTGATGAGGATGACTTTGAATCTGCAGATAAATTTTGGATAATTGACATATTAACAATATTGAATCTCTTGACCATAAACGTGATTATATCTCCATTATTTTAGGTCTTTCTTAACTTTTTTCAGCTTATTTTATAGTTTTTAGTATTCTATGGCGGTTTCGTAAAGGCTATATTATCTTGTGCTCATTCAAATACTTATCTAATATTACTCTCCACTTACAGTCACTATTTTCCAAAGAAAACACTGTTTCTCTGATTCTTTTAAATATTGTGATTTTTTTGGGGGGTCCATGGGAAGGAGTTAGTACCCCTATGGGCAGGGGATGGTGATGAGAAAAGGCATGATGTAGAAGACATGTTGAAAATAGTGCTGATAAGATTTAGTGATGGATAGGGTCTATAAATTAGCAAAGAATAAAGATTTTGTTTTAAGGAACTGTTCATTGTTTACTGAGATGGATGCCTTTTATATGCCAGTCAGGCTGTTGTAACAGATAAACTTTTCTAGCTATTTTAAAACATGAACTGATTTGAAACGGGGAAGTGTGTGCTTGTGGGCTGCAGGCTAAGCTTTGGGGATTGACTCTTTTGAACTCTGTGCTACAGCAGGAATTAGAGAAGCCACTGTCCCCACTGCTGGCTCTGTTTTCAGGATTACCCCACCTTAGCTTAATCTGAATGTCAGAAAATGTGTGCCAAAACTGTCAACTCTGGGGACATACTGTGCCTGCTAGATTTGCACCAACAAAACGTGAGAAGTCTGCCATAGCCTTTTCCCCTGGTTAACTCAGTTTTCAATTCATGACTTGTGCAAGAATTACTGAGTGTCACTACTTATACCACTCCCAGAACCCTATCTCAGGGCAGTCTGGGAAATGCAGCTTTTAACTTACCAACTTTTGCACTATAAGCTTACATATTACACTGTCTTCAAAAGAGATTTAGCTGGTGTCTTAGTCTGTTTGTGTGGCTATAAAGGAGTACCTGAGGCTGAGTAACTTACAAAGAAAAGAGCTTTATTCGGCTCATGGTTCTGCAGGCTGTACAGGAAGCAAAGCACCAACATCTGCTTCTGATGAGGGTCTGAAGCTACTTCCACTCATAGTAGAAGCAAAGGGGACCAGTGTGTGGAGATCACATTGGGAGAGAAGCAGCAGAGAGGGTGGGTGAGGTGCCAGGCTGTTTTTAACAACCATTTCTCACAGGAGCTAATAGAGCGAGAACGTACTCTTTACTGCAAGGACAGCAGGATGCCATTCATGAGAGATCCAAGACCCCCATGACCCAAAAATCTCCCATTAGGCCCCACCTTCAACACTGAGGATCACATTTTAAAATGAGATTTTGGGGGATCAAACAAACCATATCCAAACTGCACAGCAGCTGGGCTCCAAGTGGGAGAAGTCAGTATGCATAGAATTTGCTAAACTGCTTCACATCAACTTTGATACCAGAAAAATTCTTCACTGATATGTGAAGACAGTTTGTCTAGTAGCAGAATTCCTGGAAATAAAATGCCATTGAATTTTTTGAGTGTAATCCCATCCTCCAAATACCTAGTTATTGCAGAGAGCTCTTCTGGATCAAGAAAATGAGATTAATGTGGTGTCCCAGTTGGTATTGACTCATTTACTAAGCTTAGTGAAGTTTAACTCACCTGGGGCAAATGTCAAGGCCATTTCATTTGAGAAGCTTTTTGAAAGGCCTTTTGAGTTGAGGGAATTATATTTTTTTCAGAAATGAGCTGTTTATTATTCCAAATCTGTCAATACAATGGATCCTATGAATTACTATTAGAACGTGCCCATTTCTTATTTCTTGCTAAACTTATAAGAAATTTTTCAACATTCACACCTTTCAGAATTACTGCTTTCTAAATGGACAATGGATGCTTTTTCTATTCTTTTAAATCTTTCAGTTCTGCCATGATCTAGGTGTTTATGTTTGGGAAAGTTATTTTTTCTCTTTCAGTCTTGTTTTCCTCATGGAAGAAGCACCATCCATCTCATAGGATAATTGCAAGAACTAAGTGAGATGTTATATAAACAATGTACACAATAAGTGTTTGTTTCCTATTCCTTTCTCTCTCCCTTTCTTGCTTTTCCTCTCCTCCCGACTTCTTCTATAAATTTTGATCAGGCTTTTCCTGTATCTGCTAGTGCTATCTTTCCTCTTTAGAATCAGGAGGAGTGGGATTTCTTATACTGAGTCCAGACAGCATCTTTTCTCCTTTCTTAAAGGATAGAGAAGGTGACCTGCTTCCTAATATCTGATTTAAGATGCTGATCCTCAAAGAAACTCTGAAAAAGCAATTTCAATTTCTTATGCTGAGTTTCAGAGGTTGGTTGCATGCCTATTTTTGTTAGTTTGTAAAAGGAGGTAAGACTCTGAACAGATTGAGAATTAGAGGTTCTGAAGGCTTTAAAAAGGAAAAAAACTCTTATTTTTGTAGGGGAGTTAAAAGCTGATTTTAAAACTTAAAATAAGCCTCATATTTCTGGGGGCTCATTCTGCATCTTTTGATGACCAATATGTGCAGTCTTAAAGTGTGTGCCACATTTATCTCAGCCTTTGTGTTCTCTCCTCACAGCTGTCAGTGGCACTGTGTGTGGGCTGATCTGTGGGCACGATGCTCTCGGGTAGGCACTGTCTGTGCCCTTAAATGCAGGTGGCACTCAGGGGATGAAGCAGGCACTTGCTTTTTCTCTTTCCTCCCACCTTTCCCTCTAATAAAAATTCATTCTCAGTATCTACAACATCATGGGAAAGTTAATTATACTGTGCCTCCATTCTCTTCCTTTACAAAGAAAATAAACATTTATATGGAGGTGATGCGAGTAAATAATTTAGAGTCACGAACCGTGAAGGAAAGGAAGCTTGATGAAGTACACAAACCTGGAATGAATTGAAGCTTGAAAATTCATTGGTAAAGAAGAATGGAAATGCCTCTGAAAGGCCTTTCGAAGAGCAAATTCACAATCCTGGATGTTTTCTACTGCAGACTTTATTTGAGAGTTGTTTCTATGGTTTGAATGTCCCCTTCAAAACTCACATAGAAATTTAATTGCCATTGTAACATTGTTGAGAACTGGAGCCTTTTAGAGCTGATTAGGTCATGAGGGCTCCACCCTCATGAATGTATTAATGTCATTATGGAGGGACTGTGTTAGCTATAGCAGGAGTGGGCTTTTGATTATTAGTTCGTTCTCTCCATAGTTAACATTCACTTAGACTTTCAGCATTATTTTATCTCCCAGGGAGATGAGCCAGAATTGCATTGATTTATATATTTGTTGGTAGCAGTTTAGGTCCTTCAGGAAGTGAACACCATGATGGAATTAGAAGTGAAAGAGACTTATTGGAGGACACACCTGTGAATGACAATGGGTAGGGGGAGCAGGGACAGGCAAGGAGAGGCTTTACATTGCAGTGCATGTCTCACACCTGTGGAAAGAGAGGGAGACAGAAGACTGATTTGGTTGGAAGAGCTGAAGACTGCAGTGTTCCTTGGGAAAGACTTGGTGAAGCTAATGGGATGTTCAAAGCAAAGGTTGTCTATTGAAGGAATCCTGCATTGGGCAGGCATGGCCTGGCTCCAGTACCCACTCTGTGCTCAGGTGTTGGCCAGGGGAAGTCCGGGAACAGTGCTGAAGTTGATCTCGAAGATGGTGGATCTGGAACTGTTGGCTCACCACGCTCTGTAGCAGGTCCTCTCTTGGCCAAGCTGGTCAGTGCACATCTGTGGCTACCACACTATTATTATATGTTGGCCACTGTGTTAGTTAAGCTGCTATAACAAAAACTGGGTAGTTTATAAACAACAGAAGTCTATTTCTCATAGCCATATAGGCTGAGAAGTGCAAGATCAAGGCTGATTCAGTGTCTGGTGAGGGCCTATTTTTTGGGTCTTAGACAATGCCTGCTTGCTATGTCCTCACCTGTCGGAAGGAACAAAGGATGTCTCTTGGGCTGCTTTTATAAGGGTACTGATCCCATTCATGAAGGCTCTCCCCGCATGACCTAATCACCTTCCCCAAACTTAGCCTCCTAAACCATCACTTTGGGGTTAGGAGTCTAACATATAACGTCTGCGGAGGACACAAATATTCAGATCACAGCAACCACTATTTAAATTCTGGCAACTTTGTCCCTTTCTTAAGCATTTTCAAAGTAGTCTTTTTGTTCCTGTATCAAGGTCTGGAAGTTTTAGAAAATATTTCTTAAACCGCATGCATTTATTGCTCTGTAACTGGCGTCTATACTCAGATGACTCTGCTCATTTGGGCTGACTGTTTCCATGAGATGTGGGACTTAAAGAAATTTGTCTGAGAGTCGTGACTGATCTCTGTTCTATGGCTGAGTCTGTGCAAAATATGTACTATTTCTGATACTTTTTGCTAGTGTTTTTCTTTTTGCTTTTCTTTTTTTGTTTGAGATGGAGTCCGACTCTGTCGCCCAGGCTGGAGCTTAGTGGTGCGATATTGGCTCACTGCAAGTCCCTTCCCAGGTTCACACCATTCTCCTGCCTCAGCCTCCCGAGTAGCTGGGGCTACAGGTACCTGCCACCACGCCTGGCTAATTTTTTTGTATTTTTAGTAGAGACAAGGTTTCACCATGTTAGCCAGGATGGTCTCCATCTCCTGACCTCATGATCTGCCCGCCTCGGCCTCCCAAAGTGCTGGGATTACAGGTGTGAGCCACTGCGCCTGGCCTTGCTAGCGATTTCTTAAACATCTTCCTCAAAATGTGTCACACATGGTTTATCAAGTTTATCCTTTTCCCTAAGGTAAAGGCAAGTTGTTAGGAAGTGCACCCTCTATCTACCTTGAGCCTATTTGGGAGGAGGTGTACTGGGGCAAGGAGGGAATGTTGGCTATGAGTGGAAGGAAGATTGATGGTTTTTCTATTTACAAGCCCAGTCACCTCCCCAAGATAATGATAGCAGCATTACAGTTCTAACATAATTCCATCGGGAAGAAGTGTCTAAAACCTTACAGACACAGCTCTAAATCCAAGCACCCATCGGGCCTGCATGTCTGAGGGAGATGCTTAACCTGCAGACAATTATAGCATTTCACCAGCTTCTAAAATACAATCCATCAGTCAATCCAGACAGCAAGGCAGAAACAAGTTGCCCTGGAGTAACTCTGGGGCTTTGCTTACTTCTTCTTCCAAGGACTCATCAGAACAGGATATTTTCACTCTGAGGGGGAAGAACTGTGAAGAAGCTTTAGGAAGGCAATTGTTAACATTGACATGACACGTTTCTGGATTAAAAATAAGATATGTACTGTGGGTAGTTGGAAGAAAAGGAATTAGAGAAACTGACTTTGGTGTGACTGCTTTTAAGGAGCTCCCCCCGAGCCCAGCGTTTAGGATTTAGTCTCATATCCCATCCATACTTATCCCAGAGTCAAATCTGACTGTGCTTATTTGTGTGGACCTTTTGCTAAGGGTTTTCAACAAATGACTTGACCATTCCCTTCTGCAGAGGTAAGGATGCTTTCCAAAGATGAAAATGCTTGGGTTAAAATAAATCACTGTGAGCCTCAGGATGACTCGTGTCCTTACAATTGGTATTGGAAGGAGTACTGCTAATAAAAAATACTGATTCCAAAATGCTGTTTCAGAATGCAGAATCAGAAAATTAGTTGCTGCCACTACTAGTTTTTATCCATATTATTCCTTAAATTAGGCAACCACTGAGTCTATTAGGCAGGAGTCACACTGAAAACTACTTGTCAAAGAATTGTGTCAGGTTGGTGCCCAGGGCAAATGTTTACTGTTGTAACAATTCTGTCAAGAGCAAATTTGGGGCTGGACAGCACATTCACCGAAAAATTGTTGGTGCTCGATACTGGGCTGTGAGTATAGGTCTGTGTACTTAGGTTTACTCAGACATTCAGCTAATAGGAAGAAACTCGATGTAGTGCTATTTTCATCAGTGGCAGTGCTTGGGAGTTCATGTTCTGATTATGATCCCAGGCAGTCACTTAGCCTGCTTCTTAGTTGTCCATTTGGCATTGAAAATACACTACATCTATTATTTAACAAAGGAGATTCTTTTTAAAATTTTTTAAATTAAATTAATTAATTAATTAATTTTGAGACGGAGTCTTGCTCTGTCACCCAGGCTGGAGTGCAGTGGCATGATCTCGGCTCACTGCAACCTCCACCTCCCGGGTTCAAGCAATTCTCTGCCTCGGCCTCCAGAGTAGCTGGGATTACAGGCGCCCACAACCATGCCCAGCTAATTTTTGTATTTTTAGTAGAGACGGGGTTTCACTATCTTCCCCAGCGTGGTCTTGAACTCCTGATCTTGTGATTCACCCGCTTCTGCCTCCCAAAGTGCTGGGATTACAGACATGTAATCTGTAATCTGTAACTGCGCCTGGCTGGGGAGATTATTTAGTGGAAAAGATTGAATATTTTTGGCACTCAATAGCTTTGACACCAGAATTATTTAAATTGTATTAATTGTTCAATAGATCTAGGTAAATATAGGATTTACTTGAAATTATATTCCCTAATAAAGTTAAAGAAATTATAATGCTTGAGAAATTAAGTTGATTCTTTGCTCTAGGATGTATAAAAGTAAGTAGGTCTTCTTGTTACTTTCTTACCAAATTTCTGAACTGGGGCCATATTTTTTTTTTGTTTAGTTTGCTATTCTCCTTTTGGCACTTTGGTGGAATAGTACATATTTAAAGACTGGTATTTTGGAACTGTGCAAACCACATAAGTGTTTTTGCTAGGAGAAGTTATTTCTGCTAGTTGCCTTCTTTCCTTGCAAGTTGACTGTAAATGTCATGAAGTTTATGCCCTATATAAATTGCTTTAATTATGTTAGGTTTATGTAACTTCTTCGTGTTTGTATAGGCTAAATGTACGCACAAAATTTTTCTATAAACTCTAAAAGCTTGTTGAATATCATAGTAAATAAATACAACCATATTTAAATGAAAGTGTTTATCCTTACTGGTTTTACTTAAGTCTAGATCACCAAGACCATTGTCTTTGCATCATGATATTTGATTTTGGTAATTAAGTGGGAAGAACAGGCCAGTATTCTTGTCAAAACAATCCCAGATGGCAAGTGTAATTGTTAGACTTCCAGTTTACCAACATAAGAATACTTCCTACCCTCTCCTCTGTCCTACAGAAACAAACATGGCCCAGATGCCGCGATAAATGTGTGGGATTCATCCTATATTCTTGCAGAAACATTTGTCATGGCCAACTCTAATTTAAGACCAAGAAATGCTTTCAGCTGTTTCTATCCAGTTGCTAAATCAAAAGACAGTACCAGAAAGAAATTTGAGGAATTTTGAAATAACTGAAAAGCTAATATATAATGAAAGTTCCTGCAGAAAATAAAAATGCCAACATAATACCTGTAACACATATTTCGGTTTGCCCACTACTCTGCAGTCAAATATGACTTTGTTAAATAAAATATAACAAAACGTTAAGGCAGTTAAAATATCTAACCACAGCCCATGTTAACTGCATTGATTTCTGTCTGGTCAACTGATAAGGCAATTGCACACAGTGTTTAAGCACCTTCTGGATAGTCTCCTTTTGATATGTATCTCAATGTCCTTTCTGTTTTAATTCTCTTCCATGTTACCTGTCTTAATCATTCACAGTACATTGAATATAAATATAAAAGAAATGTCATAATCTGCTCTCCTTATTTACATATCTTTCAGGGTTCTAATAATGTCGTGGTGAAACTCCAAAAAATCTTATGCTACTATATGATATCTAATTCTTGGTTTGTCAAGGACTAGATTTATTTTGATAAACATTTATAGAGTATTCAGAAAGTGGCCTGGTTGACGATAGAAGGAACATTGGGTTCATGAGTAGATAACAAAATAAGTGAAGTATTGAGGAGATGAGAATTAATTGGAAAACAAATAACTTCTTAGTGTGATCCCACCCTGAACTATGCTTTCTGTTCATTTGCATGCTTAAATGTACTGAGTTCTTATTTTTATGCCTACTATATGCAAAACTTTGGTTTAGGTGGGTGAAAAAAATCTTATGACCAGTTATCTAGGAAAGATTTCCATGTTACAGATACATAATTAATTTCTTAAGCAAATAATATGACTAATGGTTATAATTGTCTTTAGCAATAGTTCAGATATTTCCTAGGGCTGCCATAACAAAGTGGCTTAAAACAACAGACCTTTGTCTTTCATGGTTCTGGGAGCTAGAAGTCTGAGGTGTTTCCAAGGCCATGCTGTTTCTGGACCCTTTTGAGGGGATCCTTTCCTGGTTTCTAACTTCTGGTGTTTTGTTAGCAATCCTTGTGTATTAGTCTGTTTTCATGCTACTGATAAAGTCACACCTGAGACTGGGCAATTTACAAAAGAAAGAAGTTTAATGGACTCACAGTTCCATGTGGCTGGGAAGGCCTCACAATCATGATGGAAGGCAGGTCTCATATGGTGGCAGACAAGAGAAGAGAACTTGTGTAGGGAAACTCCCCTTTATAAAACCATTGGATCTTGTGAGACTTATTCACTATCATGAGAACAGCATGAGAAAAACCCATCCCCATGATTCAATTACCTTCCACTGGGTCCCTCCCGTGACATGTGGGAATTGTGGGAGCTTCAATTCAAGATAAACTTTGGATGAGGACACAGAAAACCATATCACCTCAGCTTTTGGCTTATGCAGCACTTCAATGACACTCTTTCCTCTATGTTTGGGCTTCACATGGCATTCTCCTCCCTGTGTTCCTCTCCCTCTTCTTCCTATAAGGACCCCAGTCATATTGGATTAAGGGCCCACTCTACTCCAGTGTGACCTCATCTTATGCTGGTTATGTCTGCAGAGACTTTGTTTCCAAAAAGAAGGTTACATTCACAGGTACTGGGGATTAAGACTTCGGCTATCTTTTTTAGGGGACACAATTCAACTCATAACATATATGTTTTGATTTCTCATTGGTCATTTTAGTTTGGTACCATAGACATTGTCTTGGCTATAAGAACAGAAACAACCCTGGCTATCTTAGCCAAAGGAAATTTGTCATGAGGATATTTGGGGTTGACATAATAGATGGGATTCTGGAGGATGGAATTAGGAGATTAGATAAGAACAAGGGATCCTCTGGGGCATGGGCAGGCAAAATTGACCCCCATTCTGACTTCCATTCTGACTTCCGCCTCATGATTAATCTGCTCTCAACTGTTGAATCAGCATCCCAGGAATGAGTGTCTCATTGATTGAGTTTAGGAATCTACATGTGCCAAGGGTGGGTGGAAGAAGAATCTGCCACCCTTGGCTTATACAGTGGGAGTCCGTCAGCTGGAATTCCTTTCTTGTCAAAACTATTAATCAATGACAAATTTATCAAAATCATGATGGCAATGCCACTAGGAAAGGCAAGAGGGATTCAGACAGTGGGTGGCCAAATATGACAAATGTCTGCTACAGGAAGATAATGTCTATGGCATCAAACTAAAATGACCAATTTCTCTGGGTTTAAGAATATTCTCAAGTTCATAAATAAGTTAGACTGGGCTTTGCCATCTTCTTAGTTACTCATTGGTCACCAGTACTAGAAGGCATACCAGTAACAAACACTTAATATTTTGAACCTGTTTCTATATCGATAAAGCCATCCATCTAAGATTACTGTGAAGATAAGATATATAAAATAGCTTTTACAATGACTGTGAAAAAAGAAGACAACTTCCAAGTGATAGTTATTAGTTGTTTCAAAGCAGGATGGTATTTCACTTTTACACAGATAATTTTAATTTGTGTAGTTCTTGAAAAAATAATTGAAGTTTTCCAAAATGAATGACAGAGCAAATTTGACTTTAAAATATAAAATTCAGGCATAATAAATTACCTCAACTGTAAATGAATGGTAGATAATTTTAGTAGAATGTTTTTTATTTTGGATAGGAATGAATGTTTTTATGCCCACCAGAAAATCTAGATAACTCAGAGAATTTGTTGAAACAAAAAGTGGAGCAAATGATATCGTTGGTTTTCTGGGAAAGGATGTCCAAAATGCCAAAGTTTCAGCCTACCTCCCAACTATTTTGTATGCAGGTAAGAGGCTTGTCCAAAAGACAGTGTGAATAGTATGCTCCAGAAGTTCTAAACTTTAGGTTTTCTTGTTCAAGTTGCTTTTCTTTTTTTCCATGTTGCTTTTTTTAATGGAGAAGTGCAACGATAAAGAATTTAAAAATTAAAAATTTCCAGTTTTATTACCTAACCTAATTATTATTTCTTTGTTTTTCCAATTCTCGTTACCATGACTATATATTTCTACATAGCTATTAAAATGTTCACTATATAATGTTGTGTTGTATTTCACACATTTAATTATAAACACTTTTCTACATAGACCGCATAATAATAAGGTGACATTGAGTACCCCGTTCCCTCACTCTTTAAACTTTCCTCATTTTTCTTTTCCCAGCATTTATCATTGCCTGACATTATAGTATATAATGTCTTTAATGGCTATTTCTCTCACTAGAATAAATTCAGTGTAGAAAGGCAAATAGAGTGCCTAGCACATAGTGAGCACTCAAAAAACATTTGTTGAATAAATGGATTAACAGATGGTTAAAGCCCTGTTATTAGATATTTAGATGGGTTTTGCTCTTCTGCTATTACAGTTAATGCACTTATGAACATCTTACGGGATGTATGCTTTTACTTCTTTTGAATTTTTTCTTTATGATTATACTGATAAAGAGAATATATATTTTTGTTTACTCTTTTTATTTAGCCATCTATTTACTCACTTATTCACTGATTTACCAAGTATTTAAGCATCTGTGTTAGCCATTGTTTTATGTCTGGAGACAAAGTGGTGAAAATGGTGAATGAAGTTCTTGTCTTTATTGAGTTTTTATTCTAGTGAGGGAGACCTACAAGAAATAAACAAAAATTTTTTGAATCTAAAACAACATATCTAGCCATTTTTAAATTTTACTTTAAGTTTTGGGATATGTGTGTGGAACGTGCAGGCTTGCTACATAGGTATACACGTGCCATGGTGATTTGCAAAGGATATGAACAGACACTTCTCAAAAGAAGACATTTATGCAGTCAACAAACATATGAACAAAAGCCCATCATCACAATTAAATTTATAATAGATGATCAGATAGTAATAGATGCTATGGAGAAAAATTAAAAGGTGAGAGAAAGGTACACTATTTTAGATAGGGATGTCAGGGGAGGCCTTTTGGAGAAGATAACTCTTGAGAGAATTTTTAAATGAAGTAAGGAGTTGAGGCATATGAATAGATGAGGTAGACAGAACAGCAAGAGCAAAATTATGTTGCAATAAATATTTTCTGTATGTTGCCATATTATGTCCCAATGGAATTGTATCTCATTCATTTTATTTGCACTTGTTTGAAACTTTCATTTTTCTGCTAATTTATTAAGTGCAAATTCTATGTTAGGTTAGCTTTAATTGTGTCACAAATGAAGATAGACATTTGTTTCACGTACTTGTTCACTTCTTATATTTCTTCTTAAAGAAACATTGTTTTCTGTCCTTTGGGAATTTACCACTGGAATCTTTTTTTTTTTTTTTTCTTATAAATTTGAACATGATCCTTATATGTTAGAAGTGCAAATATGTCTCTCAATGTGCCATTACCATTTTAATTTTGGGTTTGCTACTTTTTATTATATAGCTTTTCTTTGTGGTTTTGTATGCATTTTAATGGATGAACTAACATCAAGAAGTGTCTGTGTTTGATTGCATTGAGATCTGAATTTTCACCCCTCCCTGTATCCACATCCTTTGCCATGTACTTTTTTATTCTCTCCCACACTGATTGTGGGTCAGCCATGTGACTTATTTTGGGTGGTGACATGTCCAAAATCAATATGACAACTATAGAGCCTGGAAGATTACTTGTGCAATTGCTATGCCTCTATTGTTCTTTGTAGTCGCCAAGAGACTGTGCCTGGGCTCCACTGCTGGTAGAAGGGGGACACATTGTGCAGAGCCAGGTTGTAAAGCCCTGGCCCAGGCCATCCTAGATCAGCACAGCCAGCTGACTACCAGTAATGTCAGCAAAATCATGCCCTTTCCCCTGCAGATATCAGCCCATGGTACTCAGTGACAATCAAGTAACTAGTCTCATTTCAGGAAGAGCTTAATGGCTGGGCATGGTGGCTCACGCCTGTAATCCCAGCACTTTGGGAGGTTGAGGCGGGGGGATCTCCTGAGGTCAGGAGTTTAAGACCAGCCTGACCAACATCATGAAACTTTGTCTCTACTAAAAATACAAAAATTAGCTGGGCGTGGTGGCGGGTGCCTGTGATCCTGGATACTCAGGAGGCTGAGGCGCGAGAATCACTTGAACCTGGGAGGCGAGGGTTGTAGTGAGCTGGCATCGTGCCACGGCACTCCAGCCCGGGTGACAGAGTGAGGCTTTGTCTCAAAAAAAAAAAAAAAAAAAGAGCTTAATTCCAGCTGTCCATGGTTTCTTAATCAAACCTGTAATGGCCCCCTGGTCTTAAGAGAAACTTGGTATCTAGTGCTGAGGTAAGTAAAATGGATTAGAAGACTATATTACATTTCTTGAATGGACTATCACACTCCAAAAGATAAGATTCTGCTTGAAGTACTTAGTGACAGGAGTGCTCTACTGCTCAGACTCATAGTCTAGGAAGGAAGTAAAATAGATTTCAGCAAATGATATTGTTACTCAAACTAATTAGGGCCACCCATTAGTGTTCAATTAGTCATTTTTTTTCCTTGGCAGATCCACTATATTTTAAAACTGAGAATGTTATAATACAGCCACAAACTTGATAAATGTTTCATTTGGTGTCAGGTTTTCTAAAATTTGTTTTACTGTGACCTGGACCCTCAAAGCATGGTTTAAGTCAGATTACAAGGTTATTAATAATGAGGGTCTAAACATATTTTAAGAGGAAATAATCATACTCATCACAGCCTAAAATTTTTATGTCAAGAACAGAGCAAACAAAAAAGAACCCATCAATGAATAATTTAATAATGATGCCTTGATTACAGATGAAAGTGAAATTCTTCCTGAACTTGTGATTTGCTATTTTTAGATTTTGATGAAAAATGAGTTTAATGAAGGTCATTTGATTTGATGAAATATCCTTAGAAAAATGACTTAAGCAGAATCTAGATTCCACAACTAAGTAGTCAATGAATAAAATTTTAGTTCTACCTGTGGTAATACAGTACTAGCATTTAAATTTTCCACTTAAGGTGTAAGCTATTACATACATTATGTAAAGTTCAAGAGGATTTCAAATTGATTATGAACGTCTGAATAATTTGATGAATATTGTCTTAGATTGATATGAAATTTGTACTTAGGAGGAATAAGTTATTTACTTTATGAATCAGGTAACCCAGAAGATAACCTGATAACATGTATTCATTTAATAAACATCAAGTAAGCATCTATTTTGGTGAGAGTGCCTGAAATAAGAATTGAGTAGCAGGGTAAAAAGATTGGAAATTTTAGATAACAAAAACGTTATCAGATAAAATTCTAATCAGTGAAAATCTGAGTTAAATTTACTATAGTGGTATGACTCAGTGTGCCAGTCAGAGTTCCATCAAGGAAACAGAAACCACTGTAGATATTTTAATCAAAATGGAACTTAATAAAGTGAATTAAGAGTTTATGAAATCTTTTAAAGACCTAGAGGAGTTGGTTCAGGTTAATACTAGCAGCTAAGATCCAGAGGTCAGGAAGCAGCTGCGGCCATTGCCACCATCAATGCCATTACAGCTGCCTTAAACCCATGAAACTGGTGACAAGATGCTCAAATGTGGATTTCATTGGCTACAGGCACCAACCTGGGTCTGACCTAGCCAGCTACTGTGGCAGTGGGGAGGTGCTCCCTGTCTCACCTCCATGTTTCATATCTCCCATAAGACTATCTCATGGGTGGGCTGTATACCATATTGAACCCTTACCTGCTGGAGAGCCTCAGAAATGGATACGTTATCCTTCTAGCCCCTTTAATACAAGGGGTTTCATAGAAGGGGGTGGAAATGGATTCTGAGTCCGCATCCAGAAGACAGTCTATTTTGGAGACCCATGATAGCCTCCTGCCTATTTTTAGAGAGATGAACAAAAATATCAGAAAACCTTCCTCCAAATACTGTACATCCAGCAGGCCACTTTATAAATGGTCAAAGTTTAACTTTTTTAGACATATAGTCCAAAATTAATTTTCAAATACAATTTGAAAATTTTAGTATCTGTGTTTAGTACAAAGATAAATATTATCACCTCAATTGTAAAGTCCCTGATAACACTGAATCTGGCTTTACCTAATTGTTCATTGTATTTTAAGATAAGCAGTGAGTAATAATGATGATGTTGAAATAATAGTAATCCAGTGTTGACTGAGCATTAGCCATGTTTCAGGTATTTCATCAGCATTACTTGTTTCATCTTCACAACTACCCAATGAAATGGCACTATTATTAGATCCATTTTGCTCATGAGCAAATGGAGAATCAAATTAATTGACTTGGCCAATGTCATACAACTCACCCAAGCTTACTATCCTTTATTTTCCATTGTAGTAAATGATGCCATCATCCACCAAATTGATTAAGTCAAGAAATTCAACCATTATCCATACTCTTTTTTCTTACCCCTACATCAAACCTATCAGCAAGTCCTGTTGACTATATTACCAAAATATGTTTAAAATATACTTCCTCTCTCTATCATTTCTTATATCACTTTGGTCCAACCTGCCATTATCTCTCGAATACCACACTTGTTCCTGACTGGTCACTTGCCCCTACTCCTGACTCTACAATCCATTCTCCATTCTACAACAAGTTTGATTTTTTCTGGTTAAAACCAGTCAATGGTTTCTCACTGGACCTAGAAAAATATCCAAACTTCTTACAAAACGTTGCTACTACTCACCATTCTAAACTCATTTCATCTGTCATTCTAATCCACTACATTCCAGTCACATTCGTTGTAGTGGTTTGCTAGGGCTGCCATAACAATAACAGAGTCGTGCAAACTGGATGCCTTAAACAACAGAAGTTAATTTTCTCACAGTTCTGAAGACTAGAAATCGGATACCAAGATGTCAGCAGTGTTAGTTTCCTCTGAGGGTCTTGAGGAAAAGATCTGTTTGAGACCTTTCTTCTTGGCTCGTAGATGGCCATGATCTGCCTGTGTTTTCACATCACCTTTTCTCGGTATGTGCCCATGTCCAAACTTCCTTTTCTTATAAAAACACCAGTCATGTTATGTTAGGATGCACCGGAATAATGCCACATTGACTTATGTCCCTCTTTAAAGGCCCTGTCTCCAAATATGGCCACATTCTGAGGTACTATGGGTTAGGACGTCAACATGAATTTTTCAGGAGACACAATTCAGACCATAAAATTGATTTTTCAGTTTGCAGAAAATGTTCAGCTCATTTCCCACCTTGTAGCCTTTGCACTAGCTGTATCCTCTAACTTTCCTCCAACTTTAATGCTATTCTCACTTCTCATGGTTGCTGGTATCTCAGATAGATGTCTCTTCTTCTTCTTTTCTTTTTTAGATGGAGTCTCACTCTGTCATCCAGACTGGAGTGCAGTAGAGTGATCCCAGCTCACTGCAACCTCCGCCTCCCAGGTTCAAGCAATTCTCTGCCTCAGCCTCCTGAGTAGCTGGGTTACAGGCTCCCACCACCACACCCAGCTAACTTTTATATTTTTAGTAGGGACGGGGTTTCACCATCTTGGCCAGCCTGGTCTTGAGCTCCTGACCTTGTGATCCACCCAGCTCTGCCTCCCAAAGTGCTGGGATTACAGGTGCACATCACATGCCTGGCTAATTTTTGCATTTTTGTGGAGACAGCCTTGGCCAATGTTGGCCAGGCTCCTGACCTCAAGTGATCTGCCTGCCTCATCCTCCCAAAGTGCTAGGATTATAAGCATGAGCCACTGCACCCAGGCAGATGTCTCTTCTTAAAGAGATCTTCCCTGGTCACCTAAACTGAAGTAGCCACTGAATTGCTTGCTTTCTTGTCAATAAATTTTACATTTTTGAACAGCACTTATCATTTTCTGATATCTTCTATTCGTTCCTTTGTATGTTGCTTATTATCTATTCTTCCTGAACTTCACTAGAATGTAAGCTATGTGAGGGCAGATATATTGACTGTCCTTGTTCACTGTTTTTTTTTTTTTTTCCCAGCACCTAAAACAGTGCCTGACCTGGCACAGGGGAAGGAAAATGAGATAATTAACGACATAGAGAGAGGAGGAGATGGAGGGAGGGCGGGAGGGAAGAGAGATTCAAATCTAGATCTACCTCCTACATTTTCACCGGTGGGCTCCTGCCAAAAAATAAAAATAAAAAATGTGCTCCAAGTATTAAATAGAACTTAGAGTACCACTTTATCAGGGACGTAATCAGTGATTTAAAATTTAGAAGGTAAAATTTGATTTTCTGGAGTTTTTTGTTGTTTTCTTGATATCATTGCTACTAGTGTTAGATTTCATGATGAGTCTTCATAATTTTGAGAAGAACCCCAACTTGGCAAATGTAATACAGCCTGCCAAGTTCAAGAAAGTCATACAAAGAGCTTATTATTTGAGCCATTTATTTTAGGGTTGGTTTGTGTGATGGTTAATATTGGGTGTCAACTTGATTGGATTGAAGGATGCAAAGTATTGATCCTGGGTGTGTCTGTGAGGGTGTTGCCAAAGGAGATTAACATTTGGGTCCGTGGACTGGGAAAGGGAGACCCACCCTCAATCTGGGTGAGCACAATCTACTCAGCTGCCAGCACGGCCAGAATAAAAGCAGGCAGAAAAACGTAGAAAGATTAGACTGGTTTAGTCTTCTGGCCCTCATCTTTTTGTATGCTGTATGCTACCTGCCCTCAAACATCGGACTCCAAGTTCTTGAGCTCTGGGACTTGGACTGACTTCCTTGCTCCTCAGCTTGCAGATGGCCTAATGTGGGACCTCACCTTGCGATCTTGTGAGTCAACACTCCTTAATAAATTCCTCTTTACATATACATCTATTCTGTTAGTTCTGTCCCTCTAGAGAACCCTGACTAATACAGTTTGTTTGTGTTTTCAGAGTCAGAGTGTTGCTCTGTCACTCAGGCTGGAGTGCAGTGGCACAATCATAGTTGACTATGGCCTCAAACTCCTGGGCTCAAGGGATCTTCCAGCCTCAGCCTATCAAGTAGCTGAAACTACAGGCGTTTGCCACCACACCTGGCTAAATTTTAAAAAAGATTATAGAGATAGGGTCTAGCTATCATGGCCAGACGGGTCTTGAACTCCTGGCCTCAAGCAATTCTCCTGCCTCAGCCTCATAAAGTGCTGGGATTATATGCATAAGCCACCACACGTGGCCTAAAGCCATTTATTTTTTGTTTCTTCTTTTTCCTTCCTTCCTTCCTTCCTTCATTCCTTCCTTCCTCAGTCTCTCTTTCCCTCCCTCTCTCTCCCCTCTCTTCTTTCTCTTTCTCTCCTTTCTCCCTTTCTCTTCTTTCTCTCCTTCCTTCTTCCCTCCCTTTCTCTTTCTCTTTTTCTTTTCTTTTCTTTCTTTCTTTCTTTCCTTCCTTCCTTCCTTCCTTCTTTTTCTTTTCTTTCTTTTCTTTCTTTCTTCTCTTTCTTTTCTTGTTTTTTTCTTTCTTCTCTCTTTCTTCTTTCCTTCTTTCCTCTTTTCATCTTCCTTCCTTTCTCTTTCTTTCTTTCTTTATCTTTCTTTTTCTTTCTCCTTCCTTCCTTCCTTCCTTCCTTCCTTCCTTCCTTCCTTCCTTCCTCTTTCCGTATCTTCTTTTTTTTCTTTCTTCTCTTCATTTCTTCTTTCTTCCTTTCTTCTTCTTGCTT
Organism: Papio anubis; assembly: GCF_008728515.1. Lineage (NCBI taxonomy): Eukaryota > Metazoa > Chordata > Mammalia > Primates > Cercopithecidae > Papio > Papio anubis. The sequence continues at coordinate 86,963,846 of NC_044978.1, forward strand.
GTCAAAAAGAGATCTATGCTGAGCAAGTTGTGGTGTCGAAGAAAACCACTTAGCTCAACACAAATGGAAAAGCAGATGCAGGTAGAAATACAACCAGAAAATACTGGAGGAGATATGCCAAATTACAGTACTGAAAAATAGCAAAGGATTAAAGAGTATTCACATTTCTTGGTAAACACTGTAAGAAACTAAGTTGATTGGTAGTATGGAGAGGGCATTATGAAGATCTCAAAGAAAGGTGCCTTCTCTTAGCAATATTTTCATTAACATGTAAAAATAAGATCTGTGGCCAGACATGGTGGCTCACGCCAGTAATCACAACACTTTGGGAGGACAAGGCGGGCGGATCACAAGGTCCGAGACCATCCTGGCTAATACGGTGAAACCCTGTCTCTACTAAAAATACAAAAAAAGCTGGGCATGATGGCGGGCATCTGTAGTCCCAGCTACTCGGGAGACTGAGGCAGGAATATCGTTTGAACCTGGTTTTTGGAGGTTGCAGTGAGCCGAGATTGTGCCACTGAACTCCAGCATGGGCGACAGAGGGAGACTCCGTCTCAAAAAAAAAAAAAAAAAAAAAAAAAAAGATCTGTGTAGGAAGGTCCCACTGGTACCTAGAACCTATTTTCAAAAGTTTGTAATATAAAATTTAAGTGTTTTATAGTAAAATAGGCAAAATTCTGAGGTGGCACTCATGATTCATGCTCCCTGGTATTTATCCCCTTGTACACTCTCTCCCTTGGGTGTGGGTGGGACCTTTGTCTTGCTTCTAGATGACAGAGTATCTAGGGATTTTTCAGATGTAATTAAGGTTCCAAATTAGTTGATTCTAGAATAATAAAAAGGAATATAACTGTGGGCAGGCCTGGGCCTCTTCCTGTGAGTTTCATGAAGTAAGCAGCCATACTGAGGAGCCTACATGGGTGGGAGGTAATTCCACAAGGTCTCTAGGACCTGAGGATGGTTTCAAGCCAGGAAAAACCTAGAACCCTCATTCCTAAGACCACATAAAAAAATGAATTCTGTTAACCCGAATAAGCTTGAAAGGTGGTTATTCCCCAGTTGAGCTACCAGATGAAAATCTAGCCAGGTCAACACCCTGATTGCAGCCTGTGAAACCCTGGGCAGAGGATCTGCATAAGCCATGCCCAGACACATGACCCATGGTACTTTGAGATAGTAAATGTGTAACATTAAGCTGCTAACTTTGTGACAATTTTTTGTGCAGCATAGAAAACTAATACGCATAGCTTCAAAATTAAGAGGACTTGTACTTGGACAATTGATTCTTATCTGGTTTGCCACATCCTCTCCACTTCATTTTGCCTAGTGCAGCTGGAGTGTTCATTTTTTAAAAATGCAAATATGACATATGCTTTCCTTAAAACTCATTTATTATTTCCAGAGAAAACAGAGTCGTCAATACTGCCCTGCATCGTTTGTCCTTACACTCTATGTTTCCCTTTGCTATCTGTGCTCTAGTTATACCAGGCTTATTTTAGGTTCTCAGATGTTCTTTATTTTCTTCTGCCACAAGGCCTTGGTGCTTGCTGTTCTCTCTGCCTGCAACATTCTTTTCTATGCCTTCGCTCAATTAATCATCATTTAATCTTCTCATCCTTTCTTTATACCTCATCTCCACTGTCTTTTCCTCAGGAGATTATTACCCTGAATTTCCTAATTAGGTCAATCCCCACTTCCATAACTCTCACAGCACCATGTACTCTTCTTCATGGCTATTCATACAACTAAAATTTTACATTCATTATTGTGCTTATTGTTTTTCATATTCCCATGAAAGCAAGCAACTGTTTCTATTTTGGTTTACCATTTTATTCCTGTACCCCTAGCACCTAGTGTTTTGCCCTGCAATGATTAATAAAATATTCAAATAGTTATGGTAATGAATGGCATTCATTGAGAACCATATCAACCCACTTTAATCACATAAAATCTATAAGGAAGATAGAGATTAATATACTATTAATATTTGGAGTTTAGAAACTGGAATAGAAAGAGAATAAGTCAATTTTCTTTTTATTTATTTTTATTTTACTTTAAGTTCTAGGGTACATATGCATAACGTGCAGGTTTGTTACATATGTATACTTGTGCCATGTTGCTGTGCCGCACCCATCAACTCGTCAGCACCCATCAACTCGTCATTTACATCAGGTATCACTCCCAATGCAGTCCCTCCCCCCGACCGCCTCCCCATAATAGGCCCCGGTGTGTGATGTTCCCCTTTCTGAGTCCAAGTGATCTCATTGTTCAGTTCCCACCTATGAGTGAGAACATGCAGTGTTTAGTTTTCTATTCTTGTGATAGTTTGCTGAGGATAATGGTTTCCAGCTGCATCCATGTCCCTACAAAGGACAGGTACTCATCCTTCTTTATGGCTGCATAGTATTCCGCCAATTGTATATGTACATTTTCTTAATCCAGTCTGTCACGGTGGACATTTGGGTTGATTCAAGTCTTTGCTATTGTGAATAGTGCAGCAATGAACATATGTGTGCATATGTCTTTATAGCGGCATGATTTATAATCTTTTGGGTATATGCCCAGCAGTAGGATAGCTGGGTCATGATGCTTCCTGAACGCTTCAGATCCTTGAGGAATCACCATACTGTTTTTGCATGGATGGAACTAGTTGCAATCCACCAACAGTGTAAAGAATATGTTCCTATTTCTCACATTGTCTCAGCACCATTGTTTCCACCGACTTTTTAATGATTGCCATTCTAACTGATGTGAGGATTGGTATCTCATTAATGGTTTGGTTTGCATTTCTCTGACGGTTGGCTTCCAGTGATGCGTGAGCATTTTTTCATGTGTCTCTGTAGAGTAGCCATGCATGTCTTCTTTTGAGAAGCGTCCTGTTCATATCCTTTGCCCGACTTTTTTGATGGGGTTGTTTGGTTTTCTTGTAAAGTTTGTTTGGAAGGTTCTTTATAGGTTCTGGATATTAGCCCTTTGTCAGGTGGTGATTTGCAAGAATTTTCTGCTGGTTTGCCTGTATCGATGGTGTTCTGCTGCTGTGGAAGCTCTTTAGTTCGGAAGGTGGTCCCATTTGGCAATTTTGGCTTTTGACGCCCGTTGGCACCCCGGGTGTTTTAGACGCCAAAGTCAGAAGGATTAACGGAGGATGCTCCAGAAGTGGACTCATCTCTGCAAAGGACCTAATACAGCTACAGGAACTCTTCACCCCAAGTCACCCAACAGAATATACATTCTTCCTCGAAAAACTTAAATCACACATGACCCAAAAGATTGAATTGGAGCACACACTTGGCACAGGAAATGAGGCTCTCAATGTACAAAGGAACGAAATTTATAGTTGCTCTCTCCCGGACACAGTGCAAGTCATTTGGGGCTCGTGAGTTCAGAGAAGAGCTCAGCAGAGCCGCTCAACTACATGGAAATTGAACAAGCACCATACCCATTGGTGTGCACTTGATTTCTTTAACAAAGGAGATAGAGGCAGAGAATGTTCTTTAAAATTGTGGTAGGCAAAGGGAACTGTATCTGCCAGAATCTCTGGGACACACATTTAAAAGCAATTAATAGCAGAGGGAAGTGCAACACCTAAATGCTGCTGCAAGAGAGCTGGAAAGATCAGGAGCCAGCACACCCTAACATCACAATTAAAAAAGGGTATAGAGAAACAAAAGGCAACACGACAGAAGCTAGCAGAGGCAAAAGGAGAATAAAAAACTAAGATCAGTGAGAACTGGGAGATAGAGACACAAAAAACCTTTCAAAAGGAATCCAAAATATCAATCAGGAGCTGGTGTTTTGGAAGAGATCCAGCCAGGAGTGATAGAATGCTAGCATGACTAATAAAAGAAGAAAAGAGAGAAGAAATCAAATGAGCACTTAATGAAATGGCCACAGGGGAACCTCCTGCATTTGAAATACTGACCTGCATCAGAGATGCTGTAAAGCACCTCATAGGTGCTAGAAAATTTAGAAGAAATGGATAAATTCCTGGACCTACACTCCCAAGACAGAAGCCAGGAAGAAATTTGAATCCCTGAATATAATAGTGACCACAGAATTGGGGCTATAATTAATAGCCTACCACCAAAAAATGTCAGGACTAGAGCCAGTTCACAGCCAAATTCTACCAGAGGTACAAAGGAGCTAGGTACCATTCCTTACAAAACTATTTCAATGAATAGAAAAGAGAATTCTCCTAACTCATTTTATGAGCCCAACATCATCCTGATGCAAAGCCTGGCAGAGACACGGCAAAAAGAGAATTTTAGACCAATATCCTGATGAACATGATGTAAAATCCTCAATAAAATACTGGCAAACTGAATCAGCAGCACATCAAAAGCTTATCACCATGATGAAATTGGAAGCTGTCCCTGGGATACCAGGTGGTTCAACAAACAAATCAACCATGTCAATCCAGCATAAGCAGGACAAGACAAAAACCACATGATTATCTCAATAGATGCAGAAAGGCCTTTGACAAAATTCCAACAGCCCTTCATGCTAAAACTCTCAATAAATTGATATTGATGGAGCGTGTATCTCAAAGTCATAAAAGCTGTTATGACAAATGCAGCCAATATCATGCAGATGGGCAAAACTGGAAGCATTCCCTTTGAGAGGCAGCACAAGACAGGGATGCCTCTCCCCTCCTATTCAACATAGTGTTGGAAGTTCTGTGAAATCCAGTGAAGAAAGAAATAAAAGGTATTTAGTTGAGGAAAAGAAGAAATCATATTGTCCTGTTTGCAGATGACATGATTGTATATTTAGAAAACCCAAAATCCTCATTAAGCTGATAAGCAACTTCAGCAAAGTCTCAGGATACAAAATTAATGTGCAAAAATCACAAGCATTCTTATACGCAGTAACAGACAGAAGCAGAGACCAGTATGAATGAACTGGAAATTCACAATTTAGCTGCAGGGAATAGTACCTAGGAATCAACACAAGGGATGTAAAGGACCTCTTCAGGAGAACTACAAACCACTGCTCAGTGAAATAAAAGGGACACAAACAAATGGAGAACATGCATGTTCATGGATAGGAAAGAATCAATACTCGTGAAAGTGATTTATACCCAAAGGTAATTTATAAGATTCAATGCCATTCCACATCAAAGCTACCTGGTTGGTGTTAATGACTTTCTTCACGGTGGAAAAAACTGCTGAAGTTCATATGGAACCAAAAAAAGAGCCTGCATTGCCAAGACAATCCCTAGATCAAAGAACAAAGTTGGAGGCATCAAAGCTACACAACTTCAAACTATACACAAAGCTACAGGAACCGACAGTACTGGTACCAAAACAGAGATATAGACAATGGAACTAGCAAGTCACTCCAGAAATAATACCACATCTACAGCCATGGATCTTTGAAAATAGGCGAAAAAGAGAAAACGAAATAGGGAAAGGATTCCCTGTTGTCGTGGTACTGGGAAAATTGAAACGCCATAAATGAAAGCTGAAACTGGATCTTTCCGCCTCCTTATCGAAGAAAGTTAATTGAGAGATGGATTAAGAGACTTAAAATATTCTAATACCGCAAAAACCCTAGAAAACCTAAATAATACCATTCACCTGGGACATAGGCATAGGCACGGAGACCCCATGTCTAAAACATGAGAATAAGTCATTTCTAAGATCCACACAACCAGTAAGTATTTAAAATTTAGGATCTAGGTGGAAGAATTTGCAGCTCATCATTAAACGCTGAGGATTTAGCAGTACTGCATGCTTTCTCCTATGGAAGGTGATCCATACATATATATTAAGTGGAAATGAATGCACAGTGTGTTCATGGAGGTGATTTGTTGTCTGTTTACTTCCATGGCAACCTGATGCCACAGTTGCCTGAGACATGTGGACGTTACCCTTCTATTGAGTGGAAGAATGTATTATATGTAGATATATAGTTTGTATTAATATATTTATATATATATTTATTGGAAGTTCACTTTTATATATGTTTACAATAAATGTAAATAATAGAAGTAGCACCATTGTTCCTAGAAATAAATATGTTCTGTATATATTATTCTCTCTATATATCCTATAGAGTACTATCTACATCTCTCTTTTTTCTAGGACCAGTGGTGTTACTTCCATCATTTTTCATGGTTTTAACTGTTTTTCAAATAAATGTTCTGCCATATTCCAAATAAGGTTGCTCTTTCTTCCATTCTCATTTTAGAGCCTAAAATTTCACAAATGTTGTCTTTTCTGGCTGCAGAAGTGGCTTGTTTTCAGGAAAGCATAATGCTTGCATATATGTTACCTTTTTCAAAAAGGTGAGGAAGCAGATAGTTTTTATAGTCATAGATGAATTGTTTGCCATTTTTTGGCATATGTTAAATACAAAGAGATCACCCATGATTAATATTCAAATGTGAAGGTGTACAAATATCTCTGTCAAGGTAACACAGTTTATAGAAGCTAGAGTGAGAAGCACAAATGGAGATCATAAGTAAGGTTCTTATGCCCTTCCATGTCACTGTTAATGGCAGGTCATCTGCCAGGATTCCCCTAGTTAGCTGATGCAGAAGATCTGGTAGGTAAAGGAAATGACTTGCCACGTCTGAATTACTGAACACCTCATTTTACATTATGGCAAATGCCAATGTCTTGCAAGAGAGCTCAGGGGTCCCTAGCAGATGCTTTCATTTTAGTGCCAGGCTGAATGCCAAGACATCAGTTCACACTTCCCTGAATCCCTCATCTTTCTTTTGCTTGAACGAAGACAAGAGAAAACACTAGGGGCAACACTGAGGCACCTTTATCATCATTCATATGACACGTCCATCCCCATCTTAGAAAATGAAAGAGACAATCTTTCAGAAATTGTTGGTTGATTTGACAATGGAGAATACCTCTCTCTGAGGGTCACCTATTGCTATAAAGGGCAAAAAGGCAGTCTGAACAAAGCAACTATGACACCAGATTCCATGGAGTGGGAAATTGCTTCAGTGTTTGATGAACACTGAAGAACATTGTGTTCTACATTTCAGTGTAGAGCATTTCTTCATGGTCTCACACCAAGTTTGAGTGGAACCAAGCTTGATGTTGAAGACATAATAAAAGGATCATATAGCAGAAATTATAGTGTTTTATCTAGAAACATGTTTACTAATTGATTTGTTTGAAGATAAAAGATACCTATCAGCTTCATTTTATTGAGAGAACCTAACCTTAATATTTGCAAAATTCAGAACTTAATCTTTATGTTAACCAGGTGCAAATCTTGAATGCCAAATAAATGTCATGGATGCCACAATTCCTCCCACCCTCCACACTATTATCCATGGCAGACATCACTAGTTGATCATGACACAGATTCCCACTGAACCCACTGCATTTCGACACATCATCCCAGTCACCCCTCAGCCAGTCTTTCTTTTCTCACTCAGTGGAAAATGAGGCCAACTTACATATATGTAAAATGTAAGCCAGTGTTTATCAAACTTAATGGGTTTATTTCAGGATTATTTCATTTTCAATACTTTGATACACATATAATATGCTATTTATAATGAAATAAAATACTTAGTACTTCAATAACCCACATGATCACAGAATCTCATTTTAATACAATACCGGCCACCCACTGTGCCCATGAATTCCTTGGAACACAACTTGGAAGATATTGCTAGAATACCTTACCAGTCCTGGAGTTATCTACTTGTGGCTTCTGATGTTTATTGGTGATCCAGGTGGTCATTCAATATTTTGTAATCGTTATTTTTTTTTGTAATGGTATAGATTTGAATCAAATGCTGTAAGGCTATGTATAAGAGCCACTCAGAAAACAAGCCAGCTTAAAATGTCACACCGTACTAACATTTCAAAGAGGATTACTTCTTTTTTTATTTTATTTATTTATTTATTTTTTACCATTTTTTAAAATTATACTTTAAGTTCTAGGGTACATGTGCATAATGTGCAGGTTTGTTACATGCTCACCCGTGCCATGTTGGTATTACTGCACCCATCTTCATCAGCACCCATCAACTCATCATTTACATCAGGCACTTAACACCCAATGCAATCCCTCCTCTACCCCTCAGCATAATGGTGATTAATGCGATGTTCCCTTCCTGAGTCCAAGTGATCTCATTGTTCAATTCCCACCTATGAGTGAGGGAACGTACGGTGTTTGGTTTCTGTTCTTGCGATAGTTTGCTGAGGGATAATGGTTTCCAGCTGCACCCATGACCCGCAAGGACGGGTACTCATCCCTTCTTTATGAAAACATGGTATTCCATGGTGTATGTAATGCCCACGTTGCCTTATCAGTCTGTCACTGATGGACATTTGGGTTGATTCAAGTCTTTGCTATTGTGAATAGTGCTGCAATAAACGCGCATGTGTCTTTATAGCGGCATGATTTAATCCTTTGAGTATATGCAGTAATGGGATGGCTGGGTCATATGGGTATTTCTAGTTCTAAGATCCTTAAGGAATCGCTATAGTGTTTTTCTAATGGTTGAACCAGTTTGCAATCCCACCAACAGTGTAAAAGTGTTCCCCATTTCTCCCTCTCTCAGCACCTGTTGTTTCCTGGCTTTTTTAGTTGCCATTCTAACTGGGTGGCAGGATGGTATCACTGTGGTTTTTGATTTGCATTTCTCTGATGGCCAGTGATATTGACATTTTTCATGTATGGCTGTATGAATATCTTCTTTTGCAGAGAGAAATGTCTGTTCATATCCCTTTGCAGGGTTTGTTTTGCTTTTTTTCTTATTAATATAGAGATTTGTATGAGTTCTTTGTAGGTTCTGGATAGTAGCCCTTTAGGTAGATTGCAAAATTTTCTCATTATAGGTTGCGGTTCCTCTGATAGTAGTTTACTTTTTGCTGTGCAGAAGCTCTTTAGTTTAATTAGATCCCATTTATCAATTCTGGCTTTGTTGCGGTGCTTTTGGTATTTTAGACATGAAGTCCTTGCCCATACTATGTCCTGAATGATAAGGTATTACTAGGTTTCTTCTAGAGAGGTTTTTATGGTTTTAGGTCTAATATTTAAATTACAATGCATCTTGAATTATTTCATATAAGAGTAGAGGAGGAAAAGGATCCAGTTTCAGCTTTCTTATAGACTGTATTTTCCCAGCACCATTTATTAAATAGGAATCCTTTCCTCATTTCTTGTTTTCCTGGAGTTTATCAAAGATCGATGGCTGTAGATGTGGTATTATTTCTAGGGACTCTATTTGGTATTTCATTGGTCTATATCTTTGTTTTGTTCCAGTACCATGCTGTTTTGGTTCCATATAGCTTTGTAGTATAGTTTGAGTCAGGTAGTGTGATGCCTCCAACTTTTGTTCTTGGCTTGGGATTGTCTCTTGGCAATGTAGGCTCTTTGTGGTTCATATGAACTTTAAAGCAGTTTTTTTTCCCAATTCGGTGAAGAAAGTCATTGGTAGCTTGATGGGAATGGCATTGAATCTATAAATTACCTCGGGCAGTATGGCCATTTTCACGATATTGATTCTTCCTACTGTTCTTCCATTTGTTTGTGTCCTCTTTTATTTCACTGAGCAGTGGTTTGTAGTTCTCCTTGAAGAGGTCCTTTACATACCTTGTAAGTTGGATTTCTAGGTATTTTATTCTCTTTGAAGCAATTATGAATGGGATTTCATTCATGATTTGGCTCTCTGTTTGTCCTTACTGGTGTATAGGAAAGCTTGTGATTTTTGCACATTAATTTTGTATCCTGAGACTTTGCTGAAGTTGCTTATCAGGTTAGTGAGATTTTGGGCTGAGGTGATGGGGTTTTCTAAATATACAATCATGTCATCTGCAAACAGGGACAATTTGACTTCTTCTTTTCCTAACTGAATACCCTTTATTTCTTTCTCTTGCCTGATTGCCCTAGCCAGAACTTCCAACACTATGTTGAATAGGAGTGGGGAGAAAGGGCATCCCTGTCTTGTGCCAGTTTTCAAAGGGAATGCTTCCAGTTTTTGCCCATTCAGTATGATATTGGCTGTGGGTTTGTCATAAATAGCTCTTACTATATTGAGATACATTCCATCAATATCGAATTTATTGAGAGTTTTTAGCATGAAGGGCTGTTGAATTTTGTCAAAGGCCTTTTCTGCATCTATTGAGATAATCATGTGGTTTTTGTCTTTGGTTCTGTTTATATGCTGGATTACGTTTATTGATTTGCGTCTGTTGAACCAGCCTTACACCCAGGGATGAAACTCACTTGATCATGGTGGATAAGCTTTTTGATGTGCTGCTGGATTCAGTTTGCCAGTATTTTATTGAGGATTTTTACATCGATGTTCATCAGGGATATTGGTCTAAAATTCTCTTTTTTGTTGTGTCTCTGCCAGGCTTTGGTATCAGGATGATGTTGGGCTCATAAAATGAGTTAGGGAGGATTCCCTCTTTTTCTATTGATTCGAATAATTTTAGAAGGATTGGTAACAGCTCCTCCTTGTACCTCCAGTAGAATTCGGCTGTGAATCTGTCTGGTCCTGGACTTTTTTTGGTTGGTAGGCTATTAATTATTGTCTCAATTTCAGAGCCTGCTATTGGTCTATTAAGGGATTCAACTTCTTTCTGGTTTAGTGTTGGGAGACTGTAAGTGTCCAGGAAATTATCCATTTCTTCTAGGTTTTCTAGTTTATTTGAATAGAGGTGTTCATTGTATTCTCTGATGGTAGTTTGTATTTCTGTGGGGTCAGTGGTGATATCCCTTGTATCATTTTTTATTGCGTCTATTTGATTCTTCTCTCTTTTCTTCTTTATTAGTCTTGCTAGCGGTCTATCAATTTTATTGATCTTTTCAGAAAACCAGATCCTGGATTCATTGATTTTTTGGAGAGTTTTTTGTGTCTCTATCTCCTTCAGTTCTGCTCTGACTTTAGTTATTTCTTGCCTTCTGTTAGCTTTTGAATGTGTTTGCTCCTGCTTCTCTAGTTCTTTTAATTGTAATGTTAGGGTGTCAATTTTAGATCGTTCCTGCTTTCTCTTGTGTACATTTAGTGCTATAAATTTCCCTCTACACACTGCTTTAAATGTGGCCCAGAGATTCTGGTATTTTGTGTCTTTGTTCTTATTGGTTTCAAAGAACATCTTTCTTTCTGCCTTCATTTCGTTATGTACCCAGTAGTCATTCAGGAGCAGGTTGTTCAGTTTCCATGTAGTTGAGTGGTTTTGATTGATTTTCTTAGTGTTGAGTTCTAGTTTGATTGCACTGTGGTCTGAGAGTCGGTTTGTTATAATTTCTGCTCTTGTACATTTGCTGAGGAGTGCTTTACTTCCAACTATGTGGTCAATTTTGGAATAAGTGCAATGTGGTGTTGAGAAGAATGTGTATTCTGTTGATTTGGGGTGGAGAGTTCTGTAGATGTCTATTAGGTCCGCTTGGTGCAGAGTTGAGTTCAATTCCTGGATATCCTTGTTAAGTTTCTGTCTTGTTGATCTGTGTAATGTTGACAGTGGGGTGTTGAAGTTTCCCATTATTATTGTATGGGAGTCTATGTCTCTTTGTAAGTCTCTAAGGACTTGCTTTATGAATCTGGGTGCTCCTGTATTGGGCGCATATATATTTAGGACAGTTAGCTCTTCCTGATGAATTAATCCCTTTACCATTATGTAATGGCCTTCTTTGTCTCTTTTGATCTTTGACTTTGTTTACCTACTTAAGCCTCAGCAATGGCGGGCGCCCCTCCCCTAGCCTTGCTGCCACCTTGCAGTTAGATCTCAGACTGCTGTGGTAGCAATGAGGGAGGCTCTGTGGGCATGGGACCCTCTGGGCCAGGTGTGGGATATAACATCCTGGTGTGCCATTTGCTAAGACCCTTGGTAAAGCACAGTATTAGGGTGGGAGTTACCCGATTTTCCAGGTGTTGTGTGTCTCAGTTTCCCTTGGCTAGGAAAAGGGACTCCTTTCCCCCTTGTGCTTCGCAGGTGAGGTGATGTCTCGCCCTGCTTCAGCTCTCACTGTTCAGGCTGCACCAGCTGACCAGCACTGATTGTCCGGCACTCCCCAGTGAGATGAACCTGGTACCTCAGTTGAAAATGCAGAAATCACCCGTCTTCTGTGTCACTCGCACTGGGAGCTGGAGGCTGGAGCTGTTCCTATTCGGCCATTTTGCTCCCGACTCCGAGGATTATTTCTTGCAAACTATCTTCCTTGACCATTTACGCTGAGCCAAAGTTCTAAGAACTTACATCACATTTAAGTAGAGTGATCAGGCATCTCTGTTTATGCCTGAGGCAGTTCCAGTTTATGCCTGGTTTTTCATTGTAATCATTAATAGTACTCCATTTTATGATCCAAAGTGTCCTCCTTGGATGATAAATTAATTACATGTCCTCCCTACCTTTAACTCTCAAACAATTTGTACCAATGTTGGTATTATTACTCCCATTTTATCAATGATAAAATAGGGCTCAGGATATGGAAAAACTCTTTGTTCACACAGCTAGTGCATAGCTGAGACAAGATTCAAACTAGCTTGGTTTTACTTCAAAGTTCATGCTCTTGAATGTAGTAGTACACTGCTCATTTAAACACATAATGTCACTAAATACCCACAAAATTATGTAAGGAACATTATCATCTGCATTGTGAAGATGAGAATATTGATGAAATGATACACTATCATTTATAAATTTGAGGTCTAAGGTATTGAGAATCTTACCCTTTGCGTTCTTTTATGTGGTTGCCCTATTTTTAAGATTGAACTCCACAAAATAAGCAGGCTAACAAGTATAGCTGGCAGGTATAGCTACAGAGAGGGCTGTGAATAGGGGCTCATATCAGCTTTGTGCTAATCAGCTGGGATTCACTAAATTAGGCTTATGATGCAGAGCTCTCTTCTAAATATTTATCCTTTAGAAAAGCAGTATGAAGTGAAAATTCAGGTAAGTCCCAGTTATTAAAATCAGACACCCTGAGCATTAGAGAAAACAAGAAGGAACTCAGATGAGCAAATACTTTGTGCACAAATAGAATATAATGACTCAGATTATAAGGCCATTGTCACGAAAAAATACTGAGAATAGTCTCATTTTCTAAAAATTAGAGGTTCCATTGGCAGAATACTTGTAATGTTGATTCATGAAAATATATTAGACTCATCCATTTTTTGAATACTGTTTTTAGTGATCCATTTAAGCTTAAGCCATATGCACTTCAGAATAATGACATTTACTTATTCTATCATAGGGGTTTCTACCTTCAGAAAATTCTGTATAAAGTTAACTGATTTTATTTTAGCAACATAGCTTTAAGGATGAGTCCCATTTTACTTTATAGTCTAAATCAAGGTTTCCCAGTCTCAAAACTCTTGACAGTTTGGACTGGATAACTCTTTTTCTTGCATATTATAGGATGTTTATCAGCATTCCTGGTCTATACATACTAGATGCCAGAAGCACCTCTTCCTCAGTCATGAAAATAATAAATGTCTCCAGATATTGCCAAATGTCCGGAGCAGCCTAATTATCTCACTTAAGAATCTACCAGTTTAAATGCTTCCTCTTTGTTTTCCTAGAAAATTGACTAGGTAGAAAATAAGCAAGTTAATATTCAAAATAAAACTCTATTGATAACATTCAATACCAGTTCAAACTTCTCTAGTGCTGGTAAATTTAATAAACTAAGGAAGGGGATGGCTCTTGGCTTAAGTTAGGAGTAATGGCTTGGGAATATATTTAATTTGAAGAAGGGATGATGAAAAAGATAAGATATAGAAACTCTGAAAATTCAGTTCAAAATCTTCAGAAGATTTTACATTTGGGCCTTTCCTTTCTGGCAGTGGCTATGGCTCTTTTAGAAATGCTCCAAATCTCCAAGGAAATGTCTTATTTCTTTTTCTTATCTTTGGATGGGACAGCCCACAGAAATGGAGGCTTAGTGGGTGAAAGGACATACCAGTTCTTGAAAGGTTGGATGTAAAACTATGGACTGAATTTCCAAATATCATAATTAAAAGCACTTTTTTTGTTAGGGATTAATCAAGCTACTATATTATTTTTTAAAACTTGTGCTTATTTTGAGAATGTTAACAGTCATAAGAAACCCATGACAAGTGTTTTGTAACATGGCTTTAAATATATATTCATGTCACTGTTTAGAAGCTAGAAAAAAATCAATTGTGTTTACTATATGAGCCCTATACAGTGATATTAATCAAGTTTATTTATTTTAAACAATTTTTGGTAGACTTCCCCCTTTAAACCAGTAAGCAGAAAAATTTATTGGCCAATACTCCACCTGATCTTAGCCAAAAGGTCGAGAAGTGATTTTATTGGCTAATTCTCATAAATTTACTTTAAAAACTCAGACATAGCTTTAAACATTCAATTTATTTGTGGCATTTGTACATGAAAATTATAGTATGATAAAATTGCATTGTATTCTAAGCCAGTAAATTGTTTCTAAGAAATAGGTAGATAAAATTGCAAGTCTTAATACAAAGGTAGGTTGTGAAAATGTATATTAATTTGAGATAAGAAAAGTTTTCAAATAATCATGTTTTCAGGGTTACATGTAAATAGACACTAAGTAAGACAAGTTTCTGCAAACATGATGTCAGAACTCTGAATGTGAGAAATTCAGAAAATGAACCAGCTACTTAAAAAGTAAAAATGTGCTCAGTAAATTTGCATTTTCATGGTTATTCTAAGGAAAGGAGGAATAATCTGTTGAGGTTAGTGCCCTCAAGCAGACCCCATAACTTTGCCACACAGCATTTAACTTCTCTGTGCTGTTTTCTTTTAATTTTCAAAATGGAAATTAGCTGCTTCAGTGGTGAAGCGCATTGTAAAATGCAAGAATTTTCACATAATGCAATTACTCTATGGTATTGTGTTTTAATATTAATATACCCATATGAAGCAGGTATAAGGCCAATAAATTCTGCCAATAACAAATTCTGAAACCTGAAGGTTTGTTTCTGCTTTCATAGTATGGATTTGCTCTAAAGAGAGCAGGCAATCCAAATGCAAGCTTGCTTCACCCTGAAAGCAAAATGTCCGTAGATTCTTGAGTTTCATTATAATAACCTGGAAATGAGATAATAGGAAATGTATTAGTGAATAATAGCTCATCAATTTAAATTGCTTAGTTGGCATTAAATCACCCCTATACATAAATCTTTCTACAGAGCAATAACCTTTAGCTTGAAAAATACATGTTAATCCTTTCAGGAAAAAGACAATGAAATATTTAAAGAATTCTGTTTTTTAGACAAATGATTCCTTTAAGTCCCTAACAACGCTGCTTTAGGTTTTCTAAAAAATATACATAGCTAATATTTTACCTTCTTCAATGATCTTTCTTGCAACAGAAACCAAATTCCTTTTCAACTTGGGGCTGAGCAGGAAGCTGAAAAAAAAAAAGATACACAGCTAGCATTTCTCAATTTGTCTCTATTTTAAGGTTGAACAAAGAAATATGACAAAGTTATAGTTGCCTTTCACAGCCATGGAAAAACAGCTTTGCAGAGACAACTGGCAAGACAATCTTCCATTTTAAAAGGAAACAGAATCATTGTAAATTTCAACTGCGCCCAAGTCCTTGAATTCAAATTTTCTTTCCATTTTGAAGGAGAACAGTTTAAGCATTGGGAATGTGTATTCTTTTCGTCTCATTCAAAATCTTCTCTCCAAAATATATGCCATGTTTGTGTAGTTCTGCAGCTCTTATAGAAGAATCTTTGGTTCATATTTTCATGAGCTCTAAGGCCATAGTGCACCCCACAATTTTGCTACATTCGAATGAGTTTAATGAGTCTATAGTATATATATTATATAGTGTATACATATATACACATACACACAGCTTGGTGGTGGGCTACAGAAGAATACGGAATGCAAACACTTCAATTAGTTTTTAAGGGTGAATGATTTTATGATTACTTATGACTTATTTGAAATATACAAGGAGCTTAAAGGGTTCTTAAACTTTGGAAAATTAAAATTCATTATAAGAACTTAGCAAAGACTCTAATAATTTGGGATTTTAGCAAGAAATCCAGCTGCTACGTGACCCTTGGTAGCAGTGCAAGTGTGTTACATCATATATGCAGATAATTGGAATAACGTTATTTTTATGAAGAAAAACTGTAGTCAGGACATTATCAGTGTTGTCTTGAATTGGTCTTGGTTTTCCGTTGCTGCTGTCTTTGCTTAGTGTCATCATTAGCTTCTCGTTAGCAGTTTATTTTCAGTTAACTCTAGGATGTGAAGTAATGCATATTTAAATCAATAATATTTTGGGGCTATATTTTCCCTACTAACGTCCTAGTGTTTAAGGACTATATACATTGTGATTCAAACACAGTAGACTCACTATATTTCTATTGTTAAAACACATGTATTGATAATTCCTCTAAGATGTTTTTGGTCTGTACATGTTGAATTTAGCCACACTTTAGCCTCAGTGGCTTTTTCCTTTGAGTTCCCTCTTTGTTTTTTTCCAAACAATTTCCTTAAATTACTGCTCATAGATTTTGTATACAAAGGCACACCTGACCTATTTTGTTCATATTTGTTAGAATGTTTAAAAGCACAGACAGGATAGAAGGCTCTCGTGTTCTTTTTTAACCAAGTTATTTCTTTGCATTTTATAGAAATCAAAATAAATACAACCTACCTTATTGCTGAAGGGTATGTTATGAAACATATTTTCATTGTGGACAGTTTCTTTACCTAGAAATACAAACTTAGTTATTACCTCTTTCTTCATTCACAAATTCGATGATTCATTTATTCAGTACTTCTTAAAAATGATTTCTACAAAGGTAGGATATGGGTGAAAAGAAGAATTACTAGAAAGATAAAAGGGGGATATTGAAAATGCACCCTTGGCATGTGCTGTTAATTTATCCTGCCGATGTGGATTGACTTGGGTAGGATACTGAGGACCCCCAGGAGTCACTTGAGTTTAGAAACAATCTTTCCAACACCTCCACTTGATTACTCCTTCCTTTTCTTTTCCACGTTCACCAGGATTGGCCAATTACAAAACACACTTCCATGAAAACCTGCGCCTTCTACTCCCTGTTCTCCTAGACTACTGCTCCTCCTGACTTTATCACTGGTATTCCATTTCTCATCCCAGCCACAGGGCTCAGTTCTATGTCTTTTTCATTCTCACAGTCAGTGCTTTGGTCCAGGCTGTGGACAGTTGCTTCTAGAATATTCAACAGCTCCCTAGCTGACCTCTAGCTCCTCCTTCCTCTCCCAGTATTCAGCACACAATCCCCCCATCACATGGAAATGAATGGAAATGAGTTACTCTCTCAAGTGTTTCTCAAATTTCATATGCTTTATCAATAACTCCCAAGTATCAAGCATGAGATTCCATTTACATATATCATTATCAGTCTTTATAGCAATTCCCCATGGTACGATGCTTATCTACATTTTGCATATGAGAAAACCGAGGCCCACAGAGCTTAAGTGACTTGCCATAGGTCACAATTAGTAAGTTAGGAACAGCAGGATCAATCAAGAATTCCAAACTCACGGTCCTTTTATTATGTTATGATGCCTTTAGTGTTTCTATTTTATAGTCGCTTCACGTTTATTTTGGATGTCAAGTCTTTTTGCATATAAATACAAAATCTATGTGTATTTTTACACTGACTTGCCTAGTCGCATTAGGTTTACATTAATATTGAAATTGATTTACTCTGTACTTTGTTTTAGTCTTCGATCCTTCAATAAATACCAAGCACTTACCAACTGGATGGTGCACAATGGTGAGTTTATCTAGAAGACAAAAAAAAAAAAAAAAAAAAAAAAAGCATGTTTTACTGAGTTTTTTCAATATTTATCTTAAATTCTTTCTTGCTTCTTTTTTGATTGTTGGACTACTTCTTGTCTTTGAGGTCGCCATGAAATCTCACAGTCTGATCTAAAAATACCAACCCCAAATTTCTCTACCTCCAGCCACTGTGAGTGAAACCATGCCTTTTATTACTTTTGTCCTTTTCTCTCCCAACCTTTGTCTCAAGGTATTATGATTTTAGATATGTTTGATATTAACAAAAGCTTGCTGCCCTGCCTTGATATTCCCCTAGCTTGAGTTACTTCATTCTTTTTTAAAATCAACTTTATTCAGGAATAATTACATACAATTCAACTATTTATAAGGAAAGAGGTTGATGATTTTTGAGAAATATATGTGGCCATGTACTCACCAACTTAATTAGGATAGAGACCATTTTTAGCTCCATAATTTATTCCCTAATTCCCCCTTATGTCAATCTTCACTCAAATATTACTCATGGCAACCCCTGATCTGATTTTGTTGCAGTAGGTAGCTAGCCAGGCATGAGTGAGGCAGGAGAGGGCTCCACATCACCCACCAGGAATGTCAGGTGACCATCAGGTGATGGTTCGGCAGTTATCATACTGCCTTTCTAAAAATGATAATTGGCAGCCTGTGCCAGGGAGAGGCAATTTGCTGATGGTCCAGAGTTGTCTCACTAAAGTGGGGAGGCAATTTGCTAATGGTCCAGAGTTGTCTCACTAAAGTCCAGAGTTGTCTCATCACAGACGCCAGGCAGAGGCAATTTCCCAATCAGATAAAAACACTTGAAATTGGTAATTACTTCCAATAAATTCTCAGGAATTAGGTGAGTGAGCTCCAGCATGCACATTAAGAGACAAAACGGTGGAGTATGACCTTCCAGGGGCATTACACTGGAAAAGAAAAGAAAGCCTCAGGTGGGGATGAATACAACTTTCTGAACACACTGCGCATGCTCACCTCCCACGTGTAAGGAGGACACCGTGCATGTGGGCAGCTCAATCTTAGGGAAGAATGAAGGGAAATGTGTGCAAGACGCTGGAAGTTGGCCAGCATATAAAGTCTTAGGATCAAGGTTAAACAGGGAACTTGACCTCCACAGTGCCTGCTTTGGTCTGTTTCAAGTGTACTTTTCTTTCCTTCCTCCTCTAAAGCTTTTTAATAAACTTGCACTCCTGCTCTGAAACTTGCCTCAGTCTCTTTTTCTGCCTTATGCCCCTCTGTCAAACTCTTTCTTCTGAGGAGACAAGAATTGAGGTTGCTGCAGACCTGTATGGATTTGCTGCTGGTAACCTGGATATTCACCACCCCTAACAATTTCTACTTCTATAATTTTGTCTAGATTAGTTTTATCTAGAATTCCAGATAGATGGAATACCACAGCATGTAGTATTCCTTTGTGTCTGATTCCCTTGTGTCTGATCCATCCTTTTTGTCTGTTATCTTTCACTCAGTATGTGTAATGTTTGTGAGATTCATTTATATTATTGTTACAATAGTAAGTATTCCTTTTTATTGCTAAATAGTATTCCACAGTATAAATGTATCACAGTATAATCATGTATTCTTCTATTGGACATTTGCATATGTTGTAATAACCCTATTTAATTGTTTCCAGTTTGGATATTATGAATGAAACTGCCATGAACTTTTGTGAACAAGTCTTTGTGTGAACACAGGCATTTATTTGTTTCAGGGAAAAACCTGGAATGGAATGACTAGATCATATGGTAAGTGCATATTTGACTTTTCCACAGTTATCACTGCACTTTATATTCCCATAAGCAATGCATACAATGCATATCCAGTTCCACATCCTAACTGACAGTCTTCTGAAATGGTAATTCATTATACTTTTTGTGTATTGGTATATCATTGTAGTTGAATTTGATTTTGCTAATGGTTAATGATATTTAGCATCTTTTCACATGCTTATGGGCCATTTGTTTTCATAAACTAAGACATGGGTACTAGATGTGCTCTTTGGTGCTGGGCTGTCACTGCCTCTAGATCCTCTTAGCTGAAAGAGTTAAAGATATATACATACTTGTACACACAACCATATTTCTATATCTATCTCTCTGTAATTATTTGTTATACTTTTACTTCCAATTCCAGTGCAATACCATAACAGTCATTCTAGCCCTTCTTCTTTCCTTAATTATAACTGATTTCTCAGACAATAAAAAACCTGGCTCTCATTATCCATAATACATTTTTTTTGCCTATATTCCATTTTGCCTCCTATCTCTGCCTTGTCTTCATTTACTGAATATGCAAAATATTAACAAAGTTCTAAAAGTGAGAATTGTACAAAGAGGTATACTCAGAGGAGTGTGGAATTTTATTTTTTGAGTCAATTTTGGCAAGTTTTTTTCAAGTAATTTGTCCTTTTTGGTCTAAGTTGTTAAATATTTTGGCAGAAAGTTAATTATATATTTTCTTAGTATCTTTTTTTTTTTTTTTTTTGAGATGGAGTCTTGCTCTGCCAACCAGGCTGGAGTGCAGTGGAGCAATCTTGGCTCACTGCAACCTCCGCCTCCTAGGTCCAAGCAATTCTCTGGCCTCAGTCTCTGGAGTAGCTGGGATTATAGGCGCATGCCACCGTGCCTCGCTAATTTTTTGTATTTTTAGTGGAGACAGGGTTTCATCATGTTGGCCAGGCTGGTCTTGAACTCTTGACCTCAGGTGATCCACCTGTCTTGGCCTCCCAAAGTGCTGGGATCACAAGCGTGAGCCACTGTACCCGGCCAGAGCCACCACACCAGGCCCTTAGTATCTTTTTAATGTCTGTAGGATCTGTTGTAGTAACCCAATTTAATTCCTAATTTAGGTATCTTGTTGTCTTTTTTTTTTCCTTGATCATTCTTCCCATGGGCTTATCAAATTTATTTATGTTTTTAAACAACTCGCTTTTGATTTTATTTTCTTTTTGTTTATCTCTTTCCTTTTTTACTGATTTCTGATCTTAATTATTTC
The DNA here is from genome assembly GCF_008728515.1 of Papio anubis. Classification (NCBI taxonomy): domain Eukaryota; kingdom Metazoa; phylum Chordata; class Mammalia; order Primates; family Cercopithecidae; genus Papio; species Papio anubis. The sequence continues at coordinate 86,984,609 of NC_044978.1, forward strand.
TCTCTTCTTACCTCTTTTTGAAGGTTTGCTTTTCATTTTCTATTTTTCTAAAGTGGAAACTTAAATCATTGACTTCAAGCTTTTTGTTATTTTCTAGTATAATACTTATAGTAATACATTTCCCTTTAGTTAACTGTTAACTACATACTTGTTTTACCTGCATTCTACAAATTTTGATATGTTTTTTTCATTACTATTCAGGTTGAAATACTTTCTTATGATTTCTTATTTGACCCTCATATTATTTTGAATGTTATATTTAATTCCTAAATATATTGGGAGATGTTCTAGATATATAATTCCTAACTGATTTCTAATTTACTTCTGTTGTGGTAAGAGAATATAAGATTCTAAAAGACTGAAATCTTTTAGAGAATATACTCTGAAGATTTCAGTCTTTAGAAGTTTACTGAAACTTTTTTGATCATCTAGCCTATGTTTCATCTTGGTGAACCTCCATGTATACCTTTAATAAATATGTATTCTGACTTAAAAATTTTTTTTGTAAATGTCAATTGGGTCAAGTTAGCTGATAATGTTGTTTAGGTCTTCTGTATCTTTACTGATTTTTGTCTATTTGTTCTATTAATTAGTAAGAAAAGTGAAAACATCTCCGAGTACTGTCAGATTTTGCTTCAGGAGTTTTAGTAAAATTCAAATATATAATATAAAATTACTTTATATTATGCAGATATTTAGAATTGCTCTATCTTTCTAGTGAACTGCCTTTTTATCTGTATGTAATATCCTTGTTTATCTTTTGTAATACTCTCTATTTTGAAATTTATCTTATGTTGATATATCCATGCCAGCTTTCTTATGCTTATGATTATTACTATTGTCATAGTAACCTTTTACCATACTTTACTTTCAAATTATCTGTGTTTTATATCTAAAATACATGTCTTTTAGACAGCATAATATTGGATATTGCTTTCGTTTCCAGTCTGAAAATGTCTGCTTTTAAAAGGAAGCAATTAATTCAGTCACCTTTAATATAATTATGGTACGGCTTAGTTAAATACTACCATCTTGTTCTTGGTTCTTCACTTACCCATTTTGTTTATAGTCCTCTTTTTCTACTTTCCTGCTTTATTTTTGGTGAATCAAACAGTTTTTTAAAATAATCTATTTTATTTCCTCTATGAGTTTCCTAAGTATACTTCTTATCTATTTTTAAAACTGATTTCTTTCTATTTTTAAAATAAAATATGCATCTTTAACTTAGATTTTGAGACAGTAGTGTACCCCTTAGTACTTCATGCCTTATAGTTGACACATCATACTTCTTACTTTACCCTCTCCACTTCCTACTTTATAACTGAATCTTTACACTTCACCACATAACAATTTTGGAAACACATAATTCTATTTATCTGCCTCCATTGTCCTTTGCATGATTGTTTTCATATTTCCTTCTCCATATTATAGAACTTCTAACTTAAGTTTTATTATTTTTGCTTTAAACAGTTGTCTTTGAAGTAATTGATGAGAACAAGGAAAACGTAATATTTTATATCTACCTCCTTTCTATAATTTTCAGTATTCTTTTTCCCACAGATTCCCTCGGTGAGAATCTGAGTTTGTTTGTTAACATTCCTTCACCTTGTATGATATTTTTAAGCATTTATTCTACTGTAATTTTGCTGTGAATTATCTCATTTCATTTATCTTAAATGTCTTTATTTTATCACATTTTTGAGGTATATTTCCTCTGGATTTAGAATTCTAAGTGGTCATTTTTTAGGACTTTAAAGATGTTATTGTCTTGTCGTCAATCCTCTTTTGCTTCTGATAATAAATTATTGAATTTTTTTTCCTTTATATGTAACATGTGTTTCCTCTGGCTGCTTTCAAGAATTTCTTTTTACCTTGGCTTAAAGTAGCTTGAAAATAAATCGCCTAGAAGTCCTTCTTTTAACAATTATGCTAATTTTATTTTTTAAAAGTTTTTTCAACAACATGCAAGTGGTTTGCATTAAATTTGGCAAGGTTTTGGTCATCATTTTTTAAACAATGTTTTGCCTCTTTTCACTCTTTTCTCCTTATGGGTTCTAATTATATGCATTTTAGAATGCATTATATTATCCTAAATGTTGCTGGGACTCTGTTCATTTTTGAAGTCTTTTTAATCTCTCTAAAAATCAAATTGGATAATTTCTATTGGTCTGTCTTAATTTTGTTTACTAACTCTTAATTTGTTATCTCCAATTTGATAATAAGTTCATCTGATTAATTTTTATTTATTTTATTGTACTTTTACTTTCTATACTTTCTACTTGGTTCTTATATAGTTTCATTTTTTTTTCCTGCTGAGATTCTCTATTTATTCCCTCCTTAAAACCACATTTTTCACTAATTCAGTGTTTATAAGAGGTGCTTTAAAGTCTGTTTGCTAAGATCAACAACATCCAACATCTCAGGTTCCGTCTATACTTTCTTTTTCTTCATTAAGATGACAGCTTCCTGTTTCTTTGTATGTCTTCTTTTTTTAATTGAATACTGGACATTATAGATAATGTGTTGTATATTCTGGCTTCTAGAATATTCTTCTGATGACAGTATGTTCTCGTTTTAGTAGGCAGCTCAATTACTGGCAAGAACTTGTATAGACTTAATTTTATTCTTTTTCACTGTGGGCTTTTTGTGCCCGAGGTGTTTTCTTTTTAAGGCCCTGAGTTTGTAGATTCAGTCAGCCTACAAACTCTGTCTCCAGTATAGATCTTGTTGGGGCTTGGTTTGAGATTTTGTTAGGGCATGTCCAGAGTAGATCTTACTCTAAATCCTGGTCCTTACTCATTACACCTTTTGGGTGTCACAGCAGAATGTCAGATATTTTAAAGAGGTGTTAAGATCTCCCCAATTTGACAGTGCCAGAACTTAAAAATTCCCAGGCTGGCTTTTCCTCAACTCTGCTCAACCTTTAGTGTCTCTCTTTTGCTCTCAATGCCCCAGAAGTTGCTGTCTTGCATGCCTTGACTGTCTTGCTTTGCACAGGTACAGCTCATCTCTCAGCCACAGACTTGTGGAGTGCTTCCCATGGACCTCTTAGGCTACCTCTCTACACAGTCACCTGCTCGCAATGACCCACCACACACATTCTAGTAGCTTCAGCTGCCCTGAACTAGGATCTCTGCCTTCTCAGTTCAGCAGAACTTCTTTGCTTTGCTCAGAGTGCAGTCAGGAAATATTCCTCTGGCAGAGAACTGGGCCATAATAAGAGGCACCTCATGAGTACTGCTTGTCTCTAGAATTATTCATAGTCTTTGGCTACCTATTGTTTGCCTCCTAATATCACTTGCTTCATATATTTGCCCAGTAATAGTGTCTTGTGCAATAGAAAGATTTGTGTAGTATTATTTATTCCAGTGTGACTGAAAGGAGAACTAATTGATTCATAATGAAGGCACCGATAATTAAGAGCATTGATTTTGAATTAAACAGAAATGGCTTCTCACTTCTTATGTGTGTCCTCTAACTTTTTAGTTTATCAGGGCCTCAGTTTCCTTATTTGTAAATCGGAAATTTGCCCACCTCATAAAGTTATTGTAAGAAACAATAATGTATAGGAGATAATAAATGTTAGCTTTTTAATGCTCCTTGGTAAAATTATTTATATGATTTGTAATTTTATAAATTGTTAAAATTTTAATCTTATCCATATTAGAATGGAGGTGTCTGTCACCTATAAGATGGCCCTGTCTTTATGACCTTAATTATTTTAGAAAGTATATTTGTGTTTTACAAACATTTTAAGGTGCTTAAAGAATTCTCTCTAGAAAAATACATAACTGTATAATATGAAGAGAAATGAATTTCTTTTTTTTTTTTTTTGAGACGGGGTCTGGCTCTGTCGCCCAGGCTGGAGTGCAGTGGCCGGATCTCAGCTCACTGCAAGCTCCGCCCCCCAAGTTTACGCCATTCTCCTGCCTCAGCCTCCCGAGTAGCTGGGACTACAGGCGCCCGCCACCTCGCCCGGCTAAGTTTTCGTATTTTTTAGTAGAGACGGGGTTTCACCGTGTCAGCCAGGATGGTCTCGATCTCCTGACCTCGTGATCCGCCCGTCTCGGCCTCCCAAAGTGCTGGGATTACAGGCTTGAGCCACCGCGCCCGGCCGAGAAATGAATTTCAACATGAAGGACTAGCTAAAAGCTATGCAATATTAATGAAAATGGAAGAGATGGAAGCTTTCACACTCTTTTAGTGGCTGCTAGTTTTTAATTATCTGTGCAGGGGTAGAGTCTTGGGGAAACAGTGGTCAGATAGTGATAACACAATTTATTTTTAATTTTTGAATGTGTTGTTTATTTTAGCAAAATTTTACCATTTTAATAATGTTTGGCTTAATATAGAGTATCCCCTCCCCTAACCTCCACTGCCAGAGCAACTTTCAATTATTAGAAATTTAAAAATGATACACATGTTGACAATTGTGAGAACTCACTGTATTAATATTTTAACTTATTCAAAAGCATGTCTCTTTAATCATTTGATTTCTTTTTTTTTTTTTTTTTGAGATTGAGTCTTGCTCTGTCACTCAGGTTGGAGTGTAATGGTGTGATCTTGGCTCACTGCGACCTCTGTGCCTCCTGGGGGGTTCAAGCAATTCTCCTGCCTCAGCATCCCGAGTAGTTGGGATTACAGGCATGCACTGCCGTGGCTGGCTAATTTTTATATTTTTAGTAGAGACAGGGTTTCACCATTTGGCCAGGCTGGTCTTGAACTCCTGTCCTCAAGTGATCCACCCACCTCGGCCTCCCAAAGTGCTGGGATTACAGGTGTGAGCCACCACACCCAGCCTTGATTTCTTATATAATGGATTATTAAAAAATCGAGTAGAGTTGTCCTATTTGCAACTTACATAGACATCAAAAGAAAGAGAGTAACAAGCATTTATTACATTTATAGCATATAAAATACTTATAGTCTCTGGTTCATTATGAACTTTCATTATGAACCAGAGAATATGATAAGTATTTTTTATGTTAACTCACACAAGCACCCTCAGATGCATATATAATTATAGATGTGTATTTTCCAGACAAGGAATTTCACTACCAGAGATTAAGACCCTCTCTAGGTTAGACAGCTGGGAATTGTTGAGGTTTCGATTTGAACTCAGGCCCATTCATCTCCATAGTCCCTGAATTTTCAACTTAATCACTCTATTATTTTTGAGCAGCAGGCAAATCTTACTTACTATAGACATTTTCTTCTTCTGGCCTTTTTCCAATAATGCAATCTCGTAGTTGTCGTAACTTCTCCTTAATGTAGAAACAACCAGGACATAGTTATGATTTTCAAATTTTTATGGATCAAGATGAAAACATCAACTACTATTAGCAATACCAATGCCGCTACTTGATATTATTTGCTACTTACGATGTCTCAATTGCCATCCTTGATACTTTCCATATGTTATCTTACTTAATTCTCACAGCTTAATGAAGTGGATGTAAAATGTCGTCATTCCATTTTGTAGATATGGAAACTGAGGTACAGAGAGGTATAGTAACTTTCCCAAATCATAATTATAAGTAGTAGAGTCAAGATCGGATCCTAGAGTGCAATTCTTTGGGAAGCTGTTTTCCCAACCCAATGCTTGTGGGGTCTATATTTGCTATTTGGTGTCCAAAAGCAGAAGGGTTACACAGTGATGGTTTGCTGCTGCCTGAGTCCATCTCCAGCCCCTGTATGGCACATTCCTTCCCAGTGTTCTAATTCTAAAAATCAGAGACTTAAAAGCAGATGAACATAACAGGATTCTTCTTCTTAGCACATCTGTGATCTTTCTTTAATTCCAAATATTGAACATTATCTTTTTAAGCAAAATGTAAAACAAGCTAACATTTAATAATCTTGTTTTAGAACAGAACTTGAGAGTAGCACTCTTTCCTTAGGATTTTCCTGGAAACTTAGAAACCACTTTTCCTATTTAGTTGTTTCCATTGCCTTACAGATCTCTCCTACCAGTGGTGCCAAACTCTTCTTCAGGCACTCCGTGACTGTGAGTAGGAGTGAGGAGAGTGAAGGGCAAGGTTTTCCCTTCTCCACCATTTCATCTTCAATGCCAGGGATTCAACATGATTCTTAGTTATTCTGGAAACCAGTTTCCACTATTAACTCCATGTTTGTGCCATTTTCTTTCTTGGTTTCCTAGGATAATTCCTTCATCAGTGATAATATGATTTCAGTTACCTCTGATAGCTTCATTTATATTCATAGGATACAAACAAATACTTTTGCAAGCTGCAAGAAAAATATTGAAAAGTACATAGGAATGCCTATTTGTTTGCATGTGTGTGTGTTGAATAAACAGGAGGAATATTCATCTTTTTGTTGTTTGGATTTTGGCCAAGTCCCTTATGTTAAGGACTGACTGATTCCTCTGACAGAATTCAGACCAAGTCATTAAACTTTGTTGCTTATGGAAAGTAATCTTAGTATCTTTCAGCCTTTATTTTAAAAAATATATATTTTTAAAATAAACATGAACAATATTCATTGTCCCACTATCACCTTATTATTAGGTGAGTCAGATCAATCTCTAAGTAGTGAGTATGAAGCACCTTAAATTCTTCCTAAAACAAGATTAAGTATAAATATACAATAAATATAAAAATAAGAATAACCAGAGTTTAGTGAAACAACTAGTGAAATATTTCCAAAATGATATTTAAGTTGGATAACTCTAAATGGAAAACGTTATTATTTAAGAGTGTCAGGCGGATGAAATACAATTGACTTAATTCAACAAAATCTATACAATCTAACATGGCTAGGAATGTGATTTGTAGGTCTGCACCTAAACACATGTGTATTGGTGATGACATTGACATGATTGAGAAGCAATATTGTAATTCTAATCATGAACAATGAAGACTTGCAGAACTCTACAATCAGTATTCTTTAGCATTTATTTGGCAAAATAATTGCCTTTGCTTAGTGTCACAAAATCTGGATGAGGTTCAGCCAAACCCACAACCATAACCGCCCTTAGAGACAGCTGGTTCCTAACAAGGCACGATCTCAGATGCACTGGGAAAGTCCCCTGGCCTATATACTGTATTGTTTGAAATTTCTCTATTTTGATTCTTTTTTATTGTTTAAAAATGTTTTCCTAAGCAATGTCTTTTAAATAAAAATTATCTCTTGGGAAAGTTACAATATTAAGCTATTATCAATTATTTATACTTTGGCCTAAATTTGCTTATTAAATGTGTTTAATCAAACAGCTATCTAGAACTGGGTTTTGAAGGAATGGGATTTCCTTGATAAAAAGAAAAAATTGTTAAAATATTTTTGGGGTGAAAAGGGATGGAATATGGGACTATGACTGTGTTATCCCTCACTGAATGTGTGGTATATTTTGTTTTCATGCTCATCTCAGAACCATGTCCTCCAATCCCATCTCAGGAGGTAAATCATATTTACAGAAGACAAGCTTATTTGAACTTAATATTCATGGTATTTCTCTACAAATTGTGACTGACACACACACACACACATTTACATATGTATGTAAATGTGTGTGTATGTGTACATATATATAAATAAAAGTTTAAGGTTAAGGAGAAAGAAACTTTTATATAAATAAAAGTTTAAAGTTAAGGAGAAAGAAGATACAACTTATTGCATTTTATTTAGGACTGTTGCTTAGTGTGATTTTAATCATTGTCTCATTCCTTTCCTTTTAAGCCTGGCATACATAATACACTCTTCAGTGTAAAGATGCTTTAACTTAATTTCAGCAACGAGATTCAAAAAACACTCACTATACTAAAGACAGGTATTATAAACTGATTAGGTATTAGCTTTGGTATACTGGGTTAGAGGATTGACTTCATCAATGGCTGGTGAACATAATATCTGGATATTTTCAAACATTTAATTGATTTCTTGAAGTATTTTTCTTAGTGGCTAGTTAAAAATAAAAGAACGGTTACCTGCATTCCTTGTGAAAGTTAAACAGTAACAAACTAGGGGCTCCACAAGTTATGGAATGTCCCAGAAAACACTGGGGCCAATATTACCTGCTGAATCATTTCCAGGCCACTTTTCCCCATCTGCCAGTGTTTAAATTTCTCCAGAGCTTCATCCATAGACATTTTCCCATTCTTGACTTTCTCTTGCAGGAGGATGAGTTCTTCCTGACCATCAGTTAGACAGCCCCTGAGAGTAGAAGAGGCTGGACTGTCTATCCGAGTTCTGTCTAAAATACAAAGGGAGGGTGCATTAATAGAAACTCCAGGTGTAGACAACTAGGAACAAAAGCACTCTACAAATAAGTCATTGGAGTAGCTTCTTCTTAACTCTCTATGAGCAGCTAAAGAATAAACCAGTATATTTTTAATGAGTTTATTTCTAAGGATGGAGGTGCCTGGAACCTAGTCTTAAGGGTTACAAAAATGTGTCTCATTACTGAGAAACAGAAAGGGATAAGGAGAGAAAGAACAGTAGCAAAAGTTATATACTTTGCTAGTTGAGGGCAGTGCCAATTTTGTCTTCTTTTTCTGAGGATTATCAGAGATCATGTGCACAAAATACTTAGCATAGTGCTTGCCACACAGTAAGCTGAATAAATGTTAACATTAATATTAACAATAAATATCTTTAGAATAAACAGTCTTCCAAACTTTGGGAAAAGAGATGTCAACCAACATCCAAATGTCACAAAAGGCTTCACATCATTTGAAACGTTATTTCTGAAAGATTTAAAATAAATGATCAGTTATTTTGTAGTGAGATGCTTCCTTTTCTAAAGAGTTTATTTTGGAGCATGCCATGTATTATTTGCTCAGCACAAAAGGAATAGTAGATAGCCTAGCTTGAGGCACAGTGGTAGCAAATTGGCAGACTGTGGGTGAATTCAGTGTTTCCCTTGTCCACCATGGTGTTTAAAGACATAAATGGGCCTGCATGACTTTAAGGATGCTATGTGCTCTCTAGGTTACTGCAATCCTTGCCACACCTTAGAGTTACTGGATGACAACACACGTCTGCTACCTGCCTACCTGCTGGAACTCATTTGAGTTTGTACCTTCTCATTTACATATTTCCATTAAGTGCAACATACTTTTTGTATTATTTCAGGAGGGGTAGGTAACATGTCTTAATATACTATCAAATCTAAACATGCCCACAGAGTCTGAAAGGAGAGAATAGCCAGTCCTGCCTAACTGTATACCAGTGAGCTGTCCCTGGAGGGATCTGCCCATTTCTGGGAGTGCTTCTTCAAGAAAGAAACAGATGAATTTGACTATCCAGACAATATTAACAAGGATTTGGGAAATGAGGAGGACATTCAAATTCTATAGTAATAATAATTTGTTGATGTAATTAGGATTGGTTGTTCTGGAAAAGAGGTTTCAAGTATTTGATAGCAAATGTTATATGTTTAAAGAGGACTTGAGTCTTGGGGTTGTTCTGGAATGACCTCTAATGTTTCTCTCAGTTTCGAGAAGGACTATAATAGTGAATCTTGAAACACGGACACACAGACGGTTTCTTTCCAAAAAGATTCACGTGCACATCAAATTTCTCTATGGTCAATAATTCTGATTCCCACATGTGCTTTCTTTCCTTCCTTCCCTCTCCTCTCCTCTCCTCTCCTCTCTCTCCCCCTCCCTCCTTCCTCCTTGCTTCCTTTCTTTTCTTTCTTTCTTTCTTTCTTTCTTTCTTTCTTTCTTTCTTTCTTTCTTTCTTTCTTTCTTTCTTTCTTTCTTTCTTCTCTTTCCTTCTTTCTTTCTTTCTTTCTTTCTCTTTCTCTTTCTTTCTTTCTTTTTTCTTCCTCATTCTCTTTCTTTCTTTCTTTCTTTCTTTCTTTCTTTTTTTCTTTCTTTCTTTCTTTCTTTCTTTCTTTTCTTTCTTTTCTTTCTTTCTTTCTTTCTTTCTTTCTTTTTTCTTTCTTCTTTCTTTCTTCCCTCCTCTTCATTCCTTCCTTCCTTCTTTCCTCTTCCTCCCTCCTCCCTCTTCCCTCCCTCCTCTCTTTCTTTCTTTCTTTCTCTTTCTTTCTTTCTTTTCTTTCTTTCTTTCTTTCTCTCTCTCTCTCTCTCTCTCTCTCTCTCTCTCTCTCTCTCTCTCTCCCCTTTCTTTTCTTTTCCTCTTTCTTTCTTTTTTTAACTTTTTCCCTTCTCACCATTTCCATTCAACACAGGGGCTTTCTTGACTTGTCTTTTCTTGTCTTTTCTCTTCAGAACCTATTCCCCCAGAACTAGGTGTCAACAGATTCTATACTCCAAATCTTCCTCTAAGGATGATGGAGCATGAAATCCCAGAGGAACTGGAGAAGCACAAGTTAGCCAGAGTGCTAACTTGTTCAGCAGCAAAAAGCACAGATAACAATTGAGATCTTGCTTCTTATACTGTTTGCTTTTTACAGGCCTCCACACTAAAATGCAGTTCATGAAATGCAGTTAGCAGTAGAATTCTATGTGCCATCCCTGCCAGAGGAGAGAGGTTGAGCATCACCATTTAACAGCTATGCCATTTAATTATCACCTCACTTCTGTCATCCTTTTGCCTAAGTGTGAATCCATTTTAATCTCAAGTAACCCAGGCAGCTGGATTTTCTGCTGTTCTGGAAGTTAGCTCAAGAAAAGTTTTCCCAGAAAACCGTACCAGTTTTAGTTTTGCTATATGTACAAGTTTAACTTAACAAATACTAACTCCTTTTAATAATATTTATTTCAATTACCCTTTCTTTTTTTCTCAATCTAGCTATTAAAATATAAGTAAGATGACTTTTTTGGGGGGTATGGTGTTCAGTTGTATGATTGTGCAGAAAGAACAAAAGAACAAGCTAGGAGCAGCAGAGGTCTTAGATATTGTTTTGAGAGTGAGTTGTTTACAACTAACCTAATTTTACATAAATCTGCTTTTACCTTTTTTTAAGAGTAAAGAGATTAAAGCATTTGTCTTGATAAATTAGGATTAGGCATGACAAGTTACAAAGAAAAATGATTTAGGCATCTCACTACCTTTTATTCTAAGGGTATACAAGTCAAACCAAAACATGCAACCTGTAATTTTTGGTAGAGTTTATAAGATTACTTTATTGCATTTAGATAACAATTTGATGAGGAAAAGGAGGTGATGAAAGGTTTTCCGTCTTCCCAATTTTGTATTTTTTTTTTTTGGTTTACCTTCAGAAGAATTAGTATGAATTTAATTTTCAGTAAAAAACATTTGTCAGACAGCTAACTGTATATATGGTAGACTCCTGTCTCTTAGTGTAAAAGCTTCAAGGTAAACTACAGTTTTTAAAAGTTAATTCCTTTTAAATAAATTTCTTTTTACGAGTATTTCCATTTGATCAAATATTGGTCATATAAACATCAACCAACCCATTGTAGTCAGTATGTAAATATACAGATTAGGTACGAATGTAAATTGGGATTTTCATTAAAATTATTTACTAGGTGACTGGCTGAAAGGACTTTGTTGAAAATTTGAAAGAAAACAACTTGATTGTCCAACAAAAAGTAATTTAAAATAGAAAATATTTACTTAATAAAAATATGTAGTCATTAAAAAAATAAAGATTGTGGCAACATAGAAAGTGTTTATTATATTATAACAAGTTCAAAAGCAGGATACAAACATACACACATTAAAAATTTTAAGTGTCAGAGTTAAAATATACCTATACATAATAAAGCATGAAAAGAAAATTTAAAAGATAATATACGTTGTTCTATTGTGATGCCATATTACATATGTAATTATTTTCTTATGATCTCCAACTTTCTATAATAATATTATATTGCTTTTACAATATAAAAAATTTCTGCCACTTTATTAATAGGCTTTCCCACGGAATGCATACCATTTCAATCCATGCCAGATATACCATGCTGTAAGTACCATGTCATACTATAAATATCATGTGATGTCACACCATACTGTACCATCATACCAAATTAGTTTGTGGCACTTGGAAAGAACTTCTCATAATAGGACTTAAATAAATAGGGTCCAGGTGCAGTGGCTGACACCTGTAATCCCGGCACTTTGGGAGGCCGAGGCAGGTGGATTGGTTGAGCCTAGGTGTTCCAGACCAGCCTGGGTAACACGGAGAGATCCCATCTCTATAAAAACCAGCCTGTAGTCCCAGCTACTTGGGAGGCTGAGGTGGGAGGATTGCTTGAGTCTGAAAGATCAAGGCTGTAGTGAGCTGAGATTGCCACTGCCTTCCAGCCTGGGTGACACAGCAGACCCTGGCTTAAGAAAAAAAAAAAGAGAGAGAGAGAAAGAGAGAGAAAAAAAGAGAGAGAGAGAAACAGAGAGAGAAACAGAGAGAGAGAAAGAGAAAGAGAGAGAGAGAAAGACAGAGAGAGTGAGAGAGCGAGAGAACGAGAACTAGTGACCAAGATTTAAATCTTAAGTTATTTTTGTTACTTAGTTTGGGAATTGGTAGGTATATAAGCTCAGGTCCATATGGGCAAGTCAGGATATGTTTGGTCTATTGATTTATTTGTAAGTTCCAAGTAAGGCCTCTGCATCCCCTTAATTTTAGAGTTGCATATATTCTTTGAGATTTGTTTGTTTGTTTTGTTTTGTTTCATTTTGTTTTTGTTTTCGTTTTGAGGCAGTCTCCTTCTGTTGCCCTGGCTGAAGTGCAGTGGCACGACCTTGGTTCACTGCAGTCTCCGCCTTCTGAGTTCAAGTGATTCTCCTGTCTCAACCTCTTGAGTAGCTGGGATTACAGGCACGTGCCACCACAACTGGCTAGTTTTTGTATTTTTAGTAAAGATGGGGTCTCGCAATATTGACCAGGCTGGTCTTGAACACCTGGTCTCAAGTGATCTGCCCACCTTGCCCTCCCAAAGTGCTGGGATTACAGGTGTGAGCCACCACATCTGGCATTTGATGTTTTATTTTAACGATTGTGATTTTAGAACATGATTTTTTCTCCCCACCACTTAGAAGATACAGAAGAGTACTGAAAACTGAAATAACTGCCACTCATTATTATACTTTTCAGAAACAGGTACCATAAACATCTTGGTGGTCCTTCTTAAGTATCCACTTCTTTCCTTTTTTCTGAATTAGGGTTATACTGACATAGTTCCTGGTTTTTTCTCTTAGTCATGTAGCCTAAGAATCTTTCCACGACATTAAATATTCTTTGAAAAATGGTTTTTAATGGGAGCATTATATTCCAAAGTTTGTATATGCAATAAAGTATTTAATCATTCTCTTACTAAGGGATTTTTTATTGTTGCCATTTTTCTCCACAATTATATGTTTTTGGAGCTTATAAGTGTTTCATATGAATCACTGGCTGCATTATTTATTTGGTTGGCATAGATTCATAAAAATATAATTTTTGAGTATGACCACCTTTAAAGCTATTGATGTATACTTAGTGCCAATCTCCTTTCCTGGAACGTGTTGTCGTATACACTCTCACCAGTAGGATGAGGGAGTGTTTGTACTGTTTCACTTTTTTTTTTTTTTGAGACGGAGTCTCGCTCTGTCGCCCAGGCTGGAATGCAGTGGCCGGATCTCAGCTCACTGCAAGCTCCGCCTCCCGGGTTTACGCCATTCTCCTGCCTCAGCCTCCCGAGTAGCTGGGACTACAGGCGCCCGCCACCTCGCCCGGCTAGTTTTTTGTATTTTTTAGTAGAGACGGGGTTTCACCGGGTTAGCCAGGATGGTCTCGATCTGCTGACCTCGTGATCCGCCCGTCTCGGCCTCCCAAAGTGCTGGGATTACAGGCTTGAGCCACCGCGCCCGGCCACTGTTTCACTTTTGATAGTATTTTGCATTATCTAATTCAAAGAAGTACACAAACTTTATAATAATTTTATGGTCTAAAGCTTTCTTTCATTGCCAGTGATTCTTGTGTCATTATAACTCTGAGTGTGGTAGCTTAAAGCATTGAATAAGTAACAGACTTTAACATCACATATGACCACTAGTCCGGCCCTAATTTTTTTTTTCCAAGTGATTACCTTTCACCTCTTCTTAATTATCTTCTCTATCAATTTAGAAACATTCTTTCAAACTGTCATTTCTCTCTCCCTAAAGGAAAAGTATCCTATCAAAATGATTGGGATTCTCTTACATGTATAAGTTATTATAGAAAGAGCTGAGAGCATTTAATCTCCCATTAGGAAAATAGCATTATTCTATCTTTTTAATAGATACTTTTTGTGTATGTTTTGAATTTACAGTGAATAATTTCTTTTCTTTCATGATGTTGCCAAATATTTCTGGTATATAAAAAAGTGAATTATTTATTAATTATATCCAGCTAGTTAAAATAATTTTTAAGAGTCTTACAGTTGATGTTTTCAAGTCTTCTGGCATGTATGTATATCATCTAAAAATAATGGAGAAAGTATCTCCTTCCCAATAAGTACACGTTTTATTTTAGATGCATGTTACTGCAGTTGCTAGAAACTTCCAGGATAATGGTAAGTAAAAATGTTAATAGCGGGTATCCTTATCTTGTTCCTATCCCTAACAGGAATACTAATCAGATATTTCTGATAATGTTAAGAAAGTATTCTCTTTCTTATTTTACAAGATTTAAAAAAAATTATGAATACTTGAACAATAGTTTTATCTTTTTCATCAACTGAAATCATCATGTTTTTAAAAATAAAATAACTAGTACATTAACATTTCTACTCCATGAGATGGTTCATACAATATGAAAATTCTCTTTTATTTGAATTTGAAATAACTCACTGGCAAAACTTATTCTGGTTAACTATTGAGTTAAAATGTATACAAACATGCCTTGGTCATTAGTCTAGTGATATTTTAAATTTTTATTTATCACTTGACATAATTTTATTAATGAGTATTTCCTTGGTGTTTTGGGGGATGTATCTTTTTAAAGCAGAGCATGGTTTTGGCTTGAAGAAGTTAAAAATATAGCACTCTGGCACATCAACTATTTAAACTGAAAAACAGCAGGTGCAAGAAAGATCATTCTGACCTTTCAGTTGTTTCCCAAAAGCAGAAGACTAAATTCCCACGGTAAAGACACTCACTCTATACAAGAAGGAAAAGCAATATCCTTAGCTTCAAAGAGGAGAAGTTGAGACTAAGAGGATTCTGTACATACCTTGTTAGAATAACTCTTGTCTTTTAAGCCTCTCATTTTCACAGTTTACTATTCTTTGTCTAATTCAGTAGCTAAGTAACTGGCTAACTGCTTTTTTGAGTCTTCACTTTCTTTGAGGGCGCCAGTGCCATGTGAAACTATTAAGCTTTTCTCTTGTTAATCTATTTTACATCAATTTAATTCTCAGTCCTGGCTGGTACCCTAAGAAGATGGAGGTGGAGTTTTTCTGCCACTACAGTCTTTTGCTCACATTTCAGTGTGTATCTTTTTATGAGGGAGATTGTATAACATGGTATTTGGAGCCAGGTAGATGAGGACTTAAAGCTCTTTCTCATTCCATTTTTGTAAACTCCAGTTTCTTTGTCTATAAATGAAGGTAAATAATCCCCTTGTAACAGAGTTGTTGCAAGAGTTGAAGGAGCTAATATGTGTAATGTGCTTTGTTGTGTTTCAGGCTTCTGTTAAAGCTCAGGAAAGTTGCAGTGAGAGTTGTTAAAATGATTACCTGAAATAGTACAGAAGGTGATTACAAGTTTGGCCTTCAGAGTATAACAGAATTGAGTTCAAATTTCACCTCTACCATTTCTTAGCTCTCTGTCCTTGGTTGCAAATAATCAATCCATTTTAAAAAGGAAAATAATATCTATCTCATATCTTTGAGGTTTTAATGAACTATTGCTATGCAGATGATTAACACATTTGTCCTCAATGACTGTTCCTGCTCTGTGAGAATGTTTTAACTGATATAATTTATTGTGATGACTGCTGTTATACATAATCTTGTTTTGTATGTGGTTATAAAGACTATACATATATATGTATTTGTATATACATATATATGAAGGAATTTGAAAGTAGTTACTTTTTAAAATTCCAGATTTTTAAATCTTTTTTTATTAATAAAGTAATGAATGAAAAAACATTTTCTTTCTAGTTCCTAGGTAATTTTATAGTTTTTGGTCATTGTAACCAGATTATTGCTACTCAATTAGCAATAATTATGTTACATTACATATTTTTTATCACCAATACTTTACATTCATGTCTTATAAATAAATTTACAATAATTATATAAGTTTACTTCAGTAGTTTTAATACTGTAATTTCTTTTTAAGCTTTTTATTTTGTTTAATTCCTCATTAGTTAGAATATGTTTTGGTTGATACTTTCATAATGACAGAATGGCTATCTTTTCTAAAATTTTGGATATCCAAAAATTATTTTATTTTCTTCTACATGAACAAAATACCTGACTAAATATAAACTTCTTAAGTTGCAGTTTTTTTCTCAAATAGACTTGGTATTCCATTATCTCAAGTTTCTGTCACACAGATTCTCTAATTTTTTAATGGATTTTGTTAATTTAGTAGAAAATCTAAGTTAAAATACTTGCTCAATACTTTAAGATTGTTTCTTTTTCCTTAGAATCAAAAAGATTTGCTAGGGTGCTTTTAAACACAAACAACGCTCCTTACTTTTTCCTGTCTCATAGTGAGCCCACTCGATCTGCATTATTCATCCTCCAACTTCCCACTTCTCCAAAGATTAGCTTAATAAAGTCATTGATTGTATTTTCTATTCTAGTTTTAAAAAACCTGTCATACTTGAGTTGTATCTCTGTTCTCCACATCTTATTAGTTTTCGGTCTTTCCATGTACTGAGAACAAATCCTTCTTTAATATGTTCTCTAATTCACTGATTTATTTTCACCTAGTGTGAGTCCCTTTTGTTGTGACCGATGTGGATTTTAATTTGCTGTTGAAACTTTAGCTTCTTATTTTATTTTATTTTTATCATACTTCCTCTTGTCAATACCTTTTCTTCATGTCGCATGTTTAATCTCATTCTGGTATCTCATCTCAAATGTCTTTCACATATTTTGCTTTCATCTCAGTCTAACCTTGGCCCTTGACTTTCTGCTGCTATTTCCTCTCCATATTTTCCATTTTTTTAATGAGTTCAAACTTTTCTGACATTTTCTTTTTTGGCCCCTGCATTTTGTCACCAACTGCCTAGTACTGAACCTGAAAGTGGGATACTTCAGTTGAAATTAACACATACTGCCTTAGAACTTTTGAAAAAGTTAAAATATTTATAAAAAGCTTCATATTTAAGCAGTTATGCATTGGTAGCTGAAAAGTGCTGTGTGTGTGTGTGTGTGTGTGTGTGTGTGTGTATTTCCCATTTTTTCCATGTTGATAGCTTGGTGCTTTTGATACGATATCTGACAACCTTCCTCATTAATAAATAAATCACTAACAGAAGTATAATTATTCTGAGTCTTTACAAAAAAAAATTCTCCTTCCTTTCTTCTGGAGTAGTTTTAGTTTATGAACTTTTTGTTTGTTCTCATCTTTAATACTTCTGGCGTGGTGGCTCATGCCTGTAATCCCAGCACTTTGGGAGGCCAAGGTAGGTGGATCACGAGGTCAAGAGATCAAGACTATCCTGGCCAACATGGTGAAACTCTGTCTCTACTAAAAATACAAAAATTAGCTGGGCATGGTGGTGCACGCCTGTAGTCCTAGCTACTCAGGAGGCTGAGGCAGGAGAATCGGATGAACCCGGGAGGCAAAGCCTGCAGTGAGCCGAGATCATGTCACTCTACTCCAGCCTGGCGACAAAGCGAGACTCTGTCAAAAAAAAAAACCCAAAAAACCAAAAAAACAAAAACACATCTATGGAATCATTGTTCACCAAGGCTCTTGGTGTTTATATGTCCTTTGGTTCTTTCCCTGTGTTCAGGGACGGACTGCAGAAATCTTTAATAGGTGCAGTTCACAACTCAAGATCCCAGGATTTAGCAGGTTTTTGTCTAATGCAGCTGCCACGATAGAGGTGGGACATGATTCCCTGGCACTATGTATCTAAGTCCGTGCATACATTTCTAACAGACTTCTTGACCTTCCCATCCCTCCATTGTAGAGCTTTACTTTAGAGTCCCAGGACCAGCTGAGTGTAGCATTACCCTCCTACACCCCACTTTCAACTGGAAGGAATATTTTATGCATGTATATGGAAAGATCAGAGCTGGGACACAGAGCACTTGTAAAAATTAACATTTATGTAGCAGACAGGTAGCTGGGGTCAGGAGGTAAGGGAGGGATTAAATATCTTTCTACTTTCTCTTATGAGCAAAGGACTGATTTGTTTCATAGACAGTAGGGGTAGACTACTGATTTTTAAATTTGTCTCAATTAACTTTTCTCAACCTTAGAATTAATTAGAATTAGTTCTAGATGCCAGTAAGCTTATTTTCCAGTCTTTGTTCTCCCTAGTATTAAGAATTTCATCTTTTTTGTGTGTGCTTTGACTTCATTTCTGAGAGACAACACTGTGGGTTGCTAACATATTGCTATTCTAGACAAAAACTGAGCTATTACACAAAATTTTCAAGGTATGACTTTAACAACAACAAAAAACTTTTGTGAGCAATATGACAAATGGAAATGTAAGTATACTGGAAAAGAGAAAAGAGGCCATTATTCTTTTATGGAGTACAAATGACCACATTTTGACAATTTTCCCTCTTTTCTGTTTAATATATCCAGTACTGGCAAAAACAGCCTGATGAAAATACCTCAGAGATCAGCATTCTCTTTTTCCCATGTAAGGGTAATATCTTCCCCATTTCTCCAGGTCTCCTGCTTCTAGACAATTTTATTATTTAACGTTTATCAAAGCGCTACAGCAATGTACACTTATAGAACACAGAAAGGATATGTTGCCTGACTACCTCTTTCCCATGAGTATGCACACTCCTGCCCTACGGAAGACCAGCCAATAATGGTTTTGTAGTCTGGAGTGAGGAATTGGTGGGCAGGGACTATACTAGGGGTTATAAGCTCATAAGCCTATAGGGACCATGCAGATAAAATTACTGAGCAAGTAAGATTTGGTACCTGCTTGTTAAATACATTTGAATAGTTTTCATTAGCAAAAATAAATATGTTCTTTCATTTTTTTCATAACCTGACTCTCTTGATATCTCTTATTTTCTCACTTTTGATAGAATTATGACTTCAGAGAAATGTGTTCCAAATACAAGAAGACAACACGAAAAGCACGATAACAAATGAAAATAGTCATTTGTTGCAATTTGTGCATTTATATAATAGGGAGTGGTTGGAAATTTGAATATTTCAGGAAACATGGTCTTAAATGCTGGCAAAAGTTTTAAATTATATTGTGTGGGTTATTGTTAAAATATAATTTACTTAGGGGCTAAATTTGACCACATGTGGTCTCTGAAACATAGTTTCTTTTGGTGGAAATTTTTTACATGTTGATTTTGAGATTATTGCTGATTACTATCTCATCTATTCAACTTTTAGTCCATATCTAAGGTAGGGCTAGGCAACCAAAGTTTAAAAGCTCTGCAAATAATTCTTATGCTCGTCTGAGTTGGAAGTGACTGGTATAGGCAGTTGGTTAGGGTGGATGTGCTCCTTCTATCCACAGAACATTACCCTTCAAAGAAATGGTTTTTTTTAGCAGCAGCCAATCCGTACAGATTGGCAGCAACCTGATTCTTGCCTGTTTGGAGGCAAGAATTCGGCTGAGGGGCATAAGGCACAGGAGAGACCAAGGCAAGTTTTAGATACAGTAGTATTGAAAGTTTATTAGAAGGTTTTAGAGCAGGAATGAAAGGAAGTAAGGTACACTTGAAAGAGGGCCAAGTGGGCAACCTGAGAGATCCAAGTGCACTTGACATGGGGTTTTAAACATTGGTATGGTTCTAGGGTTAGTGTCTCTCCTCCCTTGATTTTTCCTTGGGGCAGGCGATCTGCAAACGCAGTGCCCTGCCAGCAACTGGGAGGAGTCGCATGTGCAGTATGTTTACTGAAGTTGTGCATATGCTCATTTAGGTGTTTTTCCCTTACCAGTTGAGCGTTCCTAGAGAAAAGTCATATGCCAGTTAAACCCCACCATTTTGCCTTTTAGTGCACATGCTTGCGCCCACTTGCCCAACTCCTGAGATCTTATTGGGCAGCTGCTGATCACCAGCTTCAGGTGTTTTCTGTCTATTGAGAGACTACCTTTCGCTGGCACTGGCTGTGACCAATTATGGTTTTAAAGAGACAGTTTAACAACTACCTAACCATAACCTGGTGGTCGTCTGATATTCCTGGGTGGGTAGCCCTCTCCTGCCGTGCTCGTGTCTGCCTAGCTGCCTACACTAACAGTTTGCCCTCTAAGAGTGAGAGCAACAACACACCTTTGATAAGGTTCATTTGCCTATATGGCTGAGGACATCTGTGGATGTAATCCATGATCACAGGGAGGCAGCTTGTTCAGAATGCTTGAACCTCATCAGTTGCCACATGTCATATCCAAGGTAAGACTATGCTAGTAAGATGGGGATGATCTTGACATAGATAGAAAAGGCCCTTCTGTACAGTCCAAGATGTGAACAAACTTGACCCTAGACTATATATGATTTTGTAAAGCAAGGAAAATTAGCCAGATATTTCCATCTTTGAACAAAGAGCCCATAAATTCTTTCAACATTTTTGACTTGATCATGTTCACTTAGAAATCTTCTAATGACTAAGTATATTTTATATAAACTTTATTATCTGGCAGAGACCAAATAATGCAAGCAATCTAGTCACTGGAAAGCCATCTTCCTTTATTATAGGTTTAATGACTGGAATTGGGGGTATGAATCAGTCTTCTGTGAGCTTCGATAACATAACCCAGACTTCAAGATCCTGATCAGCTCCAAACACACTGGCAAAATGCAGCTCTCTGGCTTCCAGCATTGAAGAACAAACCCTTGATGGCTCTGTAAAGCTCAGTTTTGGGAAGGAGGATGGAAGTGCGCTTGTTCATCTATGATAGCACTCCTTAGCATTTTCTAATTTCAAATCCAAATTGGGAAAATTGACTTTTAAACTGTTTTGATGGAAAATTTTATCTGTGATCCAAAGTCTTCAGCATTTTTCCTTACATTTTTTTCAAGATGTGAAAACTGAGTTGAAGAAATCTGTTGAGTTTCCATGGAAATGGTGCCAATTAATTATTTTTTTCTTCCTTAGGAAAATTCCTTGACTTAGCAATAATGTAACTTCCTGGCAATCCCTTGCCAGTCTTAAACTTAGTGCACTTGAAATGCTTATACTTTCAATGGGAAAATAGTTGAATCTCATAATCCCTTTTCCCTCCAGCATATAGAGAAAGAATTAAATAATAATTCCTGTTTACCTTCTTTAGAGAACTTGTCTAGTCCCTTTAGAAAATCTTGCCTCTGACAAACATTATATAAAAGGCCCTTTTTATTGTTTTCTACCAAGTATGTACTGCTTTTCCTAGTACACCATGAAATCCCAGGATATTTGAAGAATATTCATTAATTAGGTAATAAGCAGTTTTCATTGCCTAGTATGTTACATGGACTGAATGGTCATAATATCTGCAACAGTTTAGAGAAATACGGTTGGATGAAATCGGCCTTTTTAGGTATTTAGGTACTTAATTCTTTTATTTCTAAATATTCCAAAGTATTCCTAATTATCTTTTTTTCATGCTAACTGCTGATTTCCTGTACACTATAGTCATCAGGGAGGTTTTTAGAGAAACATTTGATAAGGATTGACGTTCCCTTAGTCCTTCAAATAAAACAATGTTCTGTTCCATTCTGGTACATTACTGATATCCAGAAATAAAGGAATCTAAGGAAACTGCTCTAAGATGACTAATCAAAAATATCATCAATAAGTTGGACTTAAGTATGTACAGAGAAAAAATATTACAGCCAAAATATGATTAAAATGTTAGTATCTGAGTCCCCACAGAATTTTAAAAAATCTAGTGGTAATTGACCTTGATTATGCAAATTAGGTAACAAGATACAGACAGATAGTAATCAATACAATATTGCATAATTAGGTCCTCGTTTCCCTTTACCACACTCTCGTCCCCTTTTTCTGTGTGCAGATGGGTACTAGTTTTCTATACAAGGTAGAATAATGATAGGGCTGTACTAAGCTTAACAGATACTAGCAGCCCTTCCAGGCATTGCTCTCTGTGGGATGGCCAGAAGGATAATTGATATAATCAAACATTCAAAGGATCTCTTCATTACACTTGATACTCGTCACTTCCCTTCATCTCCTGTGGCCCTCTTCGCATTTTCCCCTTACTTCTAACATAATTTAATTAAAAACATGGTAATTGAATAACTTATAAGAAAAACACTTCAGGGATTTTTCTCCCCAAAAGCTCAAAGCATCTCCTCTCTTCATTCTTTCCAAAGCTCTGTGAGGTACGTAGGGGAAGCCAGGTAGAAATAATCTTATCTACTTCGTTTAATTCTTTAGTAGCTCTTCTGATCCTAATTGTACAATGAACTCACATGGAGCTTTGCATTTATTTCTTGAGAGAGCTGAAGGCACAGTGGGATGATAATAGTAGACTTAAAAAGGATCTATCTTCCTCCTTAAATATGAAATCACTAAAAATGGAAAACTGTCAAATAAAGAATTTTTTGCATGTAAATTTACAAGCAGTGTATTCAAGTGTTTCATGAGAGAATAAAAGTTCAGCTTCATCATGTGTTGCATTCAAACACCATGTATTAATTGGAAGAATGATCTAAGTACCACCTTGCTGTTGTGAAATAATGCCACTTGAAGTGATGGGTGAGGGTTACCCATTTAAGAATGAACCTTTGTTTGAAGGATGATTCATAATGTCCTAGGAGCAGGTCCATTGAGGGTCTGTATTTAATAGTTCAGTGGGTGTTAGAATTTGGTGCAATCCATTCCCAGCCATCTTAACAATTGCAAAAAAGGAGCCTGACTTAGTAGTTGCTGTGAAATAATTTCCTGGTTTTATTCCAGTGTCCCTCTCAACAATTTAGTGGCACCAATTTCAAGGAAATATTAATTTGGACTGAAGTTATTTCAAAGATGGGCCTGTATATACGCATTTGTTATCATAGGCAGCTAATGTTACCCCCTACCTCTGCCACCTTTAATGTTTTTCATTTTTGAACGTTGAATAAAGCCTTATTGTCAGATTAAAAAAATCATAATAAAAATTCTGCTAGAGTCTCTCTTTTCAGTAGAAGACAAACATTTCAGGGAAAACTGGAGGCAGAAAATATTCTGCCTGTGGAAGATGTTTCTGTGGCTACAGTTTTCAGCTTTTCTCTGCATAACAAATAATTGTTCAACAAATGTTAGATCAAGTGCTGAAGGCAAGAGAACAGTTGAAAAGGATGCAATGTTTGGTTGGCATTGAGTGCAAACCATAGAAAAGTCACGCTAACCCGTTTCTTTGGAGGAATCAAATCATTTGCCACTCCTACCAAGTTGGGTTCCAGAGGCTTCCCTTACAGGTCTATGAAAACATGGCCTCTGATGCATCTTAGAGAAGTTTTCTTACTTGATCTTCCTGGAACCCTCATGATAACATTGACAACACTACCACAAACATTCTGACAAGGCCATTTCATGCCTTTGTTAATTAAAATAATTTTCTTGTATTAACTGTATTATGGCAAAAATATATTGTGTGAGATTAAGAGTAAAATTTACAAAGCACACAATTACATACTTCTGTCCTAGGAGGCTTTATTCAGTATTCATATGATTTCTTGATATTTTACTTAGAGATTACTAAATAGACTGAAGTTAGAGTTAGTGTTAGTACCTTGTTTCTTAGGAAGACCACGGAACTTGTCATCATCACATTGTCTTCTGGCTGTCTTTTGTTGAAACACTGTAAAAAATAAAGAACATATTATTTACTGAACATAAATGTTCAAAATATCCATACTGTAGAAGTCTCCAGGAAGCCAGAATGCAGTATGTCATTTTCCTGAGTATCAGTTCCTGCATTGTATTATTTTTGAGTAGGAAGATTATCAAATTTACAATTCTCTCATTTGTGCAGCTTATCAGTCATTTCAGAAAGCATTTTCATTGAGTAGAGTAGTATAATGCTGATGGAATGCCTCATTGAACTATTTAAATCAAGATATGATTCCATTTTGATACCAGGTAAGAATAAAAGCTGCATTATGTTAAAAGCGATAAATGTTAAAATCATATGAAAAATTTCATTTGCACAGAAATTACCCATGCTGACTTTTTGATGATAAGCAAGGATAATGACTGCTTTTCTTAAACAGGGAAAAAGACTCTTGTATTTCACAGATGTAATGATAAAAAAGATACTTTATTCTTGCCTCATCTATCTAGACCACAGACCTATTAAAACAGCTTATTCGAATTACTTCATTATCTGAAAAGTGCTTTGTTCTCATTTATTATTTCTCACACGAAATTCTGGGAGACAAGTCAGCATTACTCACCCCATTTTGCAGATGAAAGATAAAATTGATTGTTTAGTACTTATTGAGCACCCACAAAGTTCCATATAGCTTCTGGCATTTGTTAATAAAAAAGTCCAGACTCTTTACAACTTTACTTTAGAAAATGAACATCTCAGAGTTACATTTATTTTTTATGGGCAGTGTGAATTACAGGGTTTGGGAACTGGAAAAGGCTTTGGAGATTTAGTCCAACCTCATATGTTTATAGATGAGGGAGATGGAAGTAACTAGCTTGTAAAAAGGCTA
The DNA here is from genome assembly GCF_008728515.1 of Papio anubis. Lineage (NCBI taxonomy): Eukaryota > Metazoa > Chordata > Mammalia > Primates > Cercopithecidae > Papio > Papio anubis. The sequence goes on from NC_044978.1 coordinate 87,009,280, forward strand.
AGTAATTTTGCAATGATCTCAGAGTAGCAGAGATGTGATTTAAACCCACAAGCCTTGAACTTCCATCTATTGCTTGGTTCCTTATAGCACTGCTGCCTCTTCCCTTCCATAACTATTCTCTTATAAAGATAAATAAGGAGATAGAGGGAGAGGATTAAAAGGGAACTCAGAACATTTCCAACACAGTTGTATCTCTTGTTCCTTTTAGCAGTTTTACAGAATTTCCCGGGCTAATTGAACTGAGGCCTGTGGGAGTGAATGTGTTTTAGCTGGATGGTGCTGGACCACTGTGATTGGCAGAAACATCCCAACAGTTACCCTAGATTTCTGTCTTTGGTTTTCATATTCTTTAAACCAATATAAGATCAAGGACATACCTGTGATTAACCCCAGAGACTTTTTTTTTAAACGAAATTTCCTCCTCATCTGATCAACAATTAGTTATTAAACACGTATAATTTGCCAGATGCTGTCAAGACAAAGAGTACTCCCTTCAACTGTGCTCTTTTAAACAGAAGAGACAAAATACGTTTCAAAGTTTAACGTGTTTGAGAAAAAGTGTACACATAAAATAATGTTTTTGGTTGAAAATCAGTTTTCTACTCCAAGTTAGCACATGGAAAACATGCTAAATATAACTAACTGGCAAGTTCTGGGTTTGCGGCTTACCTACATTTTTCCTAAAATAAAATATACTGAGGAATATATAGCATATGAATATATGTTAGGATATTAAAATAAGTGTTATAAGAGGTACTTGATTTTTCTATTTGCTAGTTTTAAAAGTCTTTAAAATGCAATGCTTTAAAAATTTTAATAACATGCAGTTTCTGTGCCTTTCTGCCAATATTGTTAAGATATAACTGAGAATGTTTAAGACGAAAAAGCTGGCATCATTAATATGGGAAATGACCTGAATCCAAAGATCCATGCAGACAATAAATTCTTCAAATAAAAATTACATTAATTGATAAGTTTTTAAAATTCTGCTGAGGTTTGAAGCTACAAAGTACTTGGAAATGAAATTATTTTTCCAGCTTTTTGGCATTAATTTGTTACAAATCACTTTACACCCTATATGTTACTGGAATCCTTTTTGCTGATAACAAATGCTCAGCTTGTGTGAAACAACAGTAAATGTTAAACAAATAAATGCTCTCTTTCAGTTACTAGATTAAGAAGTTACAAGGAGTGTATGTATTATCGTCGCGATTTCACCAGGGCTTATATTCGGAACAGCTGGGGACAAGGGCAGAATATTGGGATGAGACAGCAGGATACTTTCTACTGAGTGGGGTGATTGTGAAAATGCTGATAATAGGACTCTTTAAAAGCAGACGTGTAGTAGGTCATGCCCACAGTTTAAAGGTTCCCTCTACCTGTTTTACCCACCTCTGAGTTCTCTTTTAATTCACCTGCAGCTGCACCCATACCTCCAGGTTCCCTTTTTCTCACCTACAGATGAGTCTCACTTTCTAAAAAGAAAACAACTAGCAATTAGCATATTGCCAAACACACTGTCTTCCCATCGCTTTCAGTTGGGGAGGTATTTTTAAATATGAGGCAACCTCATAGGAAAAGACCTATTCTGTCTTATTTTCTGAAGAAAGCAGTAGCCCATCAAAATTATCACTGAAGCAAACACACCTGTCAAGGACACATATTCCATTAGCCTTATGAAAATAATAGATACAGGTAAAATTTCAGAATCTGTTCATCTCTCTATTTTTACAGTTCCTAATAACTGAAACACTTCAAATTGCTTCAACTAGCAAAACCTTTGTTCTAAAAAACTTTATGTACTTTATATTTACCATGTTCAGCCACCCCACACCACCTTTACAAGAGGTAGATATAAAATCCATAACAGGGTGAGAACTGAGTGTAGGGTTATAGGTCACTCGGATTTATACACAAAAGTACATCATTTTGTAAAGCAAGAGTTGTGGTGAGTTAGACGAGAATTTGTTTTAAACGTATTGTAACCAAAAAGTTGTATACCAGAACACTAGCCAATTTGGCACAGAAGATGGGCTATAGTTTTCTCTTCATATCAACCACATGAGTGACATGGAAAAAAGGCATTTCCCTCTTTCTCCTCAACTCCCTTCCGGCCTTTATTTTCTTGTCAATAAAGTTAGGGCTTAGATGTGATGATCTCTAATGTTTCACTCAGCTCTAATATTCTGAGATGTTACCATCTTGTTTCCCAAGACACTCCAGGTCCAATGATGCTGGGAAAAATTATTAAGTGAGTATGAATTTAAGTAGAATGCTATGTTTTGAGGAAAACATTATTTATAACCTGGGGGCATAGACTAACATAAAGATGAGGAAGTTTTAAATCACAGGCCAGTGCTAATTTTTTATCATATATTGAGACAATCCTTTCCCTGTGTGTTTGAATTCTTAAAAAATTTACCTCATAAATGTTCAAAACATGCTATCAAAGTAATTACGATATATGTCAACTTTGCTGACTCTCTCCCCAGTGAAATCTTATTTTTCTCCTCCTACCTAAAACTGAAATTTGAGAAGAAAGAAATATGAATGCATTATTAGTTGTTGTCACTATCTTTAAACATAAAAAGTCCAGACCAAACAAAACAATTTTTGAGGTTGAAAATAATCCCAAAGAATACAAATTTCCCAAATAACATCCTTTTTTATTTTAAATATTGGTGGAATGACTTCTGTAAAATTTTCTCTAGAATATGACATTGAATGGAAAAAATTAGCATATCATTAAATATTCAAAATGTTAAGCAAAGCAGAACTAGCAGAAGAGCAGAGGAGGAGGAGAAGGTGAAATTTAATGAGTTCACTTGCACTACTCATCTTTCCAGGCTGCATCTGCGAGAATATTCTTCATGTCAACCTCATTCGTGGTCTATTTCAAGAAAAGGGACCCTTCCATAGCTGCCCTTCTTAGAAAATCTGATAAAGCTTATTTTGAATTATTTCATAAGTGGCTATAGTGATTAAAACCTGTGCAATTAACAACAGCATTCATTTTGTGAATGATAAACCACAAACCCCTTGATGGTTGTCCGTTAGATGTGAAAAGTGAAATGTTATGTAGAGCTGTACAGCTATCATTGATGATAATGCTTGAAACTAGAGATTTTATATAAAATAAAATACATAGATTTGTGTTGTGCTCTGGGCTTTCAGGGAATGATACAGTACAGGGTGGTAGCAGTGTGTTTATTTTTCACCAAAACACCTTTCATTAGGTTGCTAACTACATAGCCAAGTCCTGAGGGTGCAAAGGTAAATAAGACACAGTCATAGTTTTCATATTGTCCTTTATTTTGGTGTGTTCATTTAAGTAAAGGTCAAATGTGCCATTAGTGCCTAATGATAAGAGGGAATAGGGATGAGGAACCATCAGGAAGGGCCAGAATCATAACTCAATCCTTGTAACTTTCTATTCTCCCTGACTTGTTTCCTCAATTTCCCAATTTATACTGTTTAAATCTAATCACAAAAGACACAATAAATTAAAAAACAAACCATCAAGCAACCACAGTGTAAACAACCCCTTTGTCTAGTCAGCAAATACAGGAAACAGAATGTTTTTACCCTATAAGCAGTCATATTGACTAATCTGAAGCTTAGACGAAAGATGTGTGTGGGTAGCCTCTTTGCAAATCAGCAAGAGAGACTGAGTGCTCCAGTCAGTTCAAAGCCACCATTTAATTGTGCTAGCAGTATTTATAGGTTATTAACTTGAGAAACCTTATCAAATACAGGCCATTACATTTCAATGGGTACATTCAAGAAGGTGTGGACACAAATAGACAGCCACATCAGCCACATAGTATAAAAATCTTTCACCTGAAAGTAGTTTACCGCATGGCAGACATATGTAGGTGGAGTTGTGGCATTATTTTTTTAAGAAGAAACTGTAAATGGTCAGCCAGAATATATGAGATCACTGACATGGGTTACAGTTTACTATTCAGATAAGCAGAGATGGAAAGTTGGAAAACACATTGCCGCATGAAGGAAAGTGGCGTAAAAATTATAATTCGGTGGTGGTATTAATAAATGCTTTAGTTTCCAAAGGAGAAAACATTAATTTTCCTTTCAAGTTGTAACAAAAACTTTGTTTGATAGAAGTGTTATCATTGAAAACATCTCCTGAAGGAAGATTTGGGAAATCCCACTATAATTTTTTTTCTACTACTAAGGGACCTAATTTTTACCAGAGTAGAACACAAATTGTTCTCATTTGCATATGTCATCTTTCGATACAAACACAAATATTTACATTCTAGAAATGTTTATAATCCAGGAAGGTGAGTCATTCTGAGCAATGACAATTGGTTTGTGGACCTTGTTCTAATTATAGCTCGAGATCATGGCAATGAGTTTCTTAGTGAAGCCTCCAGTCACCACTGGGTGGGCAGTCTTCCTCCCTCCTGTTAGCAGGAGGCGGCATGTATTGAACAACTATTGCTTGTATAGCACTGAACTGGGGGTTAGTCTCTTCCCATGAGACTTTATTTGGGATCATCTGTTTAATTCTTTTGCCACCTGTTTGTATTCAATAAGGAAATTGTATTAGTATGGACATAACTCTAGTAACATTTCCAGCAATTTTCTTTTGTTTCAAAGAGAAGTAGTTTGGGCAGCCAGTGGAAGACTCTGCAAACTATAATGAGTTTACTTTTTGGTACATGCTCAGTGATTATCAAAAGTAACTTGCCTTCCTCTCCCCCTAATCAAGAAATGTTGCTATCCCAAGAAGCAGCAGTGGGATCATGATTTGCACTGTTATGTTTCACAGGATGATAAGACTTGGTACTCTAATATTTTGTTCTCCCCTAAATTTAAAGATAAGCTATTTGATTATGCTCACTTTGAACAAACATTAGAGCTTAATTCTGCTAACAAGACTCAAATTATATAAATGCAGATTGAAAATTCCAAAAGGATAGGGCTGGCCCCTTTGTTCTAGATAGTATTCAATAGTGGAAGTTAATAAATACTTTGAAAAAGACATGCAAGATGATATGTTGGCATATGAAACCCATGCAAAAGGCATCTTAACTGGGGTGATATGCCAGGTCTACCTTCACCTCTGCATCTACAGAATACCTTCCATCACAGGAACTACCATTTCCTACATGCTACCCTGTGCAGGCCACTGTACATATACAATTTTAGTTCTCATGAAAACCCTGTGAAATAGATATTAACATTTCTTTAAAACCAAAACCAAAACCAAGTGAAGCAAGGTTATGTAATTTGCACAAAGTTACACAACTTTAAGTGTCAGTCTTAAGTCAAATTCCATTCCATCTGGCTTCATAATCCTCATGAATTTCACTACACCGTGCTGCTGGTCCATTAGGGAAGACTCTTTTCGATTGTCCAACCTCAGGAAGCATCTTATTTTTCTCAAATAGCTACTTATTTAGATTACAAAGAATCACATGTTAAAAGTCCTGGTGGAAAATACTGTGAATTCAAGAAATCTAAAGTGACTAAAAAGACAGTAGTAGGTGTGGATAGCTGTCTAATATGGTTGTTTGATGCACCTGTGATTTCATATTTAAATAATCATTCCCTAAAGTATTTGTTTACTCTGGCTTAATAATGGAAATAATCCAGGTAAGAGTCTCTTAACAGTGTTACTGTTGACACTTTAGACTGGATAATTCTTTGTTATGTGGCTATCCAGTGCATTGTAGGAGGTTTAGCAGCATTCTTGGTCTCTGCCTAGTAGATGTCACTAGTACTGTTCTTAGTCTTGACAACCAAAATGTCTCCAGACATTGCTAAATGTCTTATGAAAAGCAAATCACTACCAGTTAAGAACTACTTTTATAGGTCAATTAAACTTCTTCCTACAGATGCTTTTAACAAATAGTTTAGTAACATCATATGTTAAGTGGAAAAAGACCAGAATTCATTCTGCTGTCGAATGAAAATCTAAGTGCTTGATAATATTTGCGTTCATTGTCTTGTGTAATGAAAATCTTTTAATGTCAGTTCACACTAGAGCTGATTATTACCTCCTTTCCACTTCACTAATATAAAGGAATTGCATTCTTGGAAGATGAGGCTAGAAAAGTTCATCATCATTATGTCAACATGCTAACAGATGGTCTGCAAAGCACTTCTCAGGTTTCATTCAGTATTTCTGTGAAGAAGCCAGGGGATCATGATGTTCCACTGTGAGAATGACAGAAAGAGCAAACAAGAACACCTGCATCACACAGGCTGACTTGCTCCTCTTCAATGGACAGTATGAATACAGGTCAGAACAATTTCTCCTTTGCAGAGCTACACCAGCACTCTCTCATGGAAAAGAATGAGGCAGAGAGTCAAGGAGGAAAACAGGAACACGAGGCTTACAAATAATGATACATACGTCACTATTCTGAGAGCACCTGTGATATACATACCTATGTCCTTAAGCTAAATGGTTTGGACAAGGTCACCTAGTCAGGGAGTAGGATCCAAGGCACTTGATCTAAGACCTACTTCAATCCACTTGACCATATTTTACAAATGAGGACAGAGACCATTATTCTCTGTCACATTTACAAGGATATGAATAAATTTCCCTAACAGTTTCTACTAGGTCTTTTTTCTCTTTTTGCATGTCAATTGCATTGTATGTGATCAATTTCAAGTACAAGTGAATTGCAAGTGGAAAATTTCTGAGAGCAACTGAGTTGCACTTGACATTTTGGGGTCCCTGTAGCTGAGTAGCTCTCAAAAAGGTCATATACAACTTTGTTGCACTGCAAAATGCCAAGGGCAACTCAGTAGCAATTGGAAATTGAAAGGGAAATTATATTCTACTCGAAATCAGTCACATGGATTCTGAAGAAGGATCTTTGTTCTATTAATTGTGTGACAGGAAAATAGAAAATTGCCCATTGATGCTGAAAAATTTTACCCAATAGGCATTCATCTCTTTGTATGATTTATGGACATAGTTTTACTACCAATGTGTCTATGCCATGCCAAGAGCTCATTTTCTTTCCCTGATTTGACTTAAATCAAGAATTCTGTCACTAAAGACTATAAATCCGTGTTAATTCCTCTGTATTCTTCAAGCTTAATGAAACTGATCCTCTTCAATATTACAGGGATAAAAAAAGTAGAGGAAAATATATCTGAAAACAGGAGGACTTCAAAAAATTTTACTTATGGAAAATGAGTTATTCCTGTGATTGCTAACTTAAGATAGGTTTAGTACAACAGCAATGTGATAAAAAATCAGAAACATATCTCTTGATAAAATGAATCAACATGGGTTCAGTTTTGCATTAATAAGTTATGTCTCTGGGGTAAGGGGATTGATGATGGTGAAACAGAGCTTCAATGTCACATGTTTTAAGCTTTGTGAAAGCAGTTAGAGTGCTTAGCTGTATATGAATAACACAGAGCTTTGTCCAATTCTATGTGGGTTCTTCCCTTCAAATGGTAGTGTTTTGGACATAAGATGGTTTAAGGCAGGAAAAATTTAGGAATTAGAGACTGATATAGTCTTCTGATTACCTTCCAGAGTGTTAATGAAGTCTTCTGTTCTAGCCACATTGATATGGATCTTGTCATTTCTATCATTTCATTCAGTTAATATTCACCAATTATTCATAGTTTCTACAGTGAATTCAGCACTGATCTTGGCACCAGAGATACAATGGGGAAAAAAGATTAGTTTGGTCTCTTCCTTCATGGATCTTATAGGTTAGAAGGAAGAAATAAATATTAACAAACAATCCAGGAATAAATATATCAGTGATGGAAATTTGTGGTGCCATGTGCTCAGGCATTAGATCCAGATAAATCTGGGTCCAAATCCCTCCTCTTCCTCTTCCTGATTTTATCACCTTGGGCAAGACACTGACACTACTGAGCATTAGTTTCTTTATCTCTAAAATGAGGTTATTAATGCCAACTATGCAGGGTTATTGCATGAATCAGAAATTATCATGAAAGCTGCCTAATAATAATTATTATAAGAAGATGACTAAGCCAACTTGTTCTGTTAGAATACGGGGTCTTCCTTCCCTGACACATTCCAGCACTATTGTTTTCCCTAACTTCTGATTCCACCAGAATCCAAGAAACAGACACTAAACTGAGAAAATTAAAAGTAGAATTGTTTTAATTATAATGCACTGAACATATACCACATATCAAGTATTGTGTTGGGTATTTTCAATTTTTATCTCATTTAGAGATTAACAGTCTTTGAAATATATATCATTTGTATCCCCAGCTTACGGTGAGGAAATTCAGTCTCAGAAATGTGAATTTGCTTGCTTGGGTAACATCAGCTAAATTTGAATACAAGTCTTTCTGCAAAGCCAGCATGATTTTCCTTTGCCTAGTTCCTTTGCCATTACTTCTTCAGTGTCTGAAATAGTAAGCTGGGATTCTGCATTCCTGTATTTTTCCTCTATCTCCTATTCCAAATCCTTCAATTCTGGCTATGTTAACACACCCTGAGTATACCAATATACTGATACCATTTTTGGACTCTGGCAAGCAATGGGGCCAGAAATTAATCTTCTAATTGAGTGGATGGTTTTCTGGGAAATGGTGGCAATTTGACTTAATAGATCTGCCCAAGCTAGGGGGAAAAAAAAGGAAAGATGTGAGAAAAGGCTCTTACTCTGTGAAATGCAAAGAACATCAAGAATGAATTAGCTGATGAGGTAATCTCTTTCTAATGTGGGAACACAATGATCAACAATCAATTGCATAAAAGAAAAAGGCAGGCAAGTATATATCCCAGTGAAAGAGAAAAGGAATAAAAAATGGAAGAGGATTTTGGTGACCTTATTTGTAGTCCAGCTTTTGCTACTTATTTGGGATACAGTAAATAACCATACCTATTTTATATACTTAATTGCAAAAAAAAATTATAGCACTAGTTTTCATCTCCATGTAATACAAATATAATGAGAGTAAATTATATTGTATTAGGATTAGAAAGATATCTTATAAATATTGAAGGGTGCCAGTCTTCGGATGGGTGAGATAAGTAACCTTTAAAATTTATTAAAAACTCAAGATATTTAAGATTCTTTAATGTTTCTATGTGTGCACATACCTACAGGACAAATTGCAACACTGCACGTTCAGAATTTACATACTTAGTACACAGATTTTATCATTGGCACTCAATCAATGTTTATGTAACTGATAAATAAATCAATGAGAGGAAAACCATCCAAACGCACTTATTTAACTTGGGGATGGGTTGAAAGCCTAAACCAGTCATAGCCCCAAATTCTTTCTCCAGTCCTGTAAAATGAAGCACTCATCCCTAATAGGAGGTTTCTTCATTAGAGAAATTGAACAGAAGTAGCTCTGGACATGGGACACAAGGCACACTGGGTGGCAGGAATTACAAACTAGACTGAAAACAGGGAGAACGAGTTAAATTGTGCATTCTGAATGGTGAAATTTCCCAGTCTTCTTCTGGCATTCTAATCTCAGCGTGCTGGGAACTGGATATGTAAATGCAGACTATAGTTAGTTGAAGAGTATTCTAGAAAAAGTTAAAAGCATAGGCAAATAGAGTCACATAAATAATATTCTGGGGCCATCCAATGAAAAAGCTGGTTACCTACTTCCTAATTACCCTACAATGCCGTCCATAAGTTAACAACTAGAGTTTCCAGTGAGGCATTTGGTGCTTCATTCTTTTTTTTTTTTTTTTTTTTTTTTTTTGACGGAGTCTTGCTCTGTTGCTCAGGCTGGAGTGGAGTGGCACGATCTTGGCTCACTACAACCTCCAACTCCTGGGTTCAAGCGATTCTCCTGCCTCAGCCTCCCGAGTAGCTGGGATTACAGGCACCTGCCACCATGCCCGGATAACTTTTTTTGTGTTTTTAGTAGAGATGGGGTTTCACCATGTTGGCCAGGCTGGTCTCGAACTCCTGGCCTCAGGTGATCCACCCGCCTTGGCCTCCCAAAGTGTTGGGATTACAGACACGACCCACTGCGCCCAGCCGGTGCTTCATTGTTAAACATTAAAACGTAGTTAAGAATAGCCATATTTGATGGAAGTATCAAATGCTACAGGCAGAACAAACAACAAGTAAAGACAACAGAGAAAATATGAGAGCAGAAGGAAAAAAGTAAGAACAAAAGAAATTTAAAAACAAATCAAAACAAAATGAAACAAAATCAGTAACAAAGATATTGAATTATATTTCTATGTATCCATGCCACCTAAAAGAGAAAATAATCCTGTAAAAAAGAACAACAGAGAACAAGAAAGAGATCTTGAAAAACAAGAATATAACCACCAATAGAAGGATGGGAAGATAATGGCCAAACAGTACACGAACACAACATGGGATTCCATTCTTGTCTGGAGAAACTCCCTCAGCATTGGAGTATAGAAGATGAGGTATCTCTTCAAAAATTTCTAGAATACAACTAACTTTTTGTATCAAGCTATATCTACTTTCTCTTTTAAAAGTATTTACTGGTATTTAGCAACTATGTCAAGGAGATAGTAATACCCTAAAGATACTAAACTATGAGAGACAACCTGAGAATTTCTAACAGACCGTTCATTCCTTGACTTTGTAATCTAGACAACTGTTACAATTCATGTTTTATTTCAGCTGAAACAGTTGATTAATTTGCTACAGTTTCCTAATTTGTTATAGTTTCTTGAACAATATCAAGAGTAGATCATCATTAAATAAGTGTGTTTTATACTGATAAATACTTCATACATGCTTGCTAAATTTTCTTATATGAATCTCTCAATATATACATGACGCGTAAGGAATAGAATGGTTTCTTTTGAAAATATTAAGTATGTATGAGTAATTGTGTTTCTCTTAGGTAGATCTGTAGTATATATTTAAATGTTTTTGTGTTGCATATTATTTATAGGAGTTGAGCTTCTCTCTTATAGAATTAGGAAGGAAGTATCAAGGAGAATTTCTACATATATGCTATGGTTTCATGTTCCCTGAAAGACTTGTCATTATCCTTCTTAATGAGGAAGTAGAAACCAGAACCCAATCCATCATTCTTATTTTCTTTACTTACTATATTTCTAAATTTAAAAATGAGCCAGTACATGGGCAAAGACTTAATGTGTAAAACACCAAAAGCAATGGCAACAAAAGACAAAATTGACAAATGGGATCTAATTAAACTAAAGAGCTTCTGCACAGCAAAAGAAACTATCATCAGAGTGAACAGGCAACCTACAGAATGGCAGAAAATTTTCGCAACCCATCCATCTGACAAAGGGTTAATATCCAGAATCTACAAAGAACTTAAACAAATTTACAAGAAGAAAATAATCCCATCAAAAAAGTGGGCAAAGGATATAAACAGACACTTCTCAAAAGAAGACATTTATGCAGCCAATAGACACATGAAAAAGTGCTCATCATCACTGGTCATTAGAGAAATGCAAATCAAAATCACAGTGAGATACCATTACATACCAGTTAGAATGGCAACCATTAAAAAGTCAGGAAACAACAGATGCTGGTGAGGATGTGGAGAAACAGGGATGCTTTTACACTGTTGGTGGGAGGTTGTAAATTAGTCAATCATTGTGGAAGACAGTGTGGTGATTCCTCAAGGATCTAGAACTAGAAATACCATTTGACCCAGCAATCCCATTACTGGGTATATACCCAGAGGATTATAAATCATTCTACTATAAAGACACATGCACATGTATGTTTACTGCGACACTATTCACAATAGCAAAGACTTGGAACCAACCCAAATGTCCATCAATAGTAGACTGGATAAAGAAAATGTGGCACATACACGCCATGGAATACTATGCAGTCATAAAAAAGGATGAGTTCATGTCCTTTGCAGGGACATGGATGAAGTTGGAAACCATCATTCTCAGCAAACTATCACAAGAACAGAAAACCAAACACTGCATGTTCTCACTCATAAGTGGGAGTTGAACGATGAGAACACATAGACACAGGGAGGGGAATATCACACACTGGGGCCTGTTGTGGGGTGGAGGGCTAGGGGAGGGATAACATTAGGAGAAATACCTAATGTAGTTGACGGGCTGATGGGTACAGTAAACCACCATGACATGTATACCTATGTAACAAAACTGCATGTTCTGCACATGTACCCCAGAACTTAAAGTATAATAATAATAATAAAAAAAAATCTTAATGAAAAAAAATGAGCCAGTATAGCTTACCTGTGACTTGAAAAAAAAATGTTTAATCTTTGCAGTTTTAGAGCACTAATTGCATCACCTTATCCCCTCCTCCCATCCTCAAAATTTTGTACAAAAAAAATTAACAAGCAAACAAACAACAATGATAAAACATTACCTTGAGCTATGTAAGGTGTAGTTTCCTCTTTTGGAGGTATATTTGTGGGTCGGGGTGTGGGGGCAGGAGGTCTGTTTATAATGAAAGACCGACTCCCAGTTTTTTTCTTTATACTCAGATTGGCCAATATCATGTCATATTCACTGTCATCAATCTCAGCGAAAGTATATGGGTCTTCCTCCTCCTCCTCCTGCTCTTTTTCATCTTCTTTCTTATCTTTTTCTCCTTTGAGCTCATCTCCTTTTTCTTGTATAACACCAGGATCACCCCAGTTTTGACTTCTTTCCATCTGGACTTCCACCATTGTCCCTGTTTATGAAATATTTACATTGTGTTTATTCTTCTGTTATATGTAATATTATTGGTGTCCATCTGTCACGTCTTTGAGCTTCCCAAGATGGCTTAGTCAAGTGCCATAGGAAACAATATTAGAGAAGAGCTCCTGACTCCAGGAGAATAATTTATATGTTACCCCATAAATGCAGAAAAAGTGAGCTGTGTAACTTACTAATAAATCATCCTGCAGTTTGTAATTTAAATTGTATTAAGAAAAACACTTTGCTTAAGACATGGATTTTTTAAAAACATTTAAATGCTTTCCATATTATTCTGTGTAGAGAGATAGATATATATGAAATATTTAATGTATAAAATATAATTATCTATATGTTATAGATTATATATTAAATATACATTTATATATTATTTTATATATTATATATACTTTTACATATAAAGAATGATTTCATATCAGGAAATTGAGTTATAAATCTATGTCTCAAACTCCACAACTTTGAAAACTTGTGTTTTTCAAGCATAATACTCTTAGATTTTCTTTTTCATTTGAAGTCGTTTCATGTTTCATATTGCTTGCACTGGATATTTCACCTAAAATTTAATTTCTCTGAAAATGACAGGGAGAAATAGCCAAAGGCACCATTAGTTGGTTTCATAGGAGTCGGTCTTTGACTATGACAAACTGACCTTCAAAAATGCAGCTCTTGTTTTCTACAAGCCAACAGACTTTATTCATAGATAAAGGACTCTGGCCAGGCTCGGTGGCTTCTGTGCCTAATCACAATGCTTTGGGAGGCTGAGGTGAGAGGATAGCTGGAGGCCAGGAATTTGAGAGCAGCGTAGTGAGACCTAGCTACAAAAATAAAAGAATTAGCCAGGCGGCCAATACTCCTAGCTACTCCAGAAACTGAGGAGAGAAGATTGCTTTAGCCCAAGAGTTGGAGGCTATAGTGAGCTATAAGCATGCCATTGCACTCCAGGCTGGGCAACAGAGCGAGATCATGCCTCAAAAATAAAAACAAAAAAATAAACAAATAAAAAACATAGATGACAGACACTGAAAGTAGAGTTAATGACATAAAAGACAGCATGGATGATCAATGGTGTGAGAATGAATTCACATGAAAAGAATAAAATTATAGGTTTCAGAGTTTTTGATGGTTTCGACATTCAGTAATATCTTGACATATTTTTATAAGAATATGTTAAAATATTTTTGTAGAAGTTATTAATAAGACAAAGATATAATATGCTTTGATTGCTTTGATTAACAAGTAAATTAAAAAGAATTTTAATGGCTCTCTACCAGGCCAATGAGGGCTTTTTCTTTCATTTCCATTCTTTTTTGAATTTGCCCTTTGGTGAGAACCTGATACTCCCCAAATTAGTTTACTTATGAAGATTTTAGTGGAAAAACTTAAAAGGGGAAAGACAAGTAGCAGAGCAGAATAAAAGAATATTATTACAGAAAGATTCAGCAATTGTCTTGGGCAGGTTTATGAGGCGAGATTAAGATAGTCTCCCAACAGAGTCTTAACTCTTATAGTTTCATTTAGTTTAACTTAAGAAGTATTAATTACCAATGTGCCTAGCACTAACTTTCAATTCACCACGACTTGCCTTTTATCCTTTGAATAATACAGTTTTAAGATTTTGATTTTATGACTTCTGGTTCACTGACAGCAACACAGGTGAAACCGGATTAAGTGTGTGGGAACCACTTTTTCAGTGCTTCATTTTTAGCGGGATGTGTCAACCATCTTACGTTTATGAACCAATTTCCTGAGCTCTTAACTCTCTTTGTTTCCCCACCCACCTCTCTTCCCAACTATTTCTAAAGTTGGGCTTGCGCTAGAAATAATACATTTTACTTTTTATTTTCCAAAGTATTAGATTATCCTTTTCAGTTAAGAGTGGGACCTAAGCTTTCTCAATTCAGGTGGTATATCAATAAAGAAAGATGAAAACAAATCACTTCTATAATTCCAACTTTTGAAGTAATTGGGGCAAGACTGTATAAAAAAGAGAAAAATCCTAATAGCCTAGGAGACCTGTTAATAGAAGTAACTGACACATTCTAATGATAGCACTGCTTGGAACTGAGTCAAGGAGGGATCTGAGGATTCTTGGGAAGTTAAAAAGAAACAATGGGTTCTTTATAAACTGTAAAGTGCTCTATAGTATTATATGTTATTAGTTTCTCTAATGAAGAAGTTCCTCAATCCATCGTGAGGAATTTGATGCCTACAGCACTGAGGATATGGCTATTTTTTTCCTTCAGAAACTTGATGGTAGATGGAAGCTATTCAGAAAGAACAACTCCTGAAGGTATAACTAGCCAAAGTCAAAGACATACAAAGTCTCTGGCAAAAAAATAAGTGATAGTGTACAGCCTTGCATTTAAAGATGAATAAAAAAATGTTAAGAAAAAATACCGGCATTTTATTATCCACTTCTAACATCAGTGGCTATGAAAAGATAAAAGTAACACTGAATATAAAATGTAAAAACAGAGTTTTTTTTTTTTTTTTTTTTTTTTTTTTTTGAGACGGAGTCTCGCTCTGTCGCCCAGGCTGGAGTGCAGTGGCCGGATCTCAGCTCACTGCAAGCTCCGCCTCCCGGGTTCACGCCATTCTCCCGCCTCAGCCTCCCGAGTAGCTGGGACTACAGGCGCCCGCCACCTCGCCCGGCTAGTTTTTTGTATTTCTTAATAGAGATGGGGTTTCACCGTGTTAGCCAGGATGGTCTCGATCTCCTGACCTCGTGATCCGCCCGTCTCGGCCTCCCAAAGTGCTGGGATTACAGGCTTGAGCCACCGCGCCCGGCCAAAAACAGAGTTTTTAAACTAAATAAGTGAGTTTTTGTTTTATTTTGCTTTTTATATTTGCTAGTTTTCAGGAGATGTATTAGCCAAGATTATATTTCTGATCTTAGATATCTCATTAAGACCCTGGGTAGAGTCGTTTTAGACCTGCTAACCAACAGACCATATATAGAAATTTACATTAGGAAAAATATGATTTAATATTAGCACTTTTAAGAGAAATAATCTGACACAAGACAAGTTTGTCTTCTTGACAATTAATTTTGTTATAACAAATTACTAAGATCTGAAAAATGAGAAAAATATGCAAGAATTTTATAGTCAGTGCACTACCAACTTATGATGTTTTCTCCCCTCACCACTAAATATTAATAGATCTACTTCATGGATAAATGTTAGGGGTCCACAAGAGCTTGAAATACAGTAGGTAATAAATATCTGTTGAATGAATGAATGAATCAGAGCAATATCCATTAGGCTTCAGAGCTTTCAATTAAGTAGTATTTTCCACCTCTAACACAGTGCATAAGCTTAATAAAGCTTATGTTGGTAAACTTGGGTCTTCATAGAGAGCCTTCAAGGACACAAATGCTAAATTCCTTTTTTGTTTTTTTTTTTTTTTGAGATGGAGTCTCGCTCTTGTTGTCCAGGCTGGGGTACAGTGGCATGATCTTGGCTCACTGCAACCTCCACCTCCCGGGCTCAAGTGATTCTCCTGCCTCAGCCTCCCCAGTAGCTGGGATTACAGGCGCAAGCACAGCTAACTTTTGTATTTTTAGTAGAGATGGGGTTTCACCATGTTGGCCAGGCTGGTCTCAAACTCCTGACCTCAGGTGATCCGCCTACCTCAGCCTCCCAAAGTGTTGGGATTATAGGTGTGAGCCACTGCGCCCAGCCCAAATACTAAATTTCATTGCTTAAAAATTTACTTTTTGAAACAAGGCCATGTTTTTATACTTTATAGCCTTCTAGGATCCAACAACTAAATTGTAGTGAAAATGGGGTTTTGATAAGGATATTTTTTTAACTAAATTGTCTTCTTGAGAACATTGTATTTGGAAAATAAATATAAATTTGGGAAGTACATATGAAATCATGATCAAAAAGTAGATGATAATTTGTGACTGTAAGAGTGAGCCTGGAGCTGGGAGTTTGTCAGGCTGTTGAACACTCCAGGCAGATAAACCTAATGTGGAAGCTCCTCTTCATGCCCTCCACAAGGACAGATTCCCCACACCCACTTTCCACACCCCAATTCCTGCATCTGGGAACAAATGCCAGTGACAGCTACGTTGACTCTTCTTCCACTTGGATAGTGTATAGAGTGTTTCTTTGGTGTCAGTGCAGTGTGCGACAAACTCTTTAACACTTCATTCTCCCACAGCTACCAAGTGACTGAAGTGCCCAAGTTCATCCGAAAATTGTGGATCATCAGCATTTCACTTTTTTTTTTCTGAAGACTGAGAGCATGTTTTAAAAGCAATGTTGTATTTCCTTTTCCACAAAATGCCTGAGGTTCATTTTACATGAAGAACTATAGACTCCTTCCAAGTTTTATTTTCTTAAAGCTTTGTAATGAGACAGGGAAGAAAGAAAGAGAGAAAGAGAGAAAAAGTGAGAGAAGGAAGGAAGAAAGCAAAGGAGGGAGGGTGGAAAGAGGAAGAAAGGAAGGAAGGAAGGAAGGAAGGAAGGAAGGAAGGAAGGAGAGAAGGAAGGAAGGAAGGAGAGAAAAAAGAAAGAAAAGAACGAAGTAGAGGTAGGTATCTCTTGCCTCATTTCCCAGGCCTTAGTTTTTAAAGAATAGGAGGAATGCTGCTCTTGGTCTCAGAAGCTGATCTGCTCTGTATAGATTTGCCATTGCACTATTTGCTATGTAAGCCTGTCAAAGGTTTGTCTTTGTTTTGCTTTGTTTTTTCTAACCTTAAACTTACCTGGTAAGGTGAAGTGAGGTCTTTCCAGTTGGAAGGCAGTAGCTACGGGTCGCGGCGGAGGGAGAGGAGGTCTGCTGCTCATGAGTGGCTCTTGTGAATTATTTTCTGGATCGGCATCAGGAATGAACGCATACAAGTCATCATACTGGTCCTCAGAACTCTCACTGCCAAACTCTAGTGGGCTGTGCTTGGCCTCCATGTCTGATCCATTCTCTTTTCCTTCCCCTTCCATTTCACTTGCCTCAGCAACATCTGCACTCTGCCTGTAGGTCTTCCTGCTTTCATGATGACATGCTGGGTTCTGTGTGGCTGTTTACAATGAAGATTGCATTATTTCATTTAATCACACCATCTGGAGGCATTTCATATTTTGTAAATTTGTACAGAAATAGTAGTACTGCTAATAAAACTTTTACGACCTCATATAGTGAAAAGCTGTCAAATGTATAACTTTTAGTGAACAGTCATTTATTTCTGGGCTTTTAAAATACTTACCAAATGAACAGTCAAAGCTCCATTATGTCTTGCTATCTGTGTATATGACACACTCATGCAGATAATGATATTCTGATTCTTTAGAGTTGTTGTTTTAACAAGTTCATATATTTGATAGCATCCTTGCATTTTTATTAGAAAACAATATAACTGACCCAATAAAATAATAAATGATGGAAAAGGTAAAGAAAAGGGAAAAGACACAAACCTTTACTTGCTTGTAAATAATAAATACAAATGAATCTGTGACTCTTATTTAGTTATTTAATATATATTGATCTTTACAGATAACTATAATATTTTATAATTCCTTATAATAAATCATTTACAGATACTATATTAACTTTGGAACTATTACTTGGTAAAAGTTAATTTTTTTTGGTGGGGAAGGCATGTAAATCACCAACAGTAGGTAAATCTTTCTGAGGATCAGTTCTTCACCTATAAATGCATTCCACTCTGAAATTTAACCAAATGATCCAAATTCCCTCTACTCTGACAACCATACCATTATTTGTTTTTATGTTATATACAGTAAATGCTCTTTAAATACTCAGGAAGAAAACAGAAAAAAAGAAATTATAATACAATGACTTTAAATCTTCAGAAAAAAACTTTTATTAAATTTTCTTTATAAAAATCTTCTCTAAATAAAGGATTCGAAAAATTTAAAACAGTCTTTTGGAATTTCTAAATAGACTTTGGAACCTCTGTAACAGACCTTTGAATTTGTGAATTCTTGTCCTTGTCAAGGCAAGAAATTGCTGTATTAAAAATGTTGTTAAGCTAAAATATAACTTAAAATCCCAAACAGCAGAATGTAGAGAAGAAAGACTCCTTTAAAATGAAGAATTACACCATAGAAATTTTTCTCCCATGGAGAAAAATTAGTCATGTAGAAAAATCATGCCCATGATGGTAGCCCATATTACTCTATGGAATTTTCTTTTTTGTTTTTCTATTCTTTCATGTGAGAAAGAAGAAAGATACAGTTTCCAATATTAGAACTAAACTAAGATTCTGTAATTACCAGCCTGGGCAGAGTGGATAGTTATTTGTTTCTGTATGATCTATCTGCACAGATCTCATTCATCTTTTTATCCTTAACACAAAACACTAAGCCTGAAATAAAGTAGTCTCTAGAAATGCTGATGGAGTAGATGATGGAATGGATGGAAAAAAATTATTGCTCAGGCTAGCAAAGGGACTTTATTATTTCTGTATGGGCAAATCAGTCATCAACTCAGAATTACATTCATGCTATAGGAAATTACTCTTAGCCACATTTCTGTTTATATATTCAGTGTTTCTTAATACCGAATAAGCAACAGAATCTGTATGGTACTTGTCATCAAATATGCCGAAACTTGAGTTTCAGCCCTGGAAAGTCAGATTTAACGAGTTAGTGTGTTTTAGCATGCTTTGTCGTAATGGTAATACCAATGGGAACCCGCTGAGCTAGGGTTCTGTGCTTCCCCCTCTCACTCATGAAAGAGACTGGCTTGAGCCCAGTCACACACAGTTTCATATACAAGAGAGTTTATAGTTTCAAACTGCAAAAGGGAAATTTTTTTAAATAAATAATTGAAATAATATTTTATTATTACAGTCAATTCTTCTGAAAATTAAATGTCATAAATGTATGGTAATTTTCAATGATGGCCTGATTATAAATCACTTTTATTATAATTTAAATGATAAGATATATAACTTCAAAGCTTGGTGCATTAATCCATTAATTTAATATTTAGCATTTTTTGTGTCCTGCAATAATTTGAAGAGTTTACTAATCTTGCCAAAGTATGCTAGTGAAGGCATTTAATTGTATTTAACTTTATTTGATTTGCAGTTGCCTATCATTTGAAAAACTTTTGGTCAATAATGTTTCATTAGGCATAGACTATGTTCTGTTACAGGTACTGGGGATACAATAAAAACAGTGAATAAGAAGCCCTAATCCCTTTGAGCATGTGTTTTAGAAAGAGAATACAGGCAATAAACAACAACCAGATAAATAATATATTATGTTAAGTGTTGATAAATGCAATGAAGAAAAGGAGCAGGTAAAGTGAAATGAAGAGGAGGGTGTCATAATACAAAGAAAGAAGTGATGGAGCAAGCCTTGGGCATATAAGGAGAAAGTGTACAGAAGGAATAGAAAGTGCAAATGCCCTGAGGCAGGAGCATTATTGGTGTGTGAACAAGCAAGAGAATGGTGAGAGATGGGAACACAAAGATTAGGGCCTTGTAGGGGATTAGAAAGATTATGAGTACAATAGGGAAGTATTGGAGGATTTGGTGAAGAAAAGTGTTTAATCCTTCATGAAAGGTGTTTAGTCTTTTCATGAAGCAAAGAATATCAGAGGCAGCAAATGTGAAAGTTGCAATGAAGGCTTTCTATACATTATTTAGTAGCATTCCTTCTATCTCTACCCAATAAATACCAGTAGTAATCCTCCCTCCTGAGTCATAACAATAGAAACATTTCTGTTCATTGCCAAACTTGCAATATAGGAAGTGACATTGGCCCTCCATTTCTCCACTGTGTTACTGCAGTAAACAAAGGGAGAACTGATGATGGTGTGGACTAGGATAATGAAAGGGGAGAGAAATGGCTGAATGCTGGGAATATTTTGAAGGTAGAGTCAACAGTATTGTATAACTGATTGCGTATGGGATAGGAGAGAAAGTAAAAATGCCAAGGATGACTTTCAAGGATTTTTTAACTGACTTGAACAAAGGAGGGAAGAAGTTTTTACTTACTGAGATAGGGAAGTCATCAGATGGAGAGGTTTGGCAATGGCAGGAATCAGAATTTTCAAAAATGTTGGGTGTGAGATTCCTATCCAACATGCTGGTGAAGCC
Source organism: Papio anubis (assembly GCF_008728515.1). NCBI lineage: Eukaryota > Metazoa > Chordata > Mammalia > Primates > Cercopithecidae > Papio > Papio anubis. The sequence goes on from NC_044978.1 coordinate 87,030,021, forward strand.
GTTGAGCTGTACGCCAATAAAACCTGGCATAATGGGGAGAGTTTACATACACATATAAACATGTATATATACATGTGTGTATATATGTGTGTATATAACTGTATATATATATATACACACACATATATATACACACATGTATATATACATGTTTATATGTGTATGTAAACTCTCTATATATGTGTATATAACTATATATACACATATATATGTGTATATAACTATATATACACATATATGTAAATGTGTATATCTATATATACACATATATGTAAGTGTGTATATAAACTTATACGTTTATATACATGTAGGAACATCACGAATTATTTCTTCAGACTTTAGAATGTAGAATCACAGATATAGAGCCAGGGAGGACCTTAGAGAGTATTCTAGTTCAATGTTCTCATTTCATAACTGAGAAAACTAAGGTCTGCAAAGAACGTGGTTTTGTGTTTTTAAAAAACTGTAAAAATGTAGTTGCCAAATAGTCCAAATAGTCATAACAGAGTTATTTGTGTATTCCCTCTGGGTAGGAAAAATCAGTATTTGATTACTAAAACTTGAACGTATTAAAAGCATTTAAATTAGCAATATGATGTAGTAGTGTCTCTATTACAAATTAAAAGCCAGTTAATTAAATACCATGCCACATTCTCTTCAGTCTTGCTTTTTCAGTTACATCTTCCATAAGTCACATATATATGTGGTATATATATGGATATGACATATGTATATATAAAACATAGAAAAACTTACAAGGAATATATGTGGAAAATGAGGCAATATCCTCTTCATAATCATTTTCTTGCTCATTATTTGTGTCAATTTCTTGGATCTGTAAAAATAAATGTAATTTTTAATAATATGCATTAATCTTAATAAATATGCACTGGATGCCTCTGCAAATAAGAAATAGCTTTTGCTGGGTTCCAAGATGGCTGAAAAGGAACAGCTCCAGTCTATAGCTTCCAGCGTGAGCAACGCAGAAGACGGCTGACTTCTGCATTTCCAACTGAGGTACCAGGTTCATCTTACTGGTCCATGTCAGACAGTGGGTGCAGGACAGTGGGTGGAGCCCACCAAGACAGAACCAAAGCAGGGCAAGGCATCGCCTCACCTGGGAAGCAAAAGTGGTCAGGGAATTCCCTTTCCTAGCCAAGGGAAGCCGTGACAGACATCACCTGGAAAATTGGGTCACTCCCACCCTAAGACTGAGCTTTTCCAAGAGTCTTAGCAAATGGCACACCAGGAGACTATATCCCACACCTGGCTTGGAGGGTCCCACAGCCACAGAGCCTCGCTCATTGCTAGCACAGCAGTCTGAGATGGAACTGCAGGGTGACAGTGAGGCTGGAGGAGGGACGCCCACCATTGCTGAGGCTTGAGTAGGTAAACAAAGCAGGTGGGAAGTTCAAACTGGGTGGAGCCCACTGCAGCTCAAGGAGGCCTGCCTGCCTTTGCAGACTCCACCTCTGGGGGCAAGGCATAGCCAAACAAAAGGCAGCAGAAACTTCTGCAGATTTCAATGTCCCTGTCTGATAGCTTTGAAGAGAGTAGTGGTTCTCTCATCAGAGTTTGAGATCTGAGAACGGACAGACTGCCTCCTCAAGTGGGTCCCTGACCCCTGAGTAGCCTAACTGGGAGGCACACCCCAGTAGGGGCAGACTGACACCTCACATGGCCAGGTACCCCTCTGAGACGAAGCTTCCAGAGGAACGATCAGGCAGCAACATTTGCTGTTCAACAATATTCACTGTTCTGCCACCTCTGCTGCTGATACCCAGGAAAACAGGTCTGGAGTGGACCTCCAGTAAACTCCAAAAGACCTGCAGCTGAGGGTCCTGGTTGTTAGAAGGAAAACTAACATAGAGAAAGGTCATCCACACCAAAACCCCATCTGTACGTCACCATCATCAAAGACCAAAGGTAGATAAAATCACAAAGATGGAGAGAAACAAAGGAGAAAAGCTGAAAATTCTAAAAATTAGAGTGCCTCTTCTCCTCCAAAGGAACGCAGCTCCTTGCCAGCAATAGAACAAAGCTAGACGGAGAGTGACTTTGACAAGTTGAGAGAAGAAGGCTTCAGACGATCAAACTTCTCCGAGCTAAAGGAGGAAGTGTGAACCCATCACAAAGAAGCTAAAAACCTTGCAAAAAGATTAGATGAATGGATAACTAGAATAACTAGGGTAGAGAAGTCCTTAAATGACCTGATGGAGTTGAAAACCATGGCATGAGAACTATGTGACACATGAACAAGGTTCAGTAACCAATTCAATCAACTGGAAGAAAGGGTACCAGTGATTAAAGATCAAATGAATGAAATGAAGCGAGAAGAGAAGTTTAGAGAAAAAAGAGTAAAAATAAATGAACAAAGCCTCCAAGAAATACGGGACTATGTGAAAAGACCAAATCCACATCTGACTGGTGTACCTGAAAGTGACATGGAGAATGGAACCAAGTTGGGAAATATTCTGCAGGATATTATCTAGGAGAACTTACTCAACCTAGCAAGGCAGGCCGACATTCAAATTCAGGAAATACAGAGAACGCCACAAAGATACTCCTTCGGAAGAGTAACCCCAAGACAAACAACTGTCAGATTCACCAAGGTTGAAATGAAGGAAAAAATGTAAAGGGCAGCCAGAGAGAAAGATCAGGTTACCCACAAAGGGAAGCCCATCCGACTAACAGTGGATCTCTCAGCAGAAACTCTACATGCTAGAAGAGAGTGGGGGCCAATATTCAACATTCTTAAAGTAAAGAATTTTCAACCCAGAATTTCATATCCAGACAAACTAAGTTTCATAAGTGAAGGAGAAATAAAATCCTTTACAGATAAGCAAATGCTTAGAGATTTTGTCACCACTAGGCCTGCCTTACAAAGGCCTAGAGGAAGCATAAACATGGAAAAGGAACAACCAGTACCAGCCATTGCAAAACATGCCAAAATGTAAAGACCATCAAGGCTAGGAAGAAACTGCATCAACTAACAGGCAAAATAACCAGTTAATATCATAATGGCAGGATCAAAGTTCACACATAACAATCTCCTTGTAAATATAAAATGGACTAAATACTTATTAAAGTAGGCAACAGAAGTGGATAAGAAGTCAAAGACCATCAGTGTGCTGTATTCAGGAGACTATCTCAAATTGAGATACACATAGGCTGAAAATAAAGGATGGAGGGAAGGTTACCAAGCAAAATCAGGAAAGCAAAAAAGGCAGGAGGTTTCAATCCTAGTCTCTGATAAAACGGACTTTAAACCAAGCAAAGATCAAAGGCAAGAAGGCGCTACATAATGGCTAAAGGGATCAATTCAATAAAGAAGAGCTATGTCATCATATGCAATACAGGAAAACCCAGATTCATAAAAGCACGTCCTTAGAGACTTACAAAGGGCGCAGACTCCCACACAATAGTAATGGGAGACTTTAACACTCCACTGTCAACATTAGACAGATCAACGAGACAGAAAGTTAACAAGGACATGCAGGAATTGAACTCAGCTCTGCACCAAGCAGACCTAATAGACATCTACATAACTCTCCACTCCAAATCAACAGAATAAACATTCTTCTCAGCACCACATTGCACTTATTCCACAATTGACCACGTAGTTGGAAGTAAAGCACTCCTCAGCAAATGTACAAGAACAGAAATTATAACAAACTGTCTCTCAGACCACAGTGCAATCAAACTAGAACTCAGGACTAAGAAACTCAATCAAAACCACTCAACTACATGGAAACTGAACAACCTGCTCCTGAATGACTACTGGGTACACAACGAAATGAGGGCAGAAAGAAAGATGTTCTTTGAAACCAATGAGAACATAGACACAACTTACCAGAATCTCTGGGACACATTTAAAGCAGTGTGTAGAGGGAAATTTATAGCACTGAATGCCCACAAGAGAAACCAGGAAAGATCTAAAATTGACACCCTAACATCACAATTAAAAGAACTAGAGAAGCAAGAGCAAACACATTCAAAAGCTAGCAGAAGGCAAGAAACAACTAAGATGGAAGCAAACTGAAGGAGATAGGGACACAAAAATCCTTTCAAAAAATCCAAGAATCCAGGAGCTGGTGTTTTGAAAAGATCAACAAAATTGACAGAACGCTAGCAAAACTAATAAAGAGGAAAAGAGAGAAGAATCAAATAGGTGCAATAAAACACGATAAAAGGGATATCACCAATGACCCCAAAGAAATGCAAACTACGATCAGAGAATACTATAAACACCTCTATGCAAATAAACTAGAAAATCTAGAAGAAATGGATAAATTCCTGGAAACATACACTCTCCCAAGACTAAATCAGGAAGAAGTTGAATCCATGAATAGACCAATAACAGGTTCTGAAATTGAGGCAATAATTAATAGCCTACCAACCAAAAACAGTCCAGGACCAGACGGATTCACAGTCGAATTCTACCAGAGGTACAAGGAGGAGCTGGTACCATTCCTTCTGAAACTATTCCAATCAATAGGAAAAGAGGGAATCCTCCCTAACTCATTTATGAGGCCAGCATCATCCTGATACCAAAGCCTGGCAGAGACACAACAAAAAAACAGAATTTTAGACCAATATCCCTGATGAACATCGATGCAAAAATCCTCAATAAAATAATGGCAAACCAAATCCAGCAGCACATCAAAAAGCTTATCCACCATGACAAAGTGGGTTTTATCCCTGGGAAGCAAGGCTGGTTCAATATATGCAAATCAATAAACGTAATCCAGCATATAAACAGAACCAAAGACAAAAACCACATGATTATCTCAATAGATGCAGAAAAGGCCTTTGACAAAATTCAACAGCCCTTCATGCTAAAAACTCTCAATAAATTTGGTATTGATGGGACGTATCTCAAAATAATAAGAGCTATTTATGACAAACACACAGCCAATATCATACTGAATGGGCAAAAACTGGAAGCATTCCCTTTGAAAACTGGCACAAGACAGGGATGCCCTCTCTCACCACTCCTATTCAACATAGTGTTGGAAGTTCTGGCTAGGGCAATCAGGCAAGAGAAAGAAATAAAGGGTATTCAATTAGGAAATGAAGAAGTCAAATTGTCCCTGTTTGCAGATAACATGACTGTATATTTTGAAAACCCCATAGTCTCAGCCCAAAATCTCCTTAAGCTGATAAGCAAATTCAGCAAAGTCTCAGTATACAAAATCATTGTGCAAAAATCACAAGCATTCTTATACACCAGTAACAGACAAACAGAGAGCCAAATCATGAGTGAACTCCCATTCACAACTGCTTCAAAGAGAATAAAATACCTAGGAGAATCTAACTTACAAGGGATGTGAAGGACCTCTTCAAGGAGAACTGCAAACCACTGCTCAATGAAATAAAAGAGGACACCAACAAATGGAAAAACATTTCTTGCTCATGGATAGGAAGAATCAATGTCGTGAAAATGGCCATACTGCCCAGGGTAATTTGTAGATTCGATGCCATTCCCATCAAGCTACCAATGACTTCTTCACAGAATTGGAAAAAACTACTTTAAAGTTCTTATGGAACCAAAAAAGAGCCCGCACAGCCGAGACAATCCTTAGCTAAAAGAATAAAGCTGCAGGCATCATGCTACCTGACTTCAAACTATACTACAAGGGTACAGGAACAAAAATAGCATGGTACTGGTACCAAAAAAGAGATATAGACCAATGGTATATCTATATCTAGATATAGAGACCATTGGTCTATATCAGAACAGAGCCCTCAGAAATAATCCCACACATCTACAGCCATCTGATCTTTGACAAACCTGACAAAAACAAGAAATGGGGAAAGATTTCCCTATTTAATAAATGGTGCTGGGAAAACTGGCTAGCCATATGTAGAAAGCTGAAACTGGATCCCTTCCTTACACCTTATACAAAAATTAATTCAAGATGGATTAAAGACTTAAATGTTAGACATAAAACCATAAAAACCCTAGAAGAAAACCTAGGTAATATTATTTAGGACATAGGTATGGGCAACGACTTCATGTCTAAAACACCAAAAGCAATGGCAACAAAAGCCAAAATTGACAAATGGGATCTAATTAAACAAAAGAGCTTCTGCACAGCAAAAGAAACTACCATCAGAGTGAACAGGCAACCTACAGAATGGGAGAACATTTTTGCAATCTACTCATCTGACAAAGGGCTAACACCCAGAACCTATAAAGAACTCAAACAAATTTACAAGAAAAAACCAAACAACCCCATCAAAAAGTGGGCAAAGGATATGAACAGACAGTTCTCAAAGGAAGACATTTATGCAGCCAACAGACACATGAAAAATGCTCATCATCACTCGCCATCAGAGAAACGCAAATCAAAACCACAATGAGATACCATCTCACACCAGTTAGAATGGCGATCATTAAAAAGTCAGAAAAAAACAGGTGCTGGAGAGGATGTGGAGAAATAGGAACACTTTTACACTGTTGGTGGGACTGTAAACTAATTCAACCATTGTGGAAAACAGTGTGGCGATTCCTCAAGGATCTAGAACTAGAAATACCATTTGACCCAGCCATCCCATTACTGGGGATATGCCCAAAAGATTATAAATCATGCTGCTATAAAGACACATGCACACGTATGTTTGTTGCGGCTCTATTCACAATAGCAAAGACTTGGAATCATCCCAAATGTCCATCAGTGACACACTGGATTAAGAAAATGTGGCTCATACACATGATGGAATACTATGCAGCTATAAAAAAGGATGAGCAAATTATCGCAAGAACAGAAAACCAAACACCGCATATTCTCACTCATAGGTGAGAACTGAACAATGAGATCACTTGGACACAGGAAGGGGAACATCACACATCGGGGCCTGTTTTGGGGGGTATTGGGTGGAGGGATAGCATTAGGAGATATACCTAATGTAAATGACGAGTTAATGGGTGCAGCACACCAACATGGCACATGTGTACGTATGTAACAAACCTGCACGTTGTGCACATGTACTCTAGAACTTAAAGTATAATAAAAAAATAAATTAAAAATAAAAATAAAAATCCATAGTACTCCAAAACCATTTCAAGGATTTTCTTTACTAATTTTTTAGTAGTAATGGTTTACAAAGATTTGGGGGATTATGCAAAAATGTCATCATATTTTTCAGAAGCTAGGGCATTATGAGCTCAAAATCACTGTGAATTAATAAACTGACATTAGGCACATATGTGGATGGATGTGTATGTACTGAGGTTGAAACCTAATGGAATTGTTTTTTGTGTCATAACTGAAGGCATGTGACATTTGTACAAAAAGCCAAACACCCTGAACCCAATAATGTCTCAAAAGAATCTGCCTCTAAATTAAAAAAAATCTAGGTTGATTTGAAAACTTTCATAAATAATATGTACAATTGATATTTTATATAATCAGACTATGCACGGAGTAATTGTTTTCTCCAGAATAAAATGCTCTGCAGAAATATTTATGCTAGGGGTTGCAATCCTAGTCTCTGATAAACAGACTTTAAAACATGAGAATCAAAAAGAGACAAGAAGGCCATTACACTATTGGTCAGGGATCAATTCAACAGGAAGAGCTAACTATCCTAAATATATATGCACCCAATACAGGAGCACCCAGTTGCAGCAGTGTAGAGACTTACAAAGAGACTTGAACTCCATACAATAATAATGGGAGACTTCAACCTCCACTGTCCAACGTGGGCAGACCAGCGAGACAGAAAGTTAACAAGGATGTCCAGGGTGAACTCATCTCTGCAGCAAGCAGACCTAATAGACATCTATAGAACTCTCCACCCCAAATCAACAGAATATACATTCTTCTCCAGCACCACATCTGTACTACTCCCAAAATTGACCCATATAATTTGGAAGTAAAGCACTCCTCAACAAATGTACAGAACAGAAATTATAACAAACTGTCTCTCAGACCACAGTGCAATCAAACTAGAATAGGACTAAAAACTCAATCAAAACCATCTAAATGAGCTAGAACCCTCTGAACCAGAAGCTACTGGGTACACTCTTAACTTGAAATGAAGGCAAGAAACAGAATATTCAACTGAAACCAATGAACAGATACAACATACCAGAATCTGGGACACATTTAAAAGCAAAGTGTGGAGAATTCTTAACTAAATGCCAGAAAGCGGAAAGATCAAATTGACACTCTAACATATGAAATTCAAAAGAACAGAAGCAGGCAATTCCAACTAGCAGAGGCAAAGAAATAACTAAGATCAGAGCAGAACTGAAGGATGAGACACAAAAAACCCTCCAAAAGTCAGTCAGGGTTGGGTTTTGAAAGAATCAACAAAATTGACAGACCACTAAAAAGCAAGACCCGTAAAGAAAAGGAATCAAATGAGCCTTAATTAAAATGATGAGGATATCACCACAAGGACACGAAGCCTAGCTTCTGCATCAGAGAATACTATAAACACCTCTACATAAAATAAACTAGGTGAAACTGAAAATGGAACCATTTCCTGGACACTTACACTCTTCAAGACTAAACCCAGGGAAGAAGCTGAATCCCTGAATAGACCAATAGTAGGCTCTGAGTGAGGCAATAGTGTGGCCTACCCAACCAGAAAATTCCAGGACAGATAAGTTTACATTGAATTCCTATAGAGGTATGAGAATGAGCACATTCCTTCTGAAACTATTCAATCAATAGAAAAAGAATCCTCCTAACTCATTTATGAGCCAACATCATCCCACAAATGCAAAGCCTGGCAGAGACACAATAACAAAAAGAGAGTACCACAGATAATATCCCTGATGAATATGGTACAAAAGTGTCTCAATAATACCCGGCAACCAGTTCAACAACACATCAAAACTTATCACCATGGTCAGTGACTTCTAAAATACGGGATGCAAAGGCTGGTTCCAACCATCGTCAGCCAAGCATAATCCAGCATATAAACTGGAGACCAAGACCTGAGAACCACATGATTACTCTCAATAGATACGAAGAGCACTGAGCAAATTCAAGCCTTCGCTAAACGCTCAATAAATTCGGTGATGATGGAACATTACCTCAAAATAATAGGCTATTGCAATAGGCCCTGGCCAATAATATCATACTGAATGGAATATAACTGGAAAATTTCCTTTGAAAACTGGCACAAGACGGGATGCCCTCTCTCACCCTCCTATTCAACATAGTGTTCAGGAAGTTCACATTTTAGGCATTAGGCAAAAGAAAATCAGAAGGTGACTGGTTAGGAAAGAGAATAATTGTATTACATTTGCAGATGACATGATTGTATATTTAAAACCCCATTATTTAAAATCTCATGGCTTGTTAACAACTTCCAGCAAAATCTGGGATACAAAATTAATGCAGGACTCCACGGCATTATGCCATAATGTGAACAAACACAGAGCCAATCATGAATGAACTTCATTCCCCATTCTTCAAGAGAATCCAATCCACCTGAGATCCCAGCTACAGGACCTTGAAAAGGACCTCTTCGAGAACACCTGAGCCACTGCTCACTGAATAAAGGACACAAACAAATGGAAAAGAACATACCATGCTCATGGATAGGAAGAATCAATATCGATGAAATGGCCATACTGCCCAAGGTAAATTTATAGATTCAATGCCATCCCCATCAAGCTACCAATGAGTTTCTTCACAGGTGGAAAAAACTGCTTTAAAGTTCATATGGAACCAAAAAGAGCCCACATCTCCAAGACAATCCTAAGTCAAGAACAAAGCTGGAGGCATCCATACCTGACCAAACATACCTAGGAGCTACAGTAAACCAAAACAGCATGGTACTGGTACAAAACAGAGATATAGACCAATGGAACAGAACAAGTCTCAGAAATATTACCACACATCTACAACTATCGATCTTTGACAAACCTAGGAAAAAACAAAATGGGGAAAAAGGATTCCCTATTTAATAAATGGTGCTGGGAAAATTGGCTAGCCATCAGTAGAAAGCTGAAACTGGATCCTTTCCTTACTCCTTATACGAAAATTAATTCGAGATGGATTAGAGACTTAAATGACTATACCATAAAATCCTGAAGAAAACCTAGGTAGTACCATTCGAGGACTGCTAGGCATGGGCAAAGAACTTCATGTCTAAAACACAAACAGCAGCAAAAGCTAAAATTGACAAATGGGATCTAATTAAACTAAAGAGCTTGCAGCAAAAGAAACTACCATCAGAGTGAACAGGCAACCTACAGAATGGAGAAAATTTTTGCAATCATCTGACAAAGGGCTAATATCCAGAACCTACAAAGAACTCAACAAATTTACAAGAAAAAAAACAAACAACCCATCAACGAAGTGGGCAAAGGATATGAGCAGACATTTATCAAAAAGGAGGACATTCATCATAGACATGACAAATACTCATCATCACTGGCCTATGGAAATGCAAATCAGAAACCTGAGATCCACCATACCAGTTAGAATGGCGTGTTCAAAGTCCAGGAAACAACAGGTGCTGGAGGATGTGGAGAAAATAGGAACACTTTTACACTGTTTGTTGGGATTGTAAACTAGTTCAGCCATTATGGAAAACAGTATGGCGATTCCTCAAGGATCTAGGAGCTAGATGGCCTGTGACCCAACCATCCATTACTGGGATATGCAAAAGTTATAATTGCCTCTAAAGACACATGCCTGCGTATGTTTATTGCAGCACTATTCACAGCCTTAAAGGGCATTGGAGATGTTAAATGTCCATCAGTGACAAGATTGGATTAAGAAAATGTGGCACATATACACCATGGAATACTAACCGTATATAAAAAAGGATAGTGCAGATCCTTTGTAGGGACATGGATACAGCCTGAAACATCGGTGATAACAGCAAACTATCAGAACGAGCAAACACATGTTCTCACTCATGGGTGGGAACTGAACAACAGACCTTGGACTCAGGAAGGGGGCATCCTCCAGGGCCTATCATGGGAGGAGGGAGGGGGGAGGATTACGTGGGAGTTATACTGATGTAAATGACGAGTTGATGGGTGCAGAACTATACTTCTTTCAAGTATACATATGTACAAACACCATGTTATGCACACATTATACCCTACAACAAAGTATAATAATAAATAAATTAAAAAAAAAAAAAAAAAAAAAAAGAAATATTTATGCTAAAAACCCGATGCTTCTTACTTGGGTTCCCTACACTTACAATAGTATTTATTTTGAAAAACATGCTGGATCTAATAATATATTAATAATTCTTCAATAAAATCAATGATGGCTTCAGAGTTGAGTCTCATGGCATTCTGACATCTAATACTTTAATCCTTGGCTGTGTGGTGGAGTAGACAGAACACAGACTATGGAGTCAATTTAAGTACAAATCACATCTCTATCATATACTACCTGTGCGACATTAGGCCAGACACTTAACTCTAAGCCTCAATATTATATCCTGCAAAATGTGGATAGTAATATCTATGCCATCAGTTTGATGGGAGAATTAAATCAGAATAATGTAAGCAAGACACATATCACATCTACCACATAGTAACTGCTCAATAAATGTAATCTGCATATTTGATCTTCCTTCATCTAAGATATACATCTACTTTTAAGCAAGCATGGTTTCCTTCATTCATTTGTCAAATATTTTTGTAGGCCTACTATCTGCTAAATACTCTGTTAACTACTGGGGAAGGTAAGTTGAAAATAGAAAAAGAGATATATTTCCCATTTTAAAAAATAACCACATTTGTAATGGAAGAGGAAGACAAACAAAAAGTTATTAGAATACAATATTTTATTTATTTCACAACAACAAACTCAGTCCTTAGAGTTGAAATAGAGTATTAAGAAATAGATGATCAAAGCAGGCTGGGCACGGTGGATTACCTGAGGTCAAGAGTTCAAGACCAGCCTGGCCAACATGGTGAAATCCTGTCTCTACTAAACATACAAAAAGTAGCCGGGCCTGGTGGCACACCCTTGTAATCCCAGCTACTTGGGAGGCTGAGGCAGGAGAACTGCTTGAGCCCAAGACACAGAGGTTGCAGTGAGCCCAGATTGTGCCACTGCACTCCAGCCTGGCCAACGGAGCGAGACTCTGTCAAAAGAAAAGAAAGAAAGAAAGAAAGAAAGAAAAAGAAAGGAAGGAAGGAAGGAAGGGAAAGAAAGAAAGAAGGAAAGAAAGAAAGAGAAAGAAAGAAAGAAAGAAAAGAAAGAAAGAAAGAAAGAAAGAAAGAAAGAAAGAAAAGAAAGAAAGGGAGAGAGAGAAAGAAAGAAAGAAGAAAGAAAGGAAGGAAGGAAAGAAAGAGATGATCAAAGCAAAAGTTTTATTCATTTGCTTTTGGGTTTGGAGATTGGATTAAAAAATTATCTTGACAGTTACATTGATTCCCACTTCTCTAAATGAAAGATTAAATGACAGAATCTATTCGTTGAACATGCTTAATGTAATATTTCAACCCACAGATAGTCCTTGTAGAACAGAATGTTTAATGTAATAAAATTAAAATCATTCATTATCAAAGATAAACTAAAAAGAGAATGTCTTGTTGACTGAGGTATATGAGGCTCCACATGGCTTTGACATCTGGTCCTGTACAAATTGATCATAATATTCTGATTTTGAGGAAGTGAATAAAAACAATCTTCATAGGACAGTTGGTTTCCAAATCATTTTATGAGATTCTGAAGATATTGTAATTTCCTCAACTCTTGCACAACTTTCCACAGTGTTGATTATGAGTGATTTTTACCAGGTTTTATAAAGCACATCACAGCCCATGGGATAACTACAATTATGAATATCAGACTTGAGGACCTGCCCTTTTAAAAGATATTCTAGCCCTATTTTAATACTCTGTTTCAAACCCATCATAGTTGTGGCTGTATCTGTGAGGTGTCAGCACCTTTATTGGGTCAAATGCTTGATTTGCCTCTGACCATCTCTGTCACTAAAATGGAATAAAATTAAAATCCAGTTCTTTGTTAAGACTGTAACTAAAATATGAAAAATAACCATCTTCATTTAAAATGATGGAACCCCAAGTCTGAAAAGAACCTGTAGATAACAACTCATTTATTCTGTTTTTCATACACTGATAGAATATTAAAACAATGTGTCACACTAACACTTGTAATAATTTGAGTATTTTCCCAGGAAAAAGTTGTTTTTAAATGTAGTCTATGGTCTGCACTGGCCAACTATCTTCATAAATTTCCTTTTCCTGGGTTCATCTTTGTCCCCCTCTTTATACAGAATGCACTCTCCCTGTATCCATTCTTATCCACAGTGGATAAGAGTCATCTTATCCACTCTGCTGCCCTTAATTTATATCTCTATCCTTATTATTCGTGGGCATGTCTTTAGCTCCAAGCTTTTCTGAGGTCTAGATTCTAGGATCCAGAAAAGGATATTAGAAGAAAACAGTTACATAAGCAAAGGGAAAAACCTGAAGAGAGATATGTCTGAAAAATCAGAAGAGAGGGTTTTAAGTAAATCACAAATGTTAAATGCATCAACAAGTGTGAAAAAGAAAAGTCCTGAAAATAGTTAATCAGGTGTTCCAGTCCAAGTCACTGGTGACCCTGGTGATGGAAATTACAATGGAATTGGGTGAATTCATACTGGATTGATGAAGCTTAAAAATGTTAAATGAGGGTGATAAATCCAATGCATCATGTATAGAGTGTCTTTTCAGGAGCCGTATGTGAAGAGGGGATATAGGACAATTTTGCTTCAGATTTGATTTTTCAAAAATGAATAAAAAATGTTGAAGAGTGCTTCATTACAAGTAAGGGCTATGGAGATGGAAGGTGATAACATCCGGAGTTCACATGCACAAAACACTATATCAGGAAATACAGGATACCCACATATGAAGGTTTCATGATCCCCAACTTCCAATATTTTATAATTAGCGGGGAAGACAAATAATACAGATTAGGCAAAATGAAACATGCATTTAAAATATGCATATGCTTGCAAAATACTGTAAGATAGAAACATGCAACCATTTCCAGTGAGTGGGCGGGATAGAAAATTTCACAGAATAGATGATATTAATTCTGAGTCTTAAAATATAAGTGAGTTTTACTCTGCAAAGAAAAGGATGAAATATTAGTGGCCAATGGGAGACCATGAACAAAACAGCAAGAAGACTTGGTGGATGGTTTCAGTTGGTTTGGTTAAGTTTCATGGAAGGATATATTTGAGTGTGAAGATGTGTTGGTGCATTAAGGTTTTATTTTATAAAGTTTGAACGACTTTGGAGTATGTAATTGTTTCTTAAGAAGTGGAAGGTAGCATGTTCCTGCTTGTATTTTAGAATAATAATTCTAGTAACAGTGGGTAATAGGGAGAAGGGCTATACTGATAGTCAAAGCAAAGGGTAATGAGGATTAGTGGAATAAAATATTTACTGGAGAACGCAAATATAAGAAATATCCAGGAGAGAGTATGGACACGATTTTTCACAGCTTCGATGCCAAAGGCTGGAGGAAAGGGGTCAAACAAGGCATGTAAGTTTCTGCTCAGTTCACTGTCTGGTAACCAGTACTAATGTTTATAAATGTCTTTTCCAGGACACTCCTCCAAAGAACTTTTGTTATTTAGAGATAAAGACACTGATTAAAATCACATTTTCTATGTAATTTGAGATGAGAATTTTGAGGTCAATTTAATCTACATCTTAGGTCTTCTTTGCATTGCTTTCTGGAATATTTGAAATTAAATTTGGAGTGGGAATGTAACTATAAAATGGTGACTCTTTCAATTTCTTTATGAAGTTATGGTACTTACCAATTTGGAAGGCAGAAGGTAGGTAGTTGTATAGTGATCAAGTAAACTATTAATTTGATCAGTAAGAATTAAATTGCAGAATAACGAAGTACAAAGTCAAAATTAAGTCAAAAAGACACCAAGAAATTGCATAGATAGAAGCTACTGAATTTCAATCTATAAATTATATTTATTCAAATATGACTATATTCCTTTATAAAAATTAAAAAAATTTAAATAAGCCTGCCATGTAATTAAACTAATTAATTGGGTATTAGACACTCCTAAACAATACACTAAAATCAAACAAAAGCCACATAGTTATGTCTATCATTTAGAAATGAAGTTGGATGGTGAGAAGATAGGAAAAAGAAGGAATTTAGTATAAAAGGAAACAAGAAATGTAGAAAAATGTCAGAGATAGTCAGAAAGATAATATAATTATATAAGTCAAAGGTCAAAGCTAAAAGACAGGCTCATCCTGAATTTGCCTTCCTTGATTTCAGAATGGTATTCAGAACTCAGATAAAACACCTGGAATAAGATATTAAGAATGAATTTCTGGTGCAGATAGCTTTACCAAAACATGCAAAAACTGAGCCCCGGGAAATTCTTAGTATGTACTTCAGACATGCCATCTAACATTTTTAGGCATGAGAACACCAATGCTGCTAAATTAGTCAAAAATACCTTGTAAATATTTTCTGTGTGTATAATACTATAATACTAGGCAAGTTTCCAGGGGTATACAAGAGATGTGAAATACTCCCAGGATGCTGAATATTTAGCTGGGAAAATCAAAGTGACAACCATGCAGTAATTATAATCCTTTAATTTTGACTAAATTTGACTAGTTTTACTAAAGAGTGCAATAGAGAGTAAAGTTGTAATAATTCTACTTGGAATAATTAGGCCTGAGTTTAGAAGGATGAGTAGAATCTAAGAGATAAATTCTGAATATGGTTCCAGTAGCTAATGCATGTTTATTTTTCTAATGGATGAATAGACAGTACATGAGTTGGTGGAGAAGGGAACGATGTGGGTTTTCTTGGTAAGGAGAATGGAGCAAGCAAAAGCAAAGTTGAGCAGGACATATGCAAAAGGCAAAGAACAAAGTTACCCAATCAAAGAAGCAGGTAGATTTTGGGAGAAGATGTACATTTTGACAGGAAGAGTGAAGTCAACATTTTTTACTATACCCTAGTTATGGAGTATTAGATGTATCTCAATTATGATGATGATGATAATCATAACTGATACTGCTATTAAATATCCCATTTAAACATCTTTAGGTTATACAGGTTAAGAGTTTGAGATTAGGGATATTGTCAGACAGATTTGGATTCAAATCTTACTCTTTGCCTTATTAATTACATGAACTTAAGGACATTCTTCTCTCTTCGTCTCTCTGGATGTGAAAATCACCATAAATGTACCTTATCTCACAGAGTTTTTGTGAAAATTAAATAGGACATACCAAGTGCTTAGCACAGAGCTTGGTACATAGAAAGCACTAGAAAATTATCTCTATTATCTGCCTTAAAATTCTCATTTTGCTAAAAAATAATTTTTATGTTGCCCTTTTTTTAGTATTACCAAATTGTGTTTATGTAAAATTTTGTATTCAATTATAATGTTAAGATCAGATGTGTTCAAATTGGAATATAAAGATTAAAAATGAAGACCTCCAAATCTTCAAAAGATTAAAAATAAAGACCTCCTCCTTTTCATAGCTTACTATGATTTTTTTAAAAAAAAATCTCTATTTTCAGGTGTGAGAAATCACATGACAGATGTGATGACGGGTCAATAGTGGACCATTTGAACTAGTAGAAATTAAGCAGGGCAGTACATGGAAATTTTCCTGGGGCCACCATTCCTACAGACTATGACATGAAAGGTACTCTAAGAGCTGAACATCAGCAAGGTTGGGGACAGAAGACTCTCACATGATTCTACAAGGGGTTTAAACCCCAAATAGCTTACATTTGATTTTATAATGTTGATATTATAACAAGAAATTCTTTAGGCTAACATTAAGACTAGTTTGCCTTCTCTCAGCATAAACTGATGTAAGAGACGACCAGTGCTGACTCAGAAGGGTGTTTCATTCCAGGAGCACCAAGCATAGGGAAAAAGAAATTGGGTATGGATGAGTTACAGAGTATACTAGAGAATAGCGAATAATTGATTAAGGAACTTGGCTCAATACACGAATCTACAATTGCTGCATTCAGAACGTAACTCAGGTTTTCTATTCCTACAACAACAGGGTATATCAGACAGTAGCAAAAAACTTTGCTTTTGAGCATTCTAAAATCTTGAAATCAGTTTCAGTTTCAAAATCACATGTTAATAAAAGTCTGTAGAGGAAATACAAAGTAACACTATGTCCACAGTACAAATCATCTTGCTACTTTGAATATCTCAATATAATTGTTCAAAAGGTTGCTTTAATTTGGGGAAAAAAAAAACTACATAGAAACTAAATAATGAATGAATTTATGTGTTTCCAGGTTGGCAGATTGAAGTTAGTGAAGAGGAACCCAGGTTTACATTTATGTTGACTATTACTAAGAGGCAACTTTTCTTGGTTCTTTCTTCCAAATCTTTGATAATTTGAGTACGGGTCAAAGAAAACCAAATCATAAAACAAACAAACAAAAACAAGCTGAGTAATAAAAGACTAGAATTGTCATCGTCACAAGTTTTTGGACATTGCATTTATCTAAACACAGCGGAGCAAGTGACTTCTAAAATCCAAGCTAGCAGCAAACATATAACACTACTTGAACACCTAGCAATTTCCCACACAGATTATACTCTTTAGTTGTTAGATAAGTGTTATTTGACAAATGAAACCAAAGACCTTTTAAGTTTCTATTATTACTATCAGAAAATAAGTGTTATTTGACAAATTAAACAGAGTCTTAAAGTTTATATTGTTGCAAATCTATTTCCAGTAGATGTTCCTATGCCTGGAATAATCCCTCCCTTCCAAGTACAGAATTAAGAGAGTTGATTTTTTTTGGACCAAAGTGTTTAAAACATAAAAGACCTAAAAATGGAAAATGTGAATTGTAAATTCAATGAAAACATGGTTGGGAAATAAAATTTTTAGCCTGAAGCCTTCAACTTAAGGGCCAGTAATATCCAGCGGAGGTTGTTCCTGTGGAGTAAGTTAAGATAGATAAAAGTATGCAAATGTACCTTCACAAGGGTATTCAATATTATATTTGATACAATGCAACACACCATAGTACCCTAAGTATTTCTTTTCCCTTTACAATTTTACATTTAAATTATGAAATTTAACTTGTAAGAATGCATGTATCATTGAGCAGAGAAGTGTCTCATGTTTAAAAAAATAAAGAAAACTAGAAGACACACATATATATCCTTAATGAATAATTTTCCTTATTAAAAGACATCAGTTTGCCAGATTCCATTCATATCAGTTATCAGAAGGCCTTTATGTTTCACTGAACTTTGATGAGTTTATCAGCAGGAAGTACACAATTAGATCTTATCTAAATACAGACCTATTAAAAAATTATTTCTAGACAAGAAACACATTTCATGAACCCAAACCAGCAAAAATCTATAGTAGAATAAATGTGATAAGTTGATAAAAAATGAACCTCTTAAAATATAAATTTGCAGTGTATTTAAGGTGAAATAAAATGGAAAATTTTTCTGGTAGAAGAAACAATATTGTTATTAAAGAAACATATTTCCCCCCACACCTGCATGTAAAATCAAAATAGAAGGGAATCAATAAAATTAATAAGCTCACGTTGGAAGGTAAACTTCCTTTTCTTCATCCCAGAAATCCAAAAGTTTTTAATCTATGATATGAAATTTTATTTTGTGAGGCCCTACCCAAGGCACGAGGGGTGTTGCTTTCATATTCTATCAGTACTGCACAATCAGCCTCATCTGACTTCATTCTGTCCCTGAGAACTGCATACCACTATCAGGGGAACCAGCCCCCAATATTTCAACATAGGTTCTTTTTTATTTTCCCTAAGTGTCAGCTGGTCTGAGAAATAAAGAGAAAGAGCATAAAAGAGAGAAACTTTACAGCTGGGTCTCTGGGGGTGACATCACCTAGTGGTAGGTTCTGTGATGCCCCCGAGCCACAAAACCAGCAAGTTTTTATTAGGGATTTCAAAAGGGGAGGAGTGTACGAATAGGGAGTGGGTCACAGAGATTACATGCTTCAAATGGCAATAAAAAATCACAAGGGCAGAAGGGCAGAGTAAGGCCACAAGGCCAGGGCGAAATTAGAATTACTAATGAGGTTCCATGTCCCACTGTGCACACATTGTCATTGGTAAACATCTTAACAGGAAACAGGGTTCAAGAGCAGAGAACCGGTCTGACTACAATTTGCCAGGCTAGAATTTCCTAATCCTAGCAAGCCTGAGGGTGCTGCAGGAGACTAGGGTGTATTTCACCCCTTATCTTCAACTGCATAAGGCAGACACCCTCAGAGCAGCTGTCCATAGTCTCCCCCTGGGAATGCATTCCCTTCCCAGGGTAATTCCTTACTGGGAAAATAATTCAGCCATATTTCTCTTACTCTTTTTCTGCAATAAGAAAAATATGGCTCTGTTCTGCCTGGCTCTGCAGGCAGTCAGACCTTATGGTTACCTCCCTTGTTCCCTGAACCTCGCTGTTATTCTGTTCTTTTTCAGGGTGCCCAGATTTCATCTTGTTCAAACACACAGGTTTTACAAACAATTTGTGCAGTTAACGCAATCATCACAGGGTCCTGAGGTGACATACATCCTCAGCTTACAAAGATGATGGGATTAAGAGATTAAAGCAAAGACAGGCATAGGAAACTATAAGAGTATTGATTGGGGAAGTGATAAATGTCCATGAAATCTTCACAATTTATGTTCAGAGATTGCAGTAAAGACAGGAGTAAGAAATCACAAAATTATTAATTTGGGGAACTAATAAATGTCCATGAAATTTTCACAGTTTATATTCTGCCATGGCTTCAGCCGGTCCCTCCGTTTGGGGTCCCTGACTTCCCGCAATATACCTCCTTATTGTGAAGTGATAGCTTAGCATTTAAAACTTCAAGTGATTTACTAGGTAGATTTCAGTCACTTGTGAAAATAATTTCTAATCTTCATAGCCATTGCCTAAAAGAAATCAGGACTAGTCAAATTGAAATCAGGGAGTGTCTAATATTAATTTTAATTTAGAAGCAACTCCTGTGAATGCCTTAAGCGAAGTTTGAATAAATCTGTTTACTACAGTATACCTTCAGCTTTAGCATTACATATCTTTGGGGGGATTTTCCTTGTTCCAAATGTAGAAAGCTATTCATTTCCAGAAGGTAAGGTGGAGGCATTGGATGGAAGGATGATTTCATAGTAAGATATGTGTAAGTTTAAAACAATTTCTTTAAATTAAAAACAAAACTCCTAAGAGAGGATTTCATGCTATTTATTTTGTTTGAAAGTGCTTCTGAAACTATTTAAGGTAAAATTGCACATATAAACATAATATTGAAACTCTGAGTTCTCTAGTTTCTTATCATGCTCTATTAACATTTTGTTTAGATATTTGAACAATTTTACATTGTTACAAATCATGTAATTAAAACAGTAAAGATTCAGTTACTTTATCTGGAATTTGCATTTATTAACTAAGTGAATGAATAACGTGAATTAAGTGATAAACTAAGTGAATGAATAAAAAAGTAATTATTATGCCCCGTATTTGTAGATATATTGGTTTTATAATGATTTGTTTTACACTAAAAAGTTGCTAGGCATGTTGGCTCATGCCTGTAATCCCAGCACTTTGGGAGGCCGAGGTGGGTGGATCACCTGAGGTCAGGAGTTCGAGACCAGCCTGGCCAACGTGGTGAAACCCCGTCTCTACTAAAAACACAAAAATTAGCCAGGCATGATGGCGGGCACCTTTAATCTCAGCTACTGGGGCGGCTGAGGCAGGAGAACTGCTGGAACCCAGGAGGCGGAGGTTGCAGTGAGCCCAGATGGCGCCATTGCACTCCAGCCTGGCTGACAAAAGCAAAACTCCATTCCAAAAAAAAAAAAAAAAAGAAATTCATCAAACTAAAGCAATGTCAACTCTGTTCAGGCAAAGCTCAATCTCTTGAGAATTGAAGGAATGGAAAAAGAACAATTGGTTTGTTTGTTTGTTTTTGAGACAGAGTCTTGCTCTGTTGCCCAGGCTGGAGTACAGAGGTGCGATCTAGGCTCACTGCAAGCTTCATCTCCCAGGTTCACGCCATTCTCCTGCCTCAGCCTCCTGAGTAGCTGGGACTACAGTCACCCACCACCACGCCTGGCTAATTTTTTGTATTTTTAGTAGAGATGGGGTTTCACTGTGTTAGCCAGGAAGGTCTAGATCTCCTGACTTCGTGATCCACCTGCCTGGCCTCCCAAAGCGCTGGGATTACAGGGGTGAGCCACCGTGCCCAGTCAAGGACTTCAATTTTTAATTTACTTATTCAAAAGCATTTATTCAGAATCTACTAAATATCAGAGAGTAGGTTAGGCAAATGAGAATATAAGGAAGGATAAGTTAAGTTTCTCTTAGAAAACACAGACATGCACATCCATATGTATAATTCATATGATATACATAATAATATTATAAAAACAATAACTCACATAACATTTACTGTATACCAGTCACTGGTCTAAGTTCTGTACTTATACTAACATTTAATTTTAAAACAATTTTATGAGGTAGGTTTACTATTTTTAATCCTCATTTAATGAATGAAAAAAAGGCACAATGGGGTTAAATCACTTTTCCAAGGTTACACAACTAGTATCTTTCAGTGGAGTGGCCAAACAATGAGGAAAATAAGTAAGCAAGCATTTACAAGGAGGAATGTGGCAAGTCATCTAACAGTTACTATAAATCAAGAATCATGTTCATAAGAGAGACAGCTGACAACATTTTGCAAGAATGTGCAAGCCTCAGGGTGGCAGCATTTGAGACATCTTTGAAAGACAATAAAATATTCAAAAGTATAAGTAGAGTCAGAGGTAGGGCATCTGGGCAGTCAAAGCAACATAATTAAAATAATCAAGGTGTGGATATGAGAGTGTATAGGCCATGCTCAGTTGGGAAACAAGTCGGCCACATTGACTAGAGGGTAGGGGAAACAGATACCTGCCAATGGGGCATGGCGAAAGCCCAGTTGTATAGTTCTTTCCTCACCACTTTCCAACACCCAAGTCAGGCAGCAGGAGCCAGGCTGTCTGTCAAAGCTGCCCACGCAGCACCCATGGGGATAAGTACGGTATTGACTGTTGTCTGAATTATGAAAAAAACAGAAGGCCTTCTCTCAATCCCCAAAGAAGAGATGGGCAACAGCAATACTGGCATTTGAAAGCACAAGTAAGACGTTATAAAACCATATCATATGGATGCCAATAGAGGAGTGCTGATGGAGGTACTGGAGCCAGGGGCCAGATTAAACAGGTGAACTTTAGGGAACATGACTTCAGGCATCCCTGTTCATTTTTCTCTGCTGAACCTGCCTGCACAGGAGCTACGTGTTTTTTGAGAGACAGGAGACAGCTACATTTTGACATCTGGCTTGGATACAAATGTGGTAAAAGTATCTCAGAAATGTTTCTTTTGTTCTGAGAAATAAAAAATGGGGTGAATGGAGACATGTTATAATCAGAGAATGTTGCTTTAGGCCCAGTCTTTCAAAAAAAATGTTGTAAGCTGAAAATGTTACAAGTAAGAAAAAATAAGTTTCACAGTAATATAGTTTGATAACTTAATGGGCTGTTTCTCCTTGGTAGGATAGAGCTAAAATGTGTCTGGCTATTCCTTCTAAATCTACCTGAAGCAATATTACCTTTTACTATACTCATATCACAAATGGGATGACAGAGAAATGATTTGTTCATGGTCACTAGATGAACTGAGTTTCTTGCAATTACAATTTTATTTACAACTCCTTTCTAAGATATATGTGATACCCAGCTAGCAACAGTACTCTCTGTTTTGCTTTTAAATAAGGAGAGATGCAGATTCATGATGTAAGACCTTGTTACAGTTCTGTTTATTTATAGAACAATTCATGTTTTTCAAAGGCGTTTCATCTATATCGTGATCCTCATATGAATCCAGCAAGGCAGGCACGGAGGGTCCTATAGGTGAAGACATTAAGATGAAGAGATGTTGGCTTGTCTATAGTTTACAGTATGTAAAGCAGAGATTCGAATCTAGGATAATTTAGGGCATTGGGATTCACATGTCTCTAATCTAAGTCCACGTCTCTTTGTACGACAACATGGTGCTATCTTTCCCTGTCAAAACCATCTGCACTGTGGGCAGATGACACATAAGAGACATAAAAGATAATAGATATTGGGAAATGAAACTTCTTACTCAATGAAGAAATCATATTTGACTACAGTTTAAAGTTCTTCTACTCTATAAATGAAAATGAAAGTTTAAAAATTTATGTTGGTGGTAAAAGTGTATTTGAAATTCATACCCTCTAGCTTTGACTAATAGTGTTATATTCTACAGAGTTGGAATAAGTGAGAAAATTATGGAATTAATTCAACAAAATTTAGTAATCATTTAAAATCATGTGATACAGTTCAGGATGAAGGATGACCATTATGACTTCAAGGACATTAAAATATGATTCTGAATATTCCTGATCAATAGAAATACAGAAAAGTCTTTATATCACTGTCTTTATTTACAGCAGTTGCATTTTCTAGAACATGTTACCCTTTTCAGAGGAGAAACATTTTTCGTCAGGTAGATTTTTAGCTATTTTCTTACAGATGTACTAAAAAGGGAAAAGTAAAATTCCACACATTATTTTTACATTTGTCTAAGTTTTGTGACAGAAAAGTTAAAACTCATTTTAATTTGTGGCTTCAGATTACCTTGTTTCCCTGGCCCCCCATTACCACAGCAAATTTTATATCCTTGTTTTCTTTCTTATTTTCTGAATTTTTAGCCAACATTTCAAAAATGGCCAAAGAACTTAGACTTCTAGCACTGATTTGTCTCTTGAACATAATACCCAATTGCTGTTTGACAAACTTTTGTAATCAGTATAACTCTTCTAGCACAAAGCCTACTAATGCTCATTTGCTAAAACAGAGTTGTTGATCTGTGCTTGTTTTATCTAATTCTTTTTACCTCATCAAAAAAAAGCTGCCCAGGTATGCATTTTCATTTTTTTTAGGTACCTAACACATTGTGATCCAGATGTCGGGAATTCTATTTTAGGGACTCTCTCTCTCTGTATATATATACACACATATATACCATTAAGATAGTATTATTTTTCAGACTTGCCCACTAGCTAAATGTTTCCTTTCTTTTTCTTTTACTTTTAAAAAGAAATAAATACAGGCCACAGAAAAGATGTTCTTTTGCATAACAAGTTGACAAATCTTCATTGCCATCCAGACTGTAGATTAATGAGACACATGTGGCGTGATTCAGGTGACCCCTATGTTATGCTTTTGTGAATCAGAACTGCACTAGCTAAACAAGTGTGGGCCAGGTTTACTAAAGATAAAATTACAGTAACGGCCATCAAATTAAATAGATCATATCTTGTGAAAGATTATCTGTCATGAAGGTGAGAAAAAAATGGAATTAAAAATTATGAAATCCTACCCAGAACTATCTAATTGTTTGTGAATGCGTAAA
Source organism: Papio anubis (assembly GCF_008728515.1). Lineage (NCBI taxonomy): Eukaryota > Metazoa > Chordata > Mammalia > Primates > Cercopithecidae > Papio > Papio anubis. The sequence goes on from NC_044978.1 coordinate 87,054,483, forward strand.
GAAAGCCATTTCACATTTAACATCCATGCCCTGTATCTTAAAACCCATATAAGAAAACATGTAAGGTTTCCAATCACATAAGTTTCCTGTTCATACCTTATGCCATCCTGGAAAGAATAATCTAGATTGTGGTGTTTTAGGAGGCTGATACCAAAGACAATTTTAAGATGAGGAACAGCATCAGACAGTGTAGTGGTTCTTTGCCCTGAATGCACATTAAATTTGTGTGGGGAGATTTTATGAACTACCTATTCCCAAGACCCACTCAAAACCAATTAAGTTAGAATCTCTAGAGGTGAGACCCATTCAATGGCATTTATTAATAGTCTGCTGGGAATTTTATTGTGCATCCATGAGGGAGAAACATGAGAACAGAGATTAAAAATAAAGACTTAGTTAAAGTTAGATATCCTAAATTCAAAGTGGCTCCTGATGATTGATGATGAACAAGTTATTTAACCTTTCTCGGAACTAGTTTTCATCTGTTTCTTTGGTTGTTTCAAGGATTAGATGAACTAGTTCTTGGCATAGATTAGACATAATTAGCATTATACAATGAGGGAAAAGCCATTTCGTGTCCAGGTAAAGTGTAGTAGTGTATGCCAATCTCTGAAACTGCATTGTAGTTCTTGTGCCCCAATACCTGATGGCATTCCAGATTTCCATTATTATATTCTCGATGAAAACTTACATTTTTTCTTTATAGGCAATGTTGTGCTTTTTTGAAGAAATACAAGTGTGGTTGAGAGAATGAATTCTGGAGCCAATAGCCAAGTTTAATTCCTGACTGTGCCATTGGTTAATTCTGTGACATTGGGCAAACACTTACATTTTCTGTCCCTCAGTTTGCTTATCTGTAAAATGGGGTATTAACAGTACCTGCCTCAAAAGAATGTTTTGATGAGTAAATGCATTAATATATATATAAAGCACTTAATATGTTCCTTGCTCATTGTAAATGCTCAATAAATATTTTCTATCATAATGCAAATAATAATAACGGTGTTAGTGAACTCATTTACTGACGTTTCAACCAAAGATGTCTATTTTCCACGAATGAAAAAAACTAACAATGTGCTAACCAGTTCTTTCCATCCTTCTTAGCTATTCTCTCACACCATGCCCACTAGAACCAACTGCGAAGTATAAAGTTTTCAAGGGCAAGGTTTACATCTCTCTTATCTGCTACGTCACAGAACTTTTGGAATTAATGATTCATATCCATAACCACTTCTTAAAAATGGATTGCATACTTAAAATTATTAACTATTATTGTTATAACAAGTATTAAATATAATCATCATGCTGTGCATTAAGACTCCAGAACTTGCTGAAAAAGTAGATCTTAAGTGTTCTAACCACACACACACACACACACACACACACACACACACAGGGTAACTATAAAAAACAATAGTCATGACGGAAACTACTACTGTTGAATTTTTATGTGTTATCAAATAATACATACAATTATCTGAAATGGCTATTAAAATATTTCTTGCTTTTGCAATCTTCTATTGGCATGATGCCAGAATTTCTTCATCTATTTAAAATAATTGCAATGGAATGCAATGGACTGAATGCAGACACAGACATGGGAATTCAACTTTTTTTTTATTAATCTAAATCTTAAATTGTTTTTTATTAATCTAAATAATAAAGAGATTTCCCAAAATGTAAAATAATGCTATTCTTACCACTAATCTTTTGGTTTTGGAAAATGTAGTTATTTTTCATAAAATATGTTCCTTATATTAATGGACAATGGGTTTGTTATTTTTAATTAATCAATAAACGTATTTTCATTTCTCAGTTAAAAAAATGGATTGAAAAATCAAGTCCTATTGATGGTTAACAAGTAGCAGCATCTTTGTTCATGCATTTATTATGTAATTTTTAAATCATTTATCATATGCTTATATGTGATCACAGATGGATGTTGATAACACAAAAAAATTTAGAGAATTCATAGATTATTGTCATGTTGCAATTCTTATACAAAAGCTTCTTTTCAAGACTTCAATGGAAATATACTTGGCTGGGCGCGGTGGCTCACGCCTTTAATCCCAGCACTTTTGGAGGCCGAAGACGGGCGGATCCCGAGTTCAGGAGATAGAGACCATCCTAGCTAACACGGTGAAACCCCGTCTCTACTAAAAATACAAAAAATTAGCCTGGTGTGGTGGCGGGCGTCTGTAGTCCCAGCTGCTCCGGGAGGCTGAGGAGGGGGATTGGTGTGAACCCGGGAGGCGGAGCTTGCAGTGAGCCTCTATCGCGCCACTGAACTCCAGCCTGAGCGACAGAGCGAGACTCTGTGTCAAAAAAAAAAAAAAAAAAAAAAAAAAAAAGAAAGAAAGAAATATTCTTGATAACATTTTAATTATAGAGAAGTTTGTTTTTCCCCAGATGGCATCGAATATCTATTTTCGCATTTAATATTATTCTTTTGTCTTCTGTAATCAAAAGTTAAGATTTTTTAAATGCCGTACCACAGAAACATTGTGTAATTAATGACTTTTCTAATTTTTGTACTCCCACTCTAGCTATTAGGTAGTGTTTTATCAGAGCCAAAATGATGTCTATGGAGGAGACCACATATTAGTGTCAAGGATCTGACTGAATATTACACTTAGTATTCAATATAAGGTGTTTACAACTAAAGCAGTGGAGGTACTTGTCATAGGGATTCATATAATATATCTCATACCTGACAAAAGGCACATAATAATCTTTGATTGCTTTCTATGCTTTGAGGGCTTTAATTTTCTAAAACCACACAAGGTCTTTTCTCATGATTTTTACTTGACCCTTAACCTGCCAAAAGATATTCGTGAGTAACAACTCTCATACTTTCTGAAATAAATGCTTTTATGAGCTACTGAAACCACCTTAAGGCAAAGCAGGCAACTTATTAACTATGACTTTATGAGGCTTCACAGATTCCGTCTTGTGAAAGGCAAATAAAATCCTTACATCTGGCACTGAGTTTTTCATAATACTTCACAGCTGCCATCCAAAAATTCTCTCTGCCGAAGATTCTAGCAAAGGCTGGTCGATGAAAACATAAATAAACTGCAGAAGAAAAGTGGTTACAGAAGTTACATTTTTGATGTGATTGGAAATGCAGGTGTCAAGAGTCTCAATGACATTCATTGTCATCTGCAAATTGTGCTATGTATGGAAGACAGTGTCATGAACCCCTCATTTACCTGATGCCTCAGAGTCTAGCCTGAGAGCCAGCATTTATGCTGGTGAATTTATAGTCCTAGATATTATAGGTTGTATCTATTCACACATGCATTCATTCATTCAACAAATAAATTGGGCACCTGCTATGTGCCAGGCAATGCTCTGGGTAATAAGGATATAGCAGTATATAAAATATGATGAAGTTCCTGCCTCTGTGGTAATTCACTCTAGTGCAGGTCAGATAGATGATTAACAAATAAATATATAATAGGCCAGGTGATTATAGTTGCTGTGGGAAAAAAAAAAAAAGGAACAGGCAGTGCCAGACTCGGGTTGTCATTTTACATAGCCCAAATAGGTTATATATACATACATGTACATACATATGTATACATATATGTACATATACATATGTAAACATGAAATATATTTAAATATGAAATAGGCACATATAAATACAGAAGTAAATATATATGCAAGTGAAATATATATTTACATATTTATATCTGTGTGTATGCATATTTATATCTGTGTGTGTGCATATTTATATCTGTGTGTGTGCATATGTATATTTCCCATCCCCTCTACTTCTCCTTCCACATGCTCTTCCAGAGCCTTGCTACTTCCCACCAATAGCAAGTATTTATGTTCTCTCTCCTTGAGAAGGCGTGGACCTTTGTGATCACCTTGACTAAAAACAAAGGGCACGATTGCCTCTATATGACTTCTGCAACTAAGTCATAGAAATGATACAATTTTGGCTGCTCTCCCTCTCTCTGAATGTTCACCCTTAGAATCCAGCCACTATGCTGTGAAGTAGTCCAGGAAACATGTATAGCCTCACCACATGGAGAGAAACAGAGTCCCCAGTTCATAGTCCCAGCTGAGCTCAGCCCAGACCTCCAATTGCCAGAAATGAGAATAATCCATTTTTAAAGTGTAATCCTCCAATTCTCTTTTGAGCTGCCCTAACTGAAGTCATCTGGAGCAAAGATGAGCCTCCCTTGCTAAGCCCTGCTCAAACTGCATGATTATGAGTAAAAATCAATCACTGTCATGGTTTTAATCCACTGAGTTTTAGGATGGCTTTTTACACAACAATATATAGCCCGGGCAATACATATAACTAGGCATAACTGGTTTGGTTAGACCTCTACTGAGCGTATTCCTTCCAATATTCAGGATGAGATGACAAATAAACAACTTGAAACTAACTTGGGTGTCTTGAAAAAGGGACTACTGTGCTGCCAACCTTAGCTACTAAGAACACCAGCAGGCTGGGCATGGTAGCTCATGCCTGTAATCCCAGCACTTTGGGAGGCTGAGGTGGGCGGATCACTTGAGGTCAGGAGTTCGGGACCAGTGTGGTCCCCATCTCTACAAAAAATACCAAAATTAGCCGGGCATGGTGGCACATGCCTATAATCCCAGCTACTTGGGAAGCTGGACACGAGAATCACTTGAACCTAGGAGGCAGAGGCTGCAGTTAGCCAAGACTGCACCACTGCACTCTAGTATAGCCCATTTTACTAGAGTTACATGCTTTGATGGCTCTATCAGATTGAATCCTGACAGATGGTCTGAATAGCTTTCCTGAATTTGAGTTCTCTGTCCAGGTTTGTCCAGTGACTCTGAGGCCAGTGACACTGACTCTGAGGCCAAAAGCTGTGGATTGAAGCTCTGTGAGTTACAGATGTACATCCTGAGCAAGTCATTTTACCTTCAAAAGTCTTTTTTATATGAGTAGGTATATATATGTGTATGTGTGTGTATTTGTATTAATATTGTCTGCCATAAAAGTTGTGAGGCTTAATAATAGTAATAATAATGATTACTAATATTTTGGAGTGCATACTATGTGGTAGGCACTGCACTATGTGCTTTTCACACATTTTTTTTTTCTCCAAAACGACACACTTTCTTCGGTACTATTGTTACCTCTTTTTTTTTTTTTTTTTTCCACAAAGGAAGAAATTGACTTACAAAGAGATTAAGTAACTTGCCCAAGGTCAGACATGAAATATTGGAGTGGGATTAAAAAACGAAGTCTTTCTGCTAGCAGAGGCAGGTCTCATAACCACTATGTCTCACATCCAATAAGATCGTATGTGTGAAAGAGATAAAGTGCTGAAAACATGGAAACAGACAAGGCAGCAGGATAAGATGGTACGTATAGGAGGAGCAGTCGTGTTACAGGAAATGAAATGAGAATTTAGAAAGGCTGGGTGCTGCAGGCACTGCCAGTACTACGTTTATATGGCATGAAGCCAAAACCATGGAGGTGTTGGGAGACAGTCTGCCCCAATGCAGTCTTCTTGCTCTGAAGAGTAGGGCTTCAGAGATGAGTTGGAGAACAAACAAAGAATGAAGCACAGCGTTCCTATCTTGGTTTTACCACACCATATGAATTACTTAAGTAACAATGTTAAGCTTCCGAATTCTGTTTCCTTGGCTTTGGGCTGGTATCAGCCTGTGGCACCCTATCACCTAGACTGATTTCACGATGAATGCTGCCCAGGTTTTTTGTCCCTGCTGGCTCCTATTTTACCCCTGCAGGTCCTGGCTTCTGAGGCAATCTGGCCACAATTCTCTATTTATGATTTTTAACTCTGTATTGTCTGCCCCAACCTCATTGGAGGCTCATGATGACCATCTGTGGTTGACTGTGCCTTTCACTCTAATTTTTAATTTTTTCTCATTGTTAAGGTTTCTTGAAACTTGTTCTGTTATCTACACCTCTATATTATCTGTGCCAGGCTGGAGTGCAGTGGCACGATCTCAGCTCATTGCAACCTCCACCTCCTGGGTTCAAGCGATTTTCCTGCCTCAGCCTCCCGAGCAGCTGGGATTACAGGCGTGTGCCACCATGCCCAGTTAATTTTTGTACTCTTAGTAGAGATGGGGTTTCACCATGTTGACCAGGATGGTCTAGATCCATGACCTCGTGATCTGCCCGTCTCAGCCTCCCAAAGTGCTGGGATTACAGGTGTGGGCCACTGCACCCAGCCCAGGAGTCTTTAACTTTTAAGAGAGGAAGTGGTAACAGAATAAAACACTTTGGGCTTTCTTAAGGGACTTCAGTATAAGTTGTCTAAGATTTTGCTCAAATTACCTGAAGTGCCTTTATGCCAGATAAATGAATGTACAGCTTTTATTCACATAGACTTCAGTGTTGCTCCTTTGATATTCTAGAAACCCGCCTGTGACCACACATGCTGCTGCTGCTGCTGCATGCCCTTATTTTTAGTGTTCTTTATGGGCTTTGCAGTCCACTAGTTGGATTTGGTCTTTGTCTTTCCCATTCTAGCACCGACTGTAGCCATTCACTGTGACAGCTCAGATCATTTAGAGCTTAGTTTAATACTTTACTTTGGAACAACAACAGAAAAAACTCCACTACCTTGGCCCTCAAAAAACCTATAAATAAAACACAGTGTAGGTCACTTATAAGCAACATCATCAGGGGATGCTCCATTGTGTGTTGGATCCTATAGTCCAATCAATTTGCACAAGGTGAAAACATGGACACTGTGCTTGGTGTTTGCAACTTATTTCTTCACTATACTCAATCAGCACATCTTATTAATTCTATTTCCTAAATATGTATAGAGTTCATCAACTTTTTGCCACCTCCATTACTACATTGCTAGTTTAGAAGAAGCCTAATTGCTTACCTGAATTATTGCAACACATGTATCTCTTTCCTTTTCTCTTTTTCTCCTTTTGCATACCCACTTCCCAACCTGCAAGCAATCCATACCAGAGCAAGAATAATCTTTGTTAAATGAATGTCTAACTATGTCACCTTCCCACCCTCTTGCTGAAGATCTTTCCATCTTCCTCAGTGTCTTCAACAGGATAAAGAAAAGATTTACATGGTTTATAAGCAGGGTGGTCATATGTCTTGGCTTGCCTAGGAGAGTCCCAATTTGTTTACTTATGTGACAATTATTAATATCATCTCTTTCACTTTTTTTTATTTTGAAACAGAGTTTCGCTCTGTCACCCAGGCTAGAGTGCAATGGCATAATCTTGGCTCACTGCAACCTCTGCTTCCCAGGTTCAAGTGATTCTACTACCTCAGCCTCCTGAGTAGCTGGGATTACAGGCGTGAGCCACCAAGCCTGGCTAATTTTGTAATTTTAGTAGTGACGGGCGTTCACCATGTTGGTCAGGCTAGTGTCGAACTCCTGACCTCAGATGACCCACCTGCCTTCGCCTCCCAAAGTGCTGGGATTACAGGCATGAGCCTCTGCGTCCAGGTATCTCTTTCATTTTCAAAAGTGTATAGGTTGGGTAGTACATTCTATGGTCACCCAATTTATAAGGTCCTTCATTACTTTGCCTCCCCAGACTCATCTCTATCTGTACTTGTCTAAGTCTCAGAGATTACATGAGTAATTTCTCTGAAAATACTGTACATTCTTTCACTTCGGGGTCTTTGCACATGCTATACCGATAGCTTTTCCTGTTCTTTGTTTGGATGAGTCCTACTTATTCTTCAGGTGTCCCAGGTCACTTAGAAATCTCCTTTTCCCCCCCAAGACTGAGCTATTTCCTTTCTTTTGCATTCTATACTTAGCTCTACAGAAGTATTAGTTATATATGGCAAGTTCTTGTATATTGGTTTGTTTCACCTATTTGACTGTAAGCTGCTTTAAAAGTTCAAACAATGTCATGCTCACTATTATATTCCAGTGCCTAAGGCAGTCCCTAAGGCAAAGTAGTTTCTTAGAAAATGTTTTTTAAATGATTGAGTGATGAGTAAATGAATAAATCTAAACTCTAGTAGAGAAGAGAGGTACTCTGGAAGACTAGATATACATCGAGGGAGTTTAAAACTATTTGCTGATGCATCAATGCTTTATTGACATCCATTTTCATTGAAAGAAGGAGACCTCACTTAATATTAGTACTAGGGCAGAAGCAGAGAGAAATTTGAAAGTGCTACAATGCTAGCTTTGAAGGTGGAGAAAAAAGAAAAAGCCAAAGAATGGAGGAGTAGAGGCAGCTTCTAGAAGTTGGAAAAGGCAAGGAATTTTCACAAAATAATTCATCAAAATATGCCCAAACTGGAGGGCATGAGCTTTAATATTGAGAGTATTCAACTGAGTGTCCAGTAAAAGTGACTTGTAAAGATACAAACCACAGCGTTTCACAGTGAAATCTGGAAGACCACTGGAAGGTAGAAGACAATGGGGAAAATGTCACAAAATTTCTAGGCGAAAAAGATTTCCAAACTAGATTTTTATGTTCAGCCAAACTATCAAGCAAGGACGAGCTCAGAATGTAGTTATTTTCAGTCCTATGTTTTTCAGAATATTCTATGTTTTTTGCGTCCTTTGTCCGGATGTTAATAAAGAATGCAGACATCCAAATGCAAAGTTACACTAGGAAGCAGTAGGACATGGGACCCAGGAAACAGAATTCAAACACCAGAGAGATAACTAATAATCAAAGGCCAATGGTATAAAATATTTACCACTGTGAAAGCAAAGAGCAAAAGAACAGCTAAAGGATTGAATGTGTGTGCTTTTTTGGCATCACAATATAAGGAAACAGTAGACAAAGAGAGGATTCTCTGATAAAACAGACTTTAGACCAACAAAGATCAAAAAAGACAAAGAAGGGCACTACATAATGGTAAAGGAATCAATGCAACAAGAAGAACTAACTATCCTAAATATACATGCACCCACTACAGGAGCACCCAGATTCATAAAACAAGTTCTTAGAGACCTATAAAGACACTTAAATTCCCACACAAAAATAGTGGGAAACTGTAATACTCCACTGTCAATATTAGACAGATCAATGAGACAGAAAATTAACAAGGATATTCAGGACTTGAGGGCTCTGGATCAAGCAGAACTAATAGACATCTACAGAACTCTCCACCAGAAATCAATAGAATATACATTCTTCTCAGTACCACATCACACTTATTCTAAAATTGACCACATAATTGGAAGTAAAACACTTCTCAGCAAATGAAAAAGAACAGAAATCATAACAAACTGTCTCTCAGAAAATAGTGCAGTCAAATTAGAACTCAGGATTAAGAAACTCACTCAAAACCACAAAACTACATGGAAACTGAACAACCTGCTCCTGAATGACTACTGGGTAAATAACAAAATTAAGGCATAAATAAATGAATTATTTGAAACCAATGGGAACAAAGACACAATGTAGCAGAATCTCTGGGACACAGGTAAAGCAGTGTTTAGAGGGACATTTATAGCACTAAAGGCCCACAGGAGAAAGTGGGAAAGATCTAAAATTGACACCCTTACATTACAATTAACAGAACTAGAGAAGCAAGAGCAAACAAATTCAAAAGCTAGCAGAAGACAATAACCAAGATCAGAGCAGAAATGAAGGAGATAGAGGCACAAAAAAGCTTTCAAAAAATCAGTGAATCCAGGAGATGGTTTTTTGAAAAAACTAACAAAATAGACCACTAGCCAGAATAATTAAGAAGAAAAGAGAGAAGAATCAAATAGACACAATAAAAAAGAGAAAGGGGATATTACCACTGATCCCAAAGAAATACAAACTACCATCAGAGAATACTATAAACACCTCTATGCAAATAAGCTAGAAAATCTAGAAGAAATTGATAAATTCCTGGACACATACACCATCCCAAGACTAAACCAGGAAAAAGTAGAATCCCTGAATAGATCAATAACAAGTTCTGAAATTGAGGCAGTAATTAATAGCCTAACAACCAAAAAAAAGCCTAGAACCAGATGGATTCACAGCTAAATTCTACCAGAGATGCAAAGAGGAGCTGGTACCATTCCTTCTGAAACTATTACAAACAATAGAAAAAGAGGGAGTCCTCCCTAACTCATTTTATGAGGCCAACATCATCCTGATACCAAAACCTGGCAGAGACACAACAAAACAAGAAAATTTCAGGCCAATATCCCTGATGAACATCAATGTGAGAATTCTCAATAAAATACTGGCAAACTGAATTCAGCAGCACATCAAAAAGCTTATCCACCACAAACAAGTCAGCTTCATCACTGGGATGCAAGGCTGGTTCAATATACGTAAATCAATAAATGTAATCCATCACACAGACAGAACCAATGACAAAAAACACTTGATTATCTCAATAGATGCAGAAAAGACCTTCAACAAAATTCAACACCCTTTTATGGTTAAAACTATCTAAAAACTAGGTATTGATGGAAAGTATCTCAAAATAATAAGAGCTATTTATGACAAACACACAGCCATTATCATACTGAATGGGCAAAAGCTGAAAGCATTCCTTTGAAAACAGGCACAAGACAAGGATGCCCTCTTTTACCACTCCTATTCAATATAGTATTGGAAGTTCTGGCCAGGGCAATCAGGTAAGAGAAAGAAATCAAGGGTATTCAAATAGGAAAAGAGGAAGTCAAATTGTCTCTGTTTGCAGATGACATGATTGTACATTTAGAAAACCCCATTGTCTCAGCCCAAAATTTCCTTAAGCTGATAAGCAACTTTAGCAAAGTCTCAGGATACAAAATCAATGTGCAAAAATCACAAGCATTCCCATACACCAAGAACAAACAGAGAGCCAAATCATGAGTGAATTCCCATTCACAATTGCTACAGAGAGAATAAAATACCTAGGAATACAACTTACAAGGGATGTGAAGGACCTCTCTTCAAGGAGAACTACAAAACACTGCTCAAGGAAATAAGGGAGGACACAAACAAATGGAAAAACATTCCATGCTCATAGATAGGAAGAATCAATATCATGAAAATGACCATACTGCCAAAAGTAATTTATAGATCCAATGCTATCCCTATCAAGCTACCACTGACTTTCTTTACAGAATTAGAAAAACACTAATTTAAATTTCATGTGAAATCAAAAAAGAGCCCATATAGCCAAGACAATCCTAAGCAAAAAGAACAAAGCTGGAGGCATCATGCTACCTGACTTCAAAGTATACTACAAGACTACAGTAACCAAAACAGCATGGTACTGGTACCAAAACAGATATATAGACCAATGGAACAAAACAGAGGCCTCAGAAATAACGCCACACATCTACAACCATCTGATCTTTGACAAACCTCAAAAAAATAAGCAATGGGGAAAGGATTTCCTATTTAATAAATGGTGTTGGGAAAACTGGCTAGCCATATGCAGAAAACTGAAACTGGAACCTTTCCTTACACCTTATACAAAAATTAAATCAAGATGGATTAAGGACTTAAATGTAAGACCTAAAACCATAAAAACCCCAGAAGAAAGCCTAGGCAATACCATTCAGGATATAGGCATGGGCGAAGACTTCATGACTGAAACACCAAAAGCAATGGCAACAAAAGCCAAAATTGACAAATGGGATCTAATTAAACTAAAGATCTAATTAAACTAAACTTCTGCACAGCAAAAAAACTATCATTAGAGTGAACAGGCAACCTACAGAATGGGAGAAAATTTTCGTAATCTATCCATCGGACAAAGGGCTAATATCCAGAATCTACAAAGAACTTAAACAAATTTACAAGAATGAAACAAACAACCACATCAAAAAGTGGGTGAAGGATATGAACAGACACTTCACAATGGAAGGCATTTATGTGGCAAACAAACATGTAAAAATGCTCATCATCACTGGTCATTAGAGAAATGTAAACCAAAACCACAATTAGATACCATCTCATGCCAGTTAGAATCACCATCATTAAAAAATCAGGAAACAACAGATGCTGGTGAGGATGTGGAGAAATAAGAACACTTTTACACTGTTGGTGGGAATGTAAATTAGTTCAACCTTTGTGAAAAACAGTGTGATGATCCCTCAAGGATCTAGAACCAGAAGTAGCATTTGACCCAGCAATCCCATTACTGGGTATATACCCAAAGGATTATAAATCATTCTACTATAAAGACACATGCACATGTATGTTTATTGCAGCACTATTTACAATAGCAAAGATTTGGAACCAACCCGAATGACCACTAATGACAGACTGGATAAAGAAAATGTGACACATATATAACATGGAATACTATGCAGCCATAAAAAAGAATAGTTTATGTCCTTTGCAGGAACATGGATGAAGCTGGAAACCATCATTCTTAGCAAACTAACATAGGAAGATAAAACCAAACAACACATGTTCTCACTCATAAGAGGGAGCTGAATCAGAATACATGGACACAGAGAGGGGAACATCACACACCAGGGCCTGTTGGGGGGTGGGAGGCTAGGGGAGGGATAGCATTAGGAGAAATATCTAATGTAGATGATGGGTTGATGGGTGCAGCAATCCACTATGGCACATGTATAGCTATGTAACAAACCTGCATGTTCTGCACATGTTTTCCAGAACTTAAAGTATAATTTCAAAAAAGAGGCAATATAAAAATGTAAATTATGACAGTAAAAATTCAAAAGTTGGTATAAAAAGATGAGACAACTGTTTTTGTTGTTATAAACCTTGTAAAATGATTGGCTTCTCAGCTGTGACCCCATGAAACTTCTCTGTGCAATAAAGTGATTTTTCTAGCTTCACTCTCATTTTGAAATTGAAGAATTTTAAATATTACAAGAAGTGTACTACCATGAATGAGAAAGATATGATAGGAATCAAAAGATACAGGTTTCCTGCTTTACTAATAATAAGATGAGTGTTTTTCCTCATCTACAAAATGAGGGAGTTGGAATAATTGATCTCTAAGGCCCCTGTCAGCCCTAACACACTGTTTCTCTGATTCCATTTTCAGGCACCATGTACAACAGCATGTAGCCACATCCTTTTTCTTAAATTGACATGATGCAATTATTTTTTTAAAAAACAGATTCTATCAATTAATTAGGAAAACAAATAATTGCTAACATTAGATAGATGGTGAAACTCTCTCAAAGTAGGGCAGACAAAATAATGTACGACCCTGTCCAAAAGTAAAAGGGTCATTTATGAGTGAATCCTTGCCTTTGCAGAAATCCTCCAGATGTATTCTTTCCATCAGGAATAGTCTGTGAACACAATAAGCCTTTCTGCAGCATCCATCACAATAGCTCCTGGGCTCTACATACTGTATGCTGCAAACTGAAGACTGGATCAAATAACTCATTCTTTAGTTGGAATTTAACAAAACTTCAAAATATTCCTTTTGTTAAAATCTCTGAAAAAAATACTTCATACTTATTTTTCCTCAACTTTTAATCCAAAATGAATCATAAAATATTAAGCCTGGAGGAGACCTTAGTCCAAATGCTCCATCTAAAGAAACAGAAGCCCAATGTGATGAGGTGCTATGCCCAGAGTCACAGACTGAAGGATTAGCAGTACTGCCAGGGTCAGGGCCTAGGCCTCTGACTGTATGGCACCATGTAGACAAAGACAACAATACCTAATAGAGCTAGTGTGAGCTTGTTATTAAAGTAAAAATAAATCAGGAGAAGCCAGGCAAATATAAAAATGGTAGGATAAGCTTAAACTGCAAATTCTTGGTAGATCTTTTGGAAAATGGAATCTGGAAGGCATTTAACCAAAAGCTTTACATCATCTACTGTGTTGTGCCAGCTTTTTAATTTGGCAGAAATAGAGGAATATTCTCTGTAATCAAACACCCTGTCCAGGATTCTGGGCTATAATAAATTAATGAAGTGAGTTTCTCCTCTCTATTAGATTATCAGTGGCTACCATTTTTCAAGACAGAGATAATAAAATATCATACCATAAAGTGCTCTATCAGCATGCATTTCTTCAGTGCCAAGTAATTATTAATGCTGGAAAGGAAATACGCTTGGTCAGCTTTGGCAATGTATTTTAAAATGTCAGGCCCTGAAAGTCTGTATACCTCCATGCCCCAGTTTACCACATTTAGTCCCTCAGCTATACTTCCCTCTTGCTATTGCTTTCTGTAACAGAGCATTCTAGAATCAGAAAAATGAAAGGGTTTCATAGAGAGTCACTAGGCTAGTAGTTCGGGAGAGAAGAAAGTAAATTCCCTGAAAAAAAAGCTACTGATCATTGCTACAGCTGGTGAAAGCCTAACCAGAAAGTATTAGAAAACGATGTACAGCTCTTTCCAGTTGTTTTAGGCCTCCTGTTTCAGAATTACTTCCCATTTCTTTCAAAACTAGAGCATGCAGACATGCATACTTATAGCCACTCATTTAGACAGATCCAGTACAGAATCAATGACTAGATTCACAGTTAACAGATTTCTTAAAATTCTGACCCAGAAAGGTGGAAAATAACTTGCGGTCTCCATGAGAACCAACTGTGCTGTTAAGAGTGGTCTGGATTAGCTGTCCAGAGGATCAACAACAGTTTCTGCGGGGCTTGTGAACCTACACATTTAGGATGACTGTAGGGTGATCAACCTGAGACTGTCTAAATTTTAGCTCTGAAAGTCCTGAATCCTAGGAAACCCCTCAGTTCTGGGCGACAGGGACAGTTCGTTCACCACTGTGGTGGTGGTGCTTCTTAAGTACCTTTTTAAGATATCCGAGTATTTGAGGAATCATATGATATTTTGACACAAAATAAAAACATGCTTGAAGCTTAAGTAATAGATATTTACTTCCATTATCTTTTGATGTTTAGCAGGTCATCTAGTATATGTTATGAACTTTGGGAAATGTATCATCTTGTTCTTTATTTGCAATTTAAATGAAGCCAGGTGGGGAGAAGTAATGTGCAGAATTAGTCATACTCCAAAGAGAGATGTAAAAAGAAAAGTACTGAATAATGCTTCTATGTGCTTTTCTAATACGGTTTCTATGAACTGCTGCACACATCACACTTATGTCTAAACACAAGCTGTACAAAAAGACTGATATGATAATGGTAAAAAAAATTTTGAATTTAAACTTATGTAATCCAAGATATTCTTAACTGAACAAAAAGATATTATTGTGCCCATATTTCCTATGCCATCATTTTGCAATTTTGGTTGGGAGGATTTACTTACAAATATCACATTATTTTGTAGCCCTTCTTTTAAAAATTACATTAATAGTTGATTTTTTTGAGAAATCCATTGGTCATCAACACATGATTTCACAAACTTTCTTGTTGATTTATAGTTTTAAAAGTCATTGCTCTTTGTTTTTTGAACTAAAATGGCAACATGGTTCAGTAAGAAAAGTACATGATTAGAGTGATAATAAAAACTGAGATAAATTTTTAGCATGACAATCTACCAGCCAAACAATTTTTAACAAGCCTCTAAATATCCCTGAGCCTCCTATTTTTTATCTGCAAATTGAAGGTTTTCCATAACATGGGTTGAAAGCACTTCTTATATCCTACATACCTAC
Organism: Papio anubis; assembly: GCF_008728515.1. NCBI lineage: Eukaryota > Metazoa > Chordata > Mammalia > Primates > Cercopithecidae > Papio > Papio anubis. The sequence continues at coordinate 87,069,977 of NC_044978.1, forward strand.
ATGAACCAAAAGGCAGTGGTTCATTTGTTCTCAGGCTTCAGACAGAATTTTACGTGTTCATAGGTGGTGGTGAGTATTTTATTCTGTATATCCCTTAAAGACTAGGTCTGCGATGAGAAAGAGATGATCCAACCAAACATGCACATATATGTGCAAATACACACATATGTGTACACACACAAACATACACATAGACAAATGTATAGTTTCTGTTCATCTTGGAAAAGTCCTACCCACTGGTTCTTCCCTGCTCCCACTGCCCCCAGATTTACATAGAATTGGTTTGTGTAAGGCACATGTGGAATGCTTGGAAAGGCTGACAGGGCCTTATGGCATGAGGCTTGTATGAATTAGATACAGTTCCACAAGGTCACTTGCCCATAGGTTAATTAAGCCATTTCCTGGGTTCATTTTTAAAGTCAGAGTGTCAAAAAAAAAAAAAAAAAAAAAAAAAAGATAATCCTATGGAATGTAGCAGAATACATTTTCACCTTCTCTCTATATCTTTTTAACCCTTGCACAATTAAATCTACTCATGTAAAAAGTAAAAAACAAACAAAACAAAAATAAAAATAACTTATCCACCCAGGAATATAAAGAGCTTATTTGAGACAGTGTGCGCAAACTTGCTAGTAGTATTTGTCTTGCAAGTTATTCATACTTTAAGTTGTAATTCACTACAGTTTTAAAAGCTACTGTAATCAACTCTAGGTTTGTTTCCTTTGAAGACGCTAATGAGAAGGGTTCTTATGGGTTCACACCTTAAGGAAGGCAAGTATAGCATAGGGCTTAAGAGGATTGACTTTGGAATCTCAGAGAACAGGATTCAAATCCTAACTCAGTCCCTCACCAGCTGTGTGGGGTTTGACGAGTTACATGACTATTCTTTTTTTTAATTTATTTATTATTATTATAACTTTAGAGTTGTAGGGTACATGTATAACGTGCAGGTTTGTTACATATATGCTTGTACATGTTGATGCTGCACCCATCAACTCGTCATTTACATCAGGTATAACTCCCAAATGCAATCCCACTCCCCCCTCCCCTCCCCCATGATGAGCCCCGGTGTGTGATGTTCCCCCTTCCACAGATTGGTGTTCTCATTGTTCAGTTCCCACCTATGAGGTGATATGCGGTGTTTGGTTTTCTGTTCTTGTGATGGTTGCTTTAGATAATGGTGAACTTTCCAGGATCATATACAGACTTAAACATCACACTGTAACATAGTATTCAGGTAGCACATGTGCCACATTTTCTTAATCAGTCTGTCACTGATGGACATTTGGGTTGATTCAAGTCTTTGCTATTGTGAATGGTGCTGCAGCCGCTGTGTGCATGTGTACATAATAATTTATAATCCTTTGGGTATATCTGGTAAATGGGATGAAGCTGGGTCACCATGAGCATCTGAATACCACAGATCCTTGAGAATCGCCATACTGTTTTCCATAATAGTTTACAATCCACCAACAGTGTAAAGTGTTCCTAAGCTTTCATCCTCTCCAACACACCTATTTGTTTCTGACTTTAATGATACATCATTTCTAACTGGTGTGAGATGAGTATAACATTTGTGGTTTTGTTTGGAACCTCTTGCTTAGTGATGATGAGCATTTTTCATATCATCTGTTGGCTGTATGGATAATGTCTTCTTTTGAGAAATGTCTGTTCATATCCTTTGCTGCACGATGGGTTGTTTGTTTTTCTTCCAATTTGTTTAGCCTTTGAGTTCTTTGTAGGTTCCTGGACCATTACAGCCTTTGTCAGATGGTGGAGTGCAAAAATTTTCTCTCCCATTCTGTAGGTTGCCTGTTCCTCTGATGGTAGTTTTGCTTTGCTGTGCAAACAAGTTTAATTAGATCCCATTTGTCAATTTTAGCTTTTCTTTTGGTGTTTTAGACATGAAGTCTTTGCTTTATTTTCTATACAAAGATAGTACTACCAGGGTGCTTTCCTCTAGGATTTTTATGAGTATTAGGTCTAACATTTTTAAGTCCTCTAATCCCATCTTGGGAATTAATTTTCGTATAAAGGAGTAAAGGAAGGATCCAGTTGCAGCTTTATGGCTAGCCAATTTTCCCAGCACCATTTATTAAATGGGAATCCTTTCCCATTTGCTGACTTTTCTCAGGTTTTGTCAGGTCGGGTGGCTGTCGAATGTGGCCAGGTATTATTTCACAGGGACTCTGTCCTGTTCCATTCGATCTCTGTTTGGTACCAATCACCATGCTGTTTTAAGTTGCACTGCTTGGCAACCTTGAGTATGTAAGTTTGGGAAGTCAGGTAGCGTGATGCCTCCAGCTTTGTTCTTTTGACTTAGGATTGTCTTTGGAGATGCGGGCTCTTTTTGGTTCCATATGAACTTTAAAACAGTTTTCCATTCTGTGAAGAAACTCATTGAGTAACCTGATGGGGATGGCATTTGAATCTATAAATTTTTAGCCTTGAGGCGGTATGGCCATTTTCATGATATTGATTCTTTACCTATCCACGCAGGCATGGTATGTTCTTCCATTTGTTTGTGTCCTCTTTTATTTCACTGGGCAGTGGTTTGTAGTTTCTCCTTGAAGGGTCTTTACATCCGCCTTAGAGTTGGATTCTAGGTATTTTATTCTCTTTGAAGCAATTGTGGACAGGTTTCATTCATGATTTGGCTCTGTGTTTGTCTGTTCTTGGTGTATAAGAATGCTTGTGATTTTGCATTAATTTTTGCATCCTGAGACTTTGCTGGTGCTTATCAGCTTAGGGGCACTGGGCTGAGACAATGGGGTTTCTAAATATACAATCATGTCATCTGCAAATAGGGACAATTTGTGACTGCTTTTCCTAACTGAATACCCTGATTTCTCTCTTGCCTAATTGCCTAATAGAACTTTAACACTATGTTGAATAAGATTGGTGAGAGAGTGCCCTGTCTTGTGCCAGTTTCAAGGAATTTTTCAGTTTCACCCATTCGTGATATTGGCTGGTCATAAGCCAGCTCATGCTGCGGGGTACGTTCCATCAATACCGAATTTATTCTACAGGCATTTTTTAGCATGAAGGAGCTGTTGAATTTTATTAAAAGCCTTTCTGCATCTATTGAGATAATCATGTGGTTCTTGTCTTTGGTTCTGTTTCTGTATGCTGGATTATGTTTTGTTGATTTGATGTAGACTAAACCCAGCATCCCAGGGATGAAGCCCACTTGATCATGGTGGATAAACTTTTGATGTGTTGCTGAATCCGGTTTACCAGTATTTTGTTGGTTTTGCATCGATGTTTCATCGAGGGATGGTCTAAATTCTCTTTTTTGTTGTGTCTCTGCCAAGGCTTTGGTATCAAGGGATGATGTTGGCTTTCATAGAAAGTAGGTTGGGAGGTTCCCTCACTTCACAGTAGATTGGAACCAGTTTCAGAAGGAATGGTACCAACTCCTCCTTGTACCTCTGTTTGAAATTCGTGAATCCATCTGGTCCTGGACTTATTTTTTGGTTGGTGGGCTATTAACGTTATTGCCTCAATTTCAGAGCCTGCTATTGGTCTATTCTGAAGTTTAAAGCTTTCTTCCTGGTTTGATCTTGGAAGTGTAAGTGTCAGGTATGTTTCTTCAGATTTTGGGTTTATTTGCATAAATTGTTTATAGTATTCTCTGATGGTGGTTGGCCATTTGGGTCGGTGGTGATATCCTTATCCTCATTTTAATTGCGTCGATTTGATTCTTCTCTCTTTTCTTCTTTATTAATCTTGCTAATTGGTCTGTCAATTTTGTTGATCTTTCAAAAACCAACTCTATGGATTCTTGGATTTTTGGAGTTTTTTGTGTCTCTATCTCCTTCAATTCTGCTCTGATCTTAGTTATTTCTTACCTTCTGCTAACAGAATGTGTTTTCTTGCTCCTCTGGTTCTTTTAATTGCGATGTTAGAGTGTCAATTTTGAATGTTTTCTGCTTTCATGGGCATTTTAGTGCTATAAGTACCCCTCACTGCTTTAAATGTGTGCGAGATTCTGATGTTGTATCTTTGTTCTCATTGGTTTCCAAGAACATCTTTATTTCTGCCTTCATTCGTGATGTGCAGTATTGTTCGGGGAGCTTAGTTGTTCAGTTTTGTATGGTTGAGCGGTTTGATTGAGTTTCTTGAATTCTGGTTTCTGGATTTGATTGCACTTTTGTAGTGCAGAGACAGTTTGTTATAATTTCTGTTCTTTGTACATTTAACAGGGAGTGCTTTACTTCAATTATGGTCAATTTTGGAGTAAGTACGATGTGGTGCTAGGAGAAAGATATATATTCTGTTGATTTGGGGTGGAGAGTTCTATAGAATGTCTAATAGGTCTGCTTTAGAGCTGAGTTCAATTCTACGTAATGTATTGCTTTTGTCTTGCATTTGGTCTGTCATGCTGGCAGTGGGTGTTGAAGTCTTTCCCATTGTTATTGTATGGGAGTCCTAAGTCTCTTTAACCAGGAGTCTCTGAGGGACTTGGCACATGAATCGAGGTGCTCCTGTATTGGTTGCATACCATATTTGAGATGGTGTCTTCCTGTTGAATTGGATCCCTTTACCATTATGTAATGGCCTTCTTTGTCTCTTTGAGTGCTGATGTTTCAAAGTCTGTGTTTATCAGAGACTAAGATTACAACCTGCTTTTTTAATTACTCCCATTTGCTTGAGTAAATCTTTCTCTACCCCCACTTTGTTTTAGAGCTATATGTCTCACTGCATTAGCCGAGATGGGTCTCTCCCTGAATACAACAGACTGATGGATCTTGACTCTTTATCCAGTTTGCCAGTCTGTGTCTCTTTTAATTGGGCATTTTAGTCCATTTACATTTGGGGTTAAGACATTCATGTGTGAACAGTCCTGCCATTTATAGTATTAACTTCCGGTTATTTCTCATCAGTTGATGCAGTTTCTTCACTTACTCGATGGTCTTTACATTTGGCATGTTTTGCAGCCAGTGCCAGGTGTTTCTTTCCATGTTTAGTCCTTCCTTCAGGTCTCTTGTGAGGCCCAGAGGCCTAGTGGTGACAAAATCTCTAAGCATTTGCTTATCTGTAAGGATTTTATTTCCTACTTCTTGACTTAGAATTTTGGCTGGATGAAATTCTGGGTTTAAATTCTTTTCTTTTAGATGTTGAATATTATTCCACTCTCTTCCTGGCTTGTGAGAGTTTCTGCCCAGAATCTGCACTATTTGGTCGATGGGCTTCCTTTGTGGGTAGCCGACTGCTCTCCTCTGGCTGTCCTTAAGATTTTTCCTTCATTTCCAACTTTGGTGAATCCGGCAATTCATATGTGTCTTGGGTTGCTCTGTCTTCTGGGGAGTATCTTGTGAGTTCTCTGTATTTCCTGGTTTGAATGTTGTACCGCCCTGGTTTGGGAGGTTCTCCCTGGATGATAATATCCTGAGAAGGTGTTTTCCAACTTGGTTCCATTTTCCCCCCACTCACTTTCAGACTTTTTTAATCAGACGTAGATTTGGTCTTTTACATAATCCATACTTCTTACTGAGCTTTGTTCATTTCTTTTCTTCTTTTTTTTTCTTTTTGGTTTCTCTTCGCTTCATTTCATTCATTTGATCCTCTAAATGGCTGATCCTCTTTCTTCCAGTTGATGAGTTGGTTGGTTGGTTACTGAAGGTTGTGCATTTGTCGTATTTCTCGTGTCATGGTTTCATCTCTTTCATTACGTTTATGACCTTCTCTGCATTAATTACTCTAGCCGTCAATTCTTTCGCTTTTTTCAAGATTTTTAGTTTCTGTATGCGCTGGAGTGCAGTAATTCCTCCTTTTAACTCTGAAATTTGACGGACTGAAGCCTTCTCCTCTCATCTCGTCAAAGTCATTCTCAGGTCCGAGCTTTGATCAGTTGCTGGCAATGAGCTCGCGGCTCAACTGCCCGACGGAGATGTCAACTCTTGTTTTTGAATTTCCCAGCTTTTTCTGCTCACTTTTATACTTTGTGGTTTTATCTGCCTCTGGTCTTTGATGATGGTGATGTACTGATGGGGTTTGGTGTAGGTGTCCTTCCTGTTTGATGGTTTTCCTTCTAACAGTCAGGATATTGGCCCTCATGTAGATCTGTTGGAATTGCTTGAGGTCCACTCCAGACCCTGTTTTCAGGTATCAGCAGAGGCTGCAGAAGGATAGAATATTTCTGAACAGCGAGTGTACCTGTCTGATTCTATGGCAGCACGGAAGGCTTCCTCTCCCAGGGTGTACTCCACCCTGTGGTGTGAGTCCTGGGGCTGCCTAGTGGGGAATGTCTCCCGGATTAGGCTACTCAGGGTGGGACCCGCACTTGAGGCAGGCAGTCTGTCCCGTTCTCAGATCTCAGCTTTCGTGTTGGAGATCCACTACTCTACTTCAGCTGTCAGACAGAATGGATTTGCACGTCTGCAGAGGTTTCTGCTGCTTTTTGTTGTTGTTGTTGTTGTTGTGTAGCTGTGCCTACCCCAGAGGTGGAGTCTACAGAGACAGGCAAGGGTTTCCTTGAGCTGCTGTGGCAGGCTCCACCCAGTTGGAGCTTCCCCAGCTTGCTTGTTCCTACTTAAGCCTCGCTTAATGGCGGGCGCCCCTCCCTTCGCTGCTGCCTTGCTGGTGAATGCATAGAACTGCTGTGCTTGCCGTAGGGGAGGCTCCGTGGGCGTGGGACCTCCAGCTGGGTGTGGGATATGATCTCCTGAATTTCCATTTGCTTAAAGCGCAATATTGGGGTGGGAGTTATCAGTTTCTAGGTGTTGTGTGTGTCGTTCCTGTGGCTAGAAAGGTTCCCACGCCCCTTGGGCTTCCCAGGTGGCCGATGCCTGTACTGCTTCAGCTCTCTTCGGTCAGGGCTGCAGCAGCTGACCAGCACCGATGAATCTGGCACTCCCAGTGAGATGAACCCAGTACCTCAGTTGAAAATGCAGAAATCACAGGTCTTCTGTGTCGCTCGCGCTGGGAGTTGGAGACTGGAGCTGTTCCTATTTGGCCATCTTGCTCCGCCCCCTACATGACTATTCTAAGCCTTCATTTTCTCATAGACGAAACGGGGATAATACTTTTTAACTAATGGTTGTAATAACAATTAATAGCCTAATATATGAAAACTCCCAGCATGGTACCTTACATTGAGGAAGTCTTTAATATATGGAAGCTATTATTAGAGACAGCATTTTTAGTTAATTTTATTGAATACCTACTGCATGCCACATACTGTTAAAGCACTTTACGTGATTTAACTCATCATCCTCACAAAACGGTATGAGTTAAATGCCATCATCATCTCAATTTTATGTATGAGAAAATGGAGGCAAAGATAAATAACTTGCCTAAATTTTCTTGCATTAAAGAACTTATATTTTGATGATGTTGAATGTTTCAAAATATATTGCATTCTGTGCTCTACTTTGTAAAGGCTGATACAGGTATAACAGCAGTTTGTAGGAAGTAAGGCCAAGATTCAAACGTGGGATGTTAGGGTGTATATCTTCCTTGCTTTACCACAGGTAGACTGCTTCTGCAGCTCCTAAAATTCTCCTAAGGAAAAGATTTATGTGGAAAAATGTATTCCATCTTTCACATGTCAAAACAGTTTGCAAATGACAATTCGTTTTCCAGAAAGTTTGCAAATGAAAATGCTTGTTCTGTGAAGAATACATGGCAGTAAGTTTTAACATAAACACAGTGAAAATTAAGGGAGGTATCTTGGAAGTCAGAGGCGAAAGGCTTCTTGTTTATTAGATTTGCAGAGTAACCACAGAATGCAATATATTTTGAAGCATTTAGGGACATCAAAACAAAAATTCTTTACATGAGAAAAATGTATAATCATGAAGTCATTCATGCTAATTCACAGTTAGAGCCCAAAAGTATTGCTTTTGGTTGCTGTTTTGCTTGTTTTGTTTTTTATGAGCTGAACAAGGAAAATAATTAGATTTGTCTTGTCTATGCAAATAGTACCTCGTATGCTTTTTGATTATATGCCAGTATTCTCTAAAGTCATAGTCAAACATTTTGCTTTTTCACTAATGCAGTCATTAATTATTATAGTCTGGGGCTAAAGAGTATATGGATCTGTTGTGGAAACTTTCCTAAGGATGTGTTATTACAAAACCCTGTAGATAGAACTTTAGGAAAGTGGTAAGTAGGGGTGTCATGCCTTTGGATCCTCTGCTGGTTTTGCCAATTAAAGCAATCAGTCTGTGGATGGAGTTAATTTGGAGGAGGCAGGATGAGGATGGAGCGTTCAGTCAATAACCACATTATACTAAAATCTGATAATAATTTGTTTAGCCACGTTCCTTGTGCCCCTCTCTGCCTGTCCCTCATCTTCATCTCTGAAATTTCATTTGCAAACTGCATCTTCCTATCTTCTTTCAACTCTTTTCCTCTGTCTTGGCTGAACTTTAACCTCATTTAAATGTCTAATCCCTCAACTATCCTTTCTTCTCCATTCATTTTATCACTTATGATGATTTATCTCACAAACATCAAACAATCCAGACCTCAGAGCCAATGACTTCTGCCTGCCTTTCTCAGCACTCTCAAAGGAGGTCTCCTTTTGTTCCCCTGTGCCTAGGCAGCCATTTGGCCATTTACTGCCAATCTGATCATTTGCCCTTGCCGACTTTGGCAGATCACGTCTTTACTGTAGGTGAAGGCGAACCTCCAGGTGTAAACCCAGAGATGACACTCTTCTTAAACAAGTTATGTCATGGAGGAAGACATCTGGTGAAGTCACCTGCCTCCATTTCCAAAATTGGCCTATCAACATTAAACTGAGATGATATGTCTTGATCTACTTCTAATGCTTGTACAGATTAGATGTGACACCTACTTCTGGATTAACCTGTGTACTACCAAACACACACACTCTTAATCGTGTTTTTGTTTTTCCAGTAAAATTTTTGCATCCTACCCATGTGCTCTCAGAAGTTAACCTTATTCCACCTAAGGTTTTAACTTCTCACACATCTTAATTCACAGCCTAAAGTCATCTTGCTCCCATTAAATTAAACAGGATGGCTTCGCATAGATGGATCATCACTCAAAGGAAAATTGAATAAATGTGGGAATGTGAGAATCAGTGGCTACATATGTGAGACAGACTTTAGGCAGGCCTGAAGCCTGTGTTTGCTAAGGGATGTTGTGCCTATGAAATTTACCTTTGATTCATCCAATCTCACAATTAAAAACTCAGAGATGTACTGGGGTTGCTTTACTGTAGGGCATATGCAGGAATTTAGCCAGTCTTCCCAATGGTCAATTACAATTAGATGGAGGACTGGGTAAGCAGTCACTGAAACTCCATGACAAATATGGAAAAGATGAACTTCTTTAACTTGTAGAATCCTTAGTCTGTGTAGGTGTTTTCATCAGCAAGTTTTGTTCTTATGGCGATGTGGGGAATTGGTTACTATCTCATTGTCTCCTATTTGTGTAAAGTTTATGTTCAAGTTTCCACATCATTTTTATTAAATAAATTATATAGCTTTTACTTGTGTTTCTGGTGTTCTTTGGTCCATCCCATCACCATTCTGTTTTGTTGCAAGCACACAACATATTTTTAGATTCCAAACTCAGAAGTTCAAAGCTTCGAACGCTTTGTTTTTAAGATGCAGTCTCACTCCGTTGCCCAGGCGTGATCTTGGCTCACTGCAACCTCTGCCTCCTGGGTTCAAGCGATTCTCCTGCCTCAGCCTCCTGAGTAGCTGGGATTACAGGCACACACCACCATTCCTGGCTAATTTTTGTATTTTTAGTAGAGACGGGTTTCACCATGTTAGCCAGGCTGGTCTCGAACTCCTGACCTCATGATCCACCCACCTCAGCCTCCCAAAGTGCTGGGATTACAGGCATGAACCACCGCACCCGGCCACTTTTTTTTTTTTTTTTTAAACTATTGTTGGCTCCATCTTCCACTACCACTATTGTCAGCTCCCTGATGTCTCCTAGCTCTGCTCTTTAATAGTCTGGATAACTCTAATTTGCCTTTATTATTACATTATATTAGTGGGTTTTGTTTATGTGTCTGTTCTATTAGAAGATGGCTTATGAAGAGAGAGCCTTACTTTGCTTAGCCTTCTCACTCTAGTGCCTAGTGTATAACTAAATGTGTAATACATTGTTGAGTGTTTCATTCAATCTTCCTGTTTGTATTAGGCCTATTTTGCATAGCAAAATACCATAGACTGCATGCCATCTTAAACAACACACCCGCATGTCTCACAGTTCTGGAAGCTGGGACGTCTAAAATGGAGGTGCCAGCAGATCTGGTTTCTGGAGAGGTCTCCCTCCCTGGCTTGCAGATGGTCATCTTCTTGCTGTCGCTTCACATAGTGGAGAGAGAGAGCACCCTTGTATTTCTTTCTCTTCTTATAAGGACACAGATCCCATCGTGCAGGCCCCACCCTCATGACCCCACCTTCATAACTAAACCTAATTAATTCCCAAAGGCCTCAGCTCCAAATATCATCACATCGGAGGTTAGGACTTCAACGTATCAATTTAGGGTGGGGGACATAACATTCATTCAGTTTACAGAATTATTTTAATGCTATCTATTTAGTAGTTTTGGAAAGTAATTCATCATATATATAGATATCATATATATAGCTTTGTCATTTGTAGGACTTCAACAGAATCACATAAGTCATATTTAGTAGACAGTAAATTAGCATCATATGTAATTAGTGGAGTCACACGCTATGTTCAGAAGACTTTCTATACATAACATAGCTAACAAACATGGTCAAAGATGCAGAGTGATGGCATGCAAATCACATCGAGCTTGAAATCAGAGGATCAAGTTCCAGTCCAGTTCACAGGTTGTATAACTTCAGCAAAGAGTCATTTTAATTACCTGTGCCTCAGCTTCCCTATCTGCAAAATAAGGGAATGCTCAGTTGCTTCTAATTCCGTTAATGTTCTGATTTGCTCATACTCACAGAAAATGCTCTTTGTACTGCATTTCTTCTAGTTCCACAATTTCCCTTCCCAGTGCAGACACCAAATCCTGATCACTTACCCCATGTGCTATTATCAGTCTTTATTCTGAACCAATTTTGAAAGCCATCTGTATTAGTCAGTTTGGGCTGCTATAACACAATACTTAAGACTGGATAATTTAAAAACAACAGAAATTTATTGCTCACGGTTCTTAAGTCTGGGAAGTCCAAGACCAACGCCTAGCACATTCAATGTCTGGTGAAGGCTTGGCTTTCTTCTTCAAAGATGGCAATTTCTATGTACCCTCACAGGGTGGAAGGGACAGACAGGCTCCTTCAGGTCTTGATTATATGGGAATGAATCCCATTCATGATAGTAGAGCCCTGATGACCTAATCACCATCTAAAGGAATCTTTAAGGAAGGGCAAGTTATATATATCTGAACTCTTCTTATGTATTTCAAATATCTCCTGCTAATCACAATTTTATTAAAAGCGTCGATGCTTGATGAGTTAATTACGTTTGATTTTTGAATTGTATAATTTAATTTCTAGACAATGAAGTTAACCAAATTTTGTTATCCATAAAAATTCATAGGTTTCTCATGTGAATAGAATTGCTAATTTTCTTTTTTTAAGATGGGCTAAGTAGTCTTGCATCAGTATTTAAGTTTCCAAAATAATTCAGAATGTAAAATATCAAATTTTACTTGCCTATAAACTTAGTGTCTCCAACCTCTATTGAGTTAGAAAAAAATTCTTTCACTGCTAAAATGTATGTACAAAATTCATGATAATTTTAGTTTTTTCTGCCACCATCTTATTCTGGCTATGTATCTATACAAACCACTTATAGTCTGTCCAGGATTCAGCTTCCTTATCTTTAAAAAGGGGGGAAAGTTTTAACTCACATGGGAGCTAGGAGGATTAAGCAAGATATTAAGTATGAGAGTGCTATATAAAACACTAAGCAGGAAGTAAATATAATTCATTATTAGTTTTAAATATTTAAGTCAAAACTCACATTTTAATACTTTTTTAGCTCAAAATAATATGTTAAGACATAGTTACTAAAATGGAATTATTTAGAGGAAGAAGGCAGGCAAATTTTGGTCATTGTTCTCAAAATCCACTCGCTGTTTTATTCCCTTATTAATTAGGCAGAGTGAGCTTTAAGCTCAGGATCTCACATGAAGACTAATACAATTGTCAACTCCTCCATCTGTCTCCCACTCCTTGCCCATGATGCTGAGTACAAGAGAGTGCTCCAGCCCATTCTGGTCCCTGTAGGCATTCTTCGACATCATGCTTCCTGGCTGCAAAGCACATGACTTTTCTTCTTGTCAGACTGTATTCTAGCTGCAGTCAGCTTAAGTGCCATTAATTGCTCATTTTCTGAGGGGTGTGAGATCACTGCTCTGGCCTCTGTGAACCTTGGATTGAGCTCAGTCACACTCAGGTTATCCAAGTATAAAATCTGAATCTTTCATCTTGCACTGCCAAATGTATATTGGATTCTAAGTGATTCCGCTTTCAAGGTACTTTCTTTAAATTATTCAAGAATTGAAGATTGGTTTGAGACCAAGTATGTACTGCTTTAGTAGAAAAGGAAAATCTAAGGAAAACGGTATTTAAGTAGATACAAGGAATTTACAGTGAGTTTCTGCATCGCACAGCATGTAATTCTATAATTACATGCTGTAATTACATTCATGTAATTCCTTCATGTAATTCTGTTTGTTAATGAAATAAGTAGAATTATATGTAATTCTAAATTTATTCTGAAAGCTTTAAGGTCCAGAATGGAACAAAATACAATGATACCTTCTTTCATTCTTTACTATATGGCTGCTTTTGGGAATGGGATATATTTAGGACCAAAATTTTAAGAAGGTATTAAATGTGTCCTTTGGCAAAATTACCCAGGACAACTTTTCGAAGAACATATTAATGTAGACTTTTCCTATGAAATGGAGTCTTTTATTCAGACTAAGTCATTATTCCGAAAAATACAAAATGGGTTGGAGAATTAATACTGGGAATCCATCAGCTTAATTAGTGTCTCTCTAATTTTCTACTATCACCACTTCACATGATATTTGGGAAGGAGGGAAAAAAAGAAAGGTGGGAGAGAAGGCATGTGAAACCATTTAAAAATATCTTTGGTTGAATAAGAACAACTCTGTAGTGGAGAAATCTAGAAGACAGTATGTTGTTTTACTGATCAAAGTTCACATCAACAGTAATGAGATATAACAACATCATGTCTCTTGATATAACACACTTAGAAAGGCACAACATCACTTCTCTGGCATTCCTATAAAAAATACATAACCTGGATTTAATCATGAGGAAAATGTCAGACAGCCCCAAATGGAGAGGCTCTCTATACAGAGCGACTATTTTCAAAAGTGTCAGTCATGAGGAAAAAAAAAAAAGCTGTCTAGATGAAAGGAAACTCAGGAGAAACGACAGCTAAATGTATTCTGTCCAGTTTGAATCTTGGCCCCCCAAAAGTATATTAGTAGGAATTGACAAAATTGAAATAAGTTCTTTGGATTAATTAATAATAGTGTATCAATATTACTTTTCTGTTTTTTAAATTTAAGAAAAGGTTTTTTTTTTTTTTTTTTTTTTTTTGAGATGGAGTCTTGCTCTTGTCCCCCAGGCTGGAGTGCAATGGCACGATCTCGGCTCACTACAACCTCCGCCTCCTGGGTTCAAGCGATTCTCCTGCCTCAGCCTCCTGAGTAGCTGGGATTACAGGCACTCACCACATTTTTGTATTTTTAGTAAAGATGGGGTTTTGCCATGTTGACCAGGCTGGTCTCGAACTTCTGACCCTGTAGTCTGCCCACCTCGACCTCCCAAATTGCTGGGATTACAGGCATGAACCACAGTGCCTGGCCAAGAAAAGCTTTATGAGAAACAGGGGGTTCTTGCTATGTTGGCCCAGGCTGGCTCAAGCAGTCCTTCTGCCTCAGTCTCCTGGACAGCTGGAACTTCAGGTGGGTGCCACTGTGGCCAGCTACTTTCTTGGTTTTGGAAACTGTAGGGATGTTATATAAGATGTTAACCTTTCAGTAAAGCTAGGTGAGGGTATATGGTAATTTCTTAGTATAGTTTTGTAACTTTCTGTAAGTCAGAAATGTAAGATGCTTCCTTAATAAAATGTTACATAATTTTCAAAGCCAAATATTAATATGTTGGATCAGTTCTGGCTTTGAATTTATGTACCATGCTGTTTCCTTCTGTGAGTTTGAATAATCAAGGGCTTGATCATTATAATAATGAAATTCAGGAATAATCCAAGCTAGAATGATTCAAAGACTAATACAGTCCTTGGAAAAGTTTCCTAAGGACTTGTCAAAATACAGTTATTTAGAGACTGTGATGAACACATACACATATTAGCTGTAACCTCTATACTGAACAGCTAGTATAATAGTGGAAAGGAAATGTTGTAGTTGAAAACTTAATGAAGAGTTGTATTAAAATATTTTCAAAAATACTTTGTTGAGGCACCCTATGTCCAGTAGTCTACAAACAAAAGAGAAGAGTGAACAAAACATTCACAACTCAAAGCAACAATAACAGAAACAGAACATTAATGACACCTACCATATGTGTAATTATGAATAACTTCAAATTTCTCAGGGAGCATCCATACAAGCGAAATTATAGGCAATTTCAGCGCTAATTAGAACTCTAAAAGGTGTTTTAACACCTAGGAAATGTTTCGTGCTTTACATTAATAGACAACATATGTTGTGAAAACTCACAAAGCCTAAAATTTGAGTCAAGCAATACCATGGGATTTGAGAACTATTCTAAAATTAAACTATTTTTGTTAAACATAAACCATATAAAGGATCTCTAATGACAACTGATCCTTGAAAGACACAGAAACAGCTCAGTTTTGGTAGCAACTACAAATATCTCAGGGGCTTAACTCAAGAAGTATTTATTCCTTGCTCACTCAATGTGTCACTATGATGTGCCATCAGGCCTCTACTCTTCATGGTTAATCTGGAACTCAGGCTTTAGATCAACCAGTGCTTCTATGATCACTTCTGCAGTGGGAAGGGGCCGTGGAGAATCTTGCACTGGCTTTTCATGAGTTCTCCCACAGGCAACGCACATGACTGCTATGCACATTTCATTGCCCAAACCAACCCTGGTGCCCATACCAACATCAGGATGCAGGAGGTACAATGAAACCATAGGTTCAGAAAGAGGATTGGACATTTTTGATAAAGATATCTAATGACTCCCACAAACCTGTATCAGATGCAAATGAAACTAAGATAACAGGGGTAGAATATTATTTCTGCTCTATTTTTAGTATTTGTCATGAACAGAGGCGCTTCTTTGCACTTAGAAAGTTCTGAGAATTACTTGAACAAGTGTCATGGACTGATCATACAAAGATACACTCATGCCAAGGTTGTTGAGGAAGAACAATTCCCAATGAGATAAGCTTAACTGGTAATTGGTATGGAATATTTTAGTATTTATATACTTTAAATGAGTGTATCAAAAGATATGAAAAATAAGAGGGAGTATACGGGGTGGTTAAAACCATCAAGGCTGGGTTTCAATCCTGGTTCTGCCACTCATTATCAGGAAGACCTTGAAAAAGTAAAATAACCTCTGTGTGACTCAGTTTCCTTACTTATAAATGAGGGTATAGTATTAATGTCCACCTCACTTATGAGATTCTTTGAAGATTGAATGAGTACACACATAAAACAGTTAGTAATCCCTAGTAAATATTATAATAAGTGTTTTCTGTAATTAATTGGACTGATTACTCATTTGGCTAATTCCTTACAAGGACTGGGATTGAGGATAAATTTTGTTTGTAAAGATAAGCAGCCATCTTTCCTAAGAGACAACAGCATGTATACTAAGCATCAGGAAGCCCAGCTCCAGCCTCACACTTCTGTCTCTAATTGGTTGGGCAACTTTTGGTAGATCACAATATTTTCTTGACATAGCTTTTCTTTCCTTTTTTTTTTCTTTCTTTCTTTCTAGACTAGTTGAGGTTACTTAACTTAAAAAATATATTTACTGGCAAGCCTACTATATATAATTTAAAACATTCCTATGTAGCAGAGGATCAATCATATTAGAAGAAAGAGTAAATGAGAAATAAGTTTGACATGAAATATAGACTTCAAAAGCAGAAATAATTTTATTAGGTGGTTAGTGATAGGGTAGCCCAGTTCAGAGTATGGCATGAGAGCATCTAAATAATAATAATAACTACCAATTACTGAATGCTTAAAAATGCCAAGTACATTTGTTCTTACAATTTCTTGTCATCGAAAAATTCAGAGAGATAAATTATCATCCACATTTTTAAAGTAAGGAAATGGAAGCTCAGCAAGATCCATGTAATTTGAATCCTATTTTGTCTGACCCCAGAAGGCAGTGAGTTTTTTCATTTATGTTACTTTATGAAGAGGGAGGAAAGTAAGGAGTAAGACAGAAACAGTGAGCAACCTGGTTTGCTTGAGTCATTTGGTATCTAGGGAGTTAGCAGGAATGTAATTAAGAAGGTCTATTCTATGCATTAAATCTATGTTTCTGTTGTCTAATACTTAAGCTCTATTTTAAGAATGTGTGTGTCTTGAATGCCTAAAATACCTGTCTCAAAGGTCCCATAGCACTTTATATGCACATTTATTGGTGTCTTTCTCACATACTTTAGCCCTTACACAAATATTTATTGGAGCACTTTAAATTACTTGTTTATGTATCAGTAAGAGATTTTTGAATTTCTCCAAGGGAAGAACTATGCTTTATTCACCTTCATATCCCTAAGATCCCATTACAATGATTGGTAGACATTAAATAAATATTTTCTGAATGGAGTAAGTGAATTAATGCTTTCAGAATGCAGTTCTCTTTTATCCTTAAATGTTTCCTTGACTCTTAGCTTACTAAGGACTCTCTCAAATTCTTTGAAATCTGACAAAATATAAATCTTCAATAAATACATAAAGTTTACAAAGACTCATTTTGCTAGAGGTAGATGTTATTTATAATTAATGTCAGAAATCTGACATTGGAAATCTGTTAGATGTTGAATGTAGATTTTTATTTTTTTAAATTTCATGTTATTTTCATTTTGGAAGAATTTTTACACTGATTATAATAGACATAAATGGAAACACATGATTGAACATGCAATATTTTTACATGCATCAATTTGAAAAATGTATTTGAGGTATAAAGCAAGTCAATGAATACTGCAGCAATTAAATAGTAACATTAGCAAGTAGCACTCATTTCCAGATCACAAGTTAAAATTTAACACCGTTTATCCAATATTATGAAATCCTACTATGGAGATTTAATAACTATTAAGTAGTAATAAGTTTTGAAAACTAAATTAAAAAAAAAACAGATTTGGTGATTGTTAATTTTATGTATCAACTTGCCTAAGCTACATGGTGCCCAGATAGTTGGTTAACATTATTTCTGGATGTATCTGTGAGGGCGTTTTTGGATGAAATTAACATTTGAATTGGTAAACTGAGTAAAGCAAATTACCCTCCTCCAACGTGTGTGAATCACATCCAATCTGTTGAGACCTGAATAGAATAAAAGGCTGAACAAGAAAGTATTCTTTCTCTCACCTGTCTGTTTCTGATCAGGGATGTTGATCTTCTCTTTAAACTTGGATTCAAATTGGAACTTACACCATTGGCTCTTCTGATTCTCAGACCTTCAGATTTGGACTGGAACTCTTCTAGCAACTCTCCTGGGTCTCTAGCTTGCTGACTGCATCCTTCATAATAATGTGAGCCAATTCCTCATAGTAAATCAATCTCTCTCTCTCGCTCTCTCTTTTTGAAATCTCCAATTGGTTCTGTTTGTCTGGAGAACCTAATCTAATACAGATTGTATACATGGTTAAATATCCTGCTCCACTCTTCATAGAATCAATGATTGTTATAGGCTTTTATCTTTTCCTAGTAGTTATCACTTCAGGTCGCATTCATGATTACATTATCTCAGAACTGCTAAAAAGACTCAAAGGATTTTGTTCTACCCACCCCCTTTTTCTTATGCAGATAGCTATTTTAAATAACCGAGAATGATGGTTTTCTTTTTGTTTTGAAAGGTCTCTGAGAATGAAGACGGCATTTATTCCTCCCCATAGAATCTCATTTTCACATTTATCACAGTGATAATCAGCAAGTTTGTTCTTGGACCTAATTGAAATTCTGTCTTTAATTAAGTTGGTTCCCTAAGAATTACTGTTATTCTATAACACTATCAATGACAGCAGTGATAACATCCCTTAGCCCTTTTACTTGAAAACTACCTAGCACTTTTATTGCCAATTGCATGTTATGTGTATAATAATTCTGAGAGATCAATGGTAAATGAGATAATATCCTTATTTTCTGTATGGAAAATCTTCATCAAAATAAAAAGCTTTTCCTGGTAAGTTAGTGGTCTTAAAGCTGAAGCTAGATATCTTTTCTATAAAGAGAATAACTAGTTAGTGCTATTTTCACAAAATCCCACCATATTCTAAAAGGGAGGATGATATTGATCTTGGCTTCTACTTTTTAGGTTAACTACCCTAATCCTTAACTTTCTTCCTAGGGCTTCTTTACTAAAGGTTTCTTAACTTTTCATTCCTCTTTTTCAAGCTTTCATAGGTCTGTTATGTCCTTTTGGAAGTGTGGTAGCTTAAGTCTTACACAGTATTTTAGTAAAATTACGACTAATAAATGTTTAGTTTTTTGTAATATGAATGAAATTCTCTGCTCATCTACACTAGATGCATTTCATATCTTATATCAGCATGTCTTGAGCTAGTTATACGTTCCCCTCTCTTATCTATGTGATTTAATACAGTGAAAACATCTTATGATTGGCTCTGGAACTTTTTTTCTCATGCACTTCAGGCTTTTATATTATCCTTTGAGAACTATTCTTTGCTATTATGCCTTTACCAAAACATTAATGCTGCCCAATATGTTATTTGGATTACTTTTTGACAAATTAATTAAAATAATATTGAAAGTAAATAAGCTAATTTGGGGAGGCTTTGAAGCACTGACAAATCTAATGCTTTCAGCTAAATCATTTTGCTCTGTGTTAAATATCTGGAACATCTTTTCTCCCTCCTTCCAAAAACTTCTTTGTGATTAGAAATCTTTAATCAGGTCCATTTATTTCTTTTAATCTTATGGTTAGCTTTTAAATATCTGTGAAGACTATGCTACATTTCAAATAGGTCAGTTATTCATAATCTGCTCTTCCAACAGTTTTCTGAAGGCGCTGTACTGAAATTATAATGGCTACCAGGCATTGTTGTAAGAACTTTATTATATTAACTCACTTTATCCTCACAACAGTTTGTTTTGAACAAATTGTGGAAGAGGCTATTTTATGGATGAGGAAATTAAGGAGCAGAATTTTAATAATTTGCTTAAAGTCACAACAGCTATTAAGTGGTAGAGACAAGATTCAAGTCCAGGTAGTATGATTCCAGAGTCTGATCTTTTGAATACGGCACTAAATTGCTAATAACTTCTACAAGATTTCCACACATTTTCCTCTAGCATATAATATGGCTAAATGTCAGTACCGTATTTGAGAGTAAGTGGTAAATGTGCATTTTAAAAATTAAATATTAACTTCATTTTATCCATAACTTGGCTTTGTGTGGCTTTGCACTTCACATACAGAAATTTTAAAGATGGATATTTCCTTTACCTGTTAGGCATAAGAAGAAAATCCAACCTAAAACTAAACTTGAAGCCTAACCAAACTACAATTTGTTAGGAAATAGTTGTATTGTGCCTTGGGAAAAGATAGCATAAAAATAAGGTAAAATAAATCTTTAAAAATTGTTATCAGAAAATTCTTCAATGACAAATTTTCATTACTTAAAGAGATTAAATTTTAGGGAATTTAGGGAAAGATTCTACATAATCTTGGTGAAATTCCATGCACATATATAGCCTTAGAATAAAATTACTAAGTATGTAAAACTGGTCTAACTTGATGCATTGGTTGGGTGGCATTTTAAAATTATACTTAATGATTATATTCATTGAATATATTTGTCAATGGAATGAAACATGATACAACTGCTTCTCTCTTTACATAGTAATGATGTATTCTTGAAATATCAGAAACAAATCAGATATAGTAAAATATATGATAATCCAAAGGTGTGATAGGAGCTGTATATTTTACAAGTGTTATAGTAAGCACTATAGTAAGTACTTTTGCCGAATAAAGAATTGCTTTACAAAGTTATTGATTGCCTGCAATGTGTGTTAAAGAGAATCTAATATTTAAATAAATCATATTTGCTTATTGCCAAATAAATGCATATATACTTGGCTGAACTATTCCTTAGGTATAATAAATAGCACAATAAATAGGAAAAAAATTCTCCACTAAACTTCACAATGATAGGAGCTTCAGGCCACTAACAGGCCTAATACTTTTTATTTCTACAAAAAGATTGACCAATGTCAGAGTCATAGATCATCAATGCCAATTCATATGGGTTGTTAAAGTTCTATTTTTAAAATATTATTATTAAAATATCTTTTTATTATATATATTAAAATATCTTTAAAATATTTAAAATATTGTTACTGCAACTAGAAGAAAGACACCATAAAATATAAAAGGTTGCCAAAAGCTACTAATTCATTATAGGAGCCATCAGAAGGAAAATGAGGGAAGCTTAGAAGAGATCCCTGCAAAGAGAGTGCAGCAGCAGCAGACCCCAGGGAGGAAGAGCACAAGTACACTTCTTTGTGGCGAGGGGCCCATCCAGGGGGTTAAAGCCTTGTTGGTAATACGAGATCCATGGGGGAACTGAGTGGGAGCAGAACCACAATGCCTACCCGCACGCATCCTACCACATACCTACTTTAGCTTCAAAAAGCAGACGGGGGGGCAGGGTTACAAGAAGTATGCCAAGCAGCAGTGCTTTCGGGAAGCCTTCTTATTTTGTGGGAGCCGAAACTTGGTGAACCTGTAAAACAACCTGGCTCCTTTGACAGTAGATGAATATCTTCAAATTTGACTCACTGAATATCAAGTATTAATGAAAGAACTAGTATAGTAGCTTAGAAAAGGTATAGAAAGAGAAAATGATGAAGAAAGCAGAACATTTTAACCGATGAGGGAACTCCCACCAGGACCCTCTGCCATAGATCAGGATAAATATTTAATATATAATTCCAGTGTTACTAAAAAGTGCCAAGGCATATAAAAAAGTGTATCCAAATTCTATTTGAACCATGTATAGCAAAAATCATCAATGATTTCAGAAAAACATATGCTACAGAACATTTTAACTCATGCACTTCAATGTTAAAATAATAAAATTTATTAATCAGAAGCCATCAGCATATTACAAGAAAAATATATCATGACCAAGGGGAATTTATTCCTAGAACACAAAAGCAGATCAATATTATTAAATCTATTGAATTATTTTATTATATTAATTAGTCTAAAGAGAAAAAGAATATTCCTCCCTCCATTGATACTAAAATGGTATTTGACCAAATTCAACATGCATTCTTGACAAGTAAAAATTAATTCTCAGAACAGTAATCAATGAAAATTTATATAACCTGATAAACACATCTATTTCAGTCCCAGAAAGAGTATCAGGCTCAATGGGACAGTAACAGAGGCATTTTCACTAAAGTTGGAAATAAGGCAAGGATGCCCACTATCAACTATTAAATAACACTTCACTGAGTGAATAGTTACAATTTGCAAGAGGACAGAATTAGAGATATTAAAATTGGAAAGAAGAGGGGAAACTATCACTATATTTGCAGATGATGTCTCATATGCTTGGGAAGCTCATGGAAATTAAGTGCAAATATAATGCAACCATCAAAGTTATTTAGTAAGATGCCAGTATCAACACACATAAATTAATAGCCTTGATTACATGTAAACAATAATCTGTTATAAGATACTGATGAAGACCAATTCATGATAGCAACAAATAATCAAATGCAGAGCAATAAACTTAACAAAAATGTGCAAATAAAGAAAAGAAAAAAGAAAGGAGAATGTAAAACTGTCTTTACAAACATGAAAGAAGATGAAGATAATTGGGATGACATACTGTGTTTTTGGAGAGGAAGACTCAACATCACAAGGACATAAACTGTTTCAATTTAACTTATTAATAAAAGCAATCCCAGTAATATTTTACTTTTCATAAATACACAAGATTTTTCTAAAGTTTGAATGTCAAGAAAATATAAATAA
Organism: Papio anubis; assembly: GCF_008728515.1. Taxonomy (NCBI): domain Eukaryota; kingdom Metazoa; phylum Chordata; class Mammalia; order Primates; family Cercopithecidae; genus Papio; species Papio anubis. Next base: position 87,092,182 of record NC_044978.1, read on the forward strand.
GAATATCCAAAAAAGTTCTGAAAAAGAAGAGCAATGGGAGGAGGGGAGCAGCCTTACCAGATTAAAACACACTATCATGACTCATTCATGAACAGAAAAAGAGAACAACAGAACAGAACAAGAGAAAGTAAAGAAAATTAACTCAAATACATATGGCATTTTATTATGTAAAAATAATGACACAGAAAATCACTGGGAAAAAATAAAACTAGCAATTGTTGGGACAAATGATACTCAGGAAAAAAATAAAATCCAATCCTCACTTACTCAACCAAGATAAATTCAAAATGGATAAATGATTTAAATGTTAAAAATGAAAAAAAAATTATGAAAAACCTAGCAGAATTCTTTACAGTCTCTTGAGTGATTTTCTAACATTGACACAAAAATCTATAAACCACAAAAAATGGTTAATGAACTTGGCAACACAAAAATGATAAATTTCTTCACAGGAAAAAACAATGCAGTCAAACTCAAAAGAAAAATAAGAAAAAAGCTTTTGCCACTTATAAAGTGGTAATCTCCCTAAAATCTAGTGGATTTTTCAAAATGAAGAAGGACTAACAAGTCAAGAAAACAACTACAAAATTGGGCAAGGAATATCGAATGTTTATAGAAAAAGTAATACAAATAGTTTGAAAAAAATAGGAAAAGATGTTTCTTCTCACTAATACTAAGAGAAGTCAGACACCACTTTACTCCTCTAAAAAAAATGGCAAAATTCTATGTTTGACAATTCATAGCCAAAAAACTGGGCACTACTCTTCATTAATTTGTAAAGGTGTGAATTGGTTCACCACCTAGGAGGGCAACTTGGCAGTCCCTATCAAAATATACATATTTATTTATATACTCACATAAATCTATATTTCTTACATATACACATATGTAAATATATGTTAGTAGTCTTTAAGAATGTGAGAATCAAAATCATACATATAGAGAGATATACATAGTTGAGATTTTGTTTTAGTGATCTAAGTAAAACAGCAAATTTCATACAATTTGTTAAGCCTTTATGATTTTCTCTCAGTTTATATGTCTTTCTGAAAACAACTTATTCTCAAAAAAATGTTGAATATTGACTCAATGAAAGGAAACATTTAATAGTATTGTGAGTCATTTGCAACATTTCAATAAGAACCAGGGAGTTTTTCTACTCAAAAATAATAGGTTGTTTACTGTTCTTTCTCTTTCTGGATTATATTCACAGCTTTATTGGTTTCCACTGGAATCATTTATACAAATTAATTTTTTATGGTCAAAAACTAACGTTATACAATTTTAAACACTACCAGAGGCAGTCTTTTTTTTTTTTTTTCCTTAAGAAAGCCTTTGCTGCAGTGAAATATAACAATGCTACCATTCTTTTCAGAGAATAGAATATTACATCAGGTATTATCTTGCAAACATGACCTTAAATTTATTTATTCTCATCTTATATTTCACAAGTATATTGGATTTTTATTTTATAAAACGGATAGTGCCTAACATTTGCATTACTGCTTCTTTATGCATGTCCTATACTCTTTAACAATTTATAATAAAGATAATAAGAGACAAAAGGCATGTCTTATTCCAAATCTAATTATCAGCCAGCCTCTTTGGCAAATGACATCTACCAATTTTAAATATAAGTAGGAAAGCTAAATATTAAAGGATGTATCATTACACAGATAAAAACAAAAGTCACAGTATCTTAATTTTTTAAATTTGGTGATGTTACTTACATGTGACATAAATTTGGTGTTTCTAAGGAATATAAAGTATTTAAGTCTGCATTTCAATGGGAAAGCTATTTTAAGTGAAAATCTGTGGCATTAAATAAGAAAATTAATGAAAACTATTATTGTGGTCAAGCCACAATTTTTTTTTAATAGAAAGAAACTATGACAAATTATGGTCACTGATATCTAAGTTTTCCCAACATATTTCAGAAACACAACAAGAAAGTTTTCTAAGTGTCTTGAAAAGCTCTATAGATCTGGAACTATTTGATCAAGAGCTAAATGTATATATTAAGAATGCCTGGTAATTAAATATTGGGAGAAAAGTTGGAATAGGGGATTACCTTCAAAAGATAACCATAATAATAGCAACTTATATTTATTGAGTACTTACTACCTTCCAGGTACATCATATATATTATTGTAATTAAATTGTTTAATATCTCCCTCTATAGAATTTAATATTATAAAGACAAGAATTTAGTCTATCTGTTTATTAGTATATTTCTCAGGTTTCAGTTTCCCCATTTATAAAATGATCAGGTTGAATTGTATGGTCTTTGAAGAACTGCTTTAAGATACTGTGATTCTAAAAATAAAGTTCATCATTTTCTGATCTAGAATTACAAAATAGAGTAAATGAAATCATTAGAGTTTAATTGTTTTACTTTTTTTTTTTTTAAGTACCTACATTTTATTATTACTTTCAAAAATGTTTTGGAAAATAATCGCAGCTACACGGAAGACTGAGGCAGGAGAATTGCTTGAACCTGGGAGGCAGAGGTTGCAGTGAGTCAAGATCACGCCACTGCACTCCAGCTTAGGAGACAGGGCGAGACTCCGTCTCAAAAAAAAAAAAAAAAAAGAAAAAAAGAAACCTAAATTTTAAAACATTTAATACTAATTGTCATTGGGACATTGGGATTTGTGGAAATTTGAGAAAGAAATATTTGATTTTTGGTGAGAATACACCTTCATGCACACTAAATGGAATCGGGTATTTTTAAAACAGGAATTCTTATAATAGTTCTATCATTTATTCTTTAAGAACAATGGAGAAATAATATAAGTGACTCAACTTTGTTAAAGATGGGATTTTTAGCTGGAATGACCATGGGTCTCACTCAGGATGGTAATTCGTGTGATCTTATTGATATAAGGTCAGAAAATACATGAAAGAAAGAAATTAGAAGAACTCAGATACTACATTTGTCTAGAAATAATTGTATTCTTAAGAATTGCCATCCTGATGTTCCAATTAAGTTAATAGCCAATAAAGTGGAAGAATGGGCCATATCACAGGAGTATCTTGATTTAATAAATAACAACACAGTTTATGATGAAAAGGATACAAATAGTCTCATTTAATGACCACAGTGACAGGAACAATTTTTGCGCTAATCTGTGTCATTAGGGCTGTTTAAAATATTTTGATGCTCCTCTTTTGGGCACATCATAAAGTTGGACTACATTTCTCTCTCCTCCTTGAGTTAGGCTTGGCCATGTGCCTGGCTTTGTCAGGAAGCTTTAAGAACCATTGTGTGATTCACCACATTCCCTTCCTTCTGCTGCAAGAAGCATGGAAATATGAGTAATGATGTAGTCTGCCAGGCTGGGTCCTTAGTGATTATGATGAGCAGAAGTACCAAGCTGAACTGCATTCAATGTGCAGTGTAAATGAGTGTCATTTTTAGCCACTGAGAATTCTGTGTTTTCTCTTACTGCGGCTAGCCTATCCTGACTGAAACAGCATTTCTTGGAATTCAGGGACTTTCTTCATCCCTGACTACATGCATCAGACTTAATTAAATGCACAAAATCTGGATGATTTTCACAACATTAAAGTAATTTTACTTTCTAATTCATAATATTTGCTGATTCATATTATTACTTTTGTTATAATAGAAATAAATTGAGTACTGCATCCTGTAAAATAATCCTTCCTGAATATTCCAGTAAGTAAGATTCAGGTTGCATACACAATCTCTGATACTTTTAAATCTTTTACAAGTTGCCCATATGAAATGCCTGCTTTGACTAAGTTTGCAGATGATTTATTTTCATAACACTGTTGCTCTAAAGAATAAGATTTTCAGAAGCAGCAGTTATAGAATTGAGTAAACTCAGATAAATTTTATGATATTCATAGGAAGCATATGGCATTCTAGTGATAATCAAATGAAATTTATAATTGCAAATTAAAATATGATGTTTATCTGGCATGTAAAGGGAGCAAATCTGGACTCCTTATTATCCAAAATTTCCATTTAGATATATTAATGCTCAAAGCAGAAAATTGTCAAATCAATACTTTACTCTGGCTAGAAAACTAAAGAAAATGTCAGGATGCCAATTCTACATGTACTCACTGAACTAAATATGCCATTAAAATAACTCAAACAAAATCTCTTCAGCCATCTTCTTGTGTATCAATTTTATGTATTCTTTGCCAGAATTAGTCAGAATCCTGGATAGTTCAGTATTTTCCCAGTTCACAGGAAAGTCTTAGACTTGGAAGATTAGTTTAGAAAACGCAGAAACCTTACCCCTACTCTCAGCGTCTTGTGTTATTACTATTGATTTTCCCTGTGGCATTGAAGTATAGATCCCAAGACAGCCAAGTTGTATTTAGAATACTGAAAAGAGGCAACAAAGAGCAATATATCTAATTCACTGCTTATGACCGCAGGAACTTTAGATCTTTGGACAAACTGAAAACCTGAGATGTTTCTTTAAATGTCTTTCAGTGCTAGTTTATACACATACAAGGTGCTGAAAATTATTTACTAAATGAATTAATTTCTAATCAGGTTCTTCCCCTGGTTTGGGGAGGATATGTTGTACAAAAAGGTCTTTGAGAAAAGACCTTATGAAAAGAGAGTCTGAAAGAAAGAATAGCATATCTGAATGCAGAAATTCGCAGAGAGAAAGGATAGAAGTTATCAAACATTGTTAGTGGTTATAATCAATCACTGGCTCCATTCTCATTATAACAACATGAATATTCATTTATTTATTCATTTAATAAAGAGTGATTGATCATTTGCCACATCCTTGATCTGTGCTCATTACTAAGGATAAAAAGCAGAAACAGCCCTCAAAAAATTTCAGTTTATCAGAAAATCCAGCAAATAAAACAAATGATAATAATTCCAGCTAACATTGAGTGTTATTGCTAGCCACTAATAAAACCACTTTTAATACATTAACTCATTTAGTCTTTGCAATAATCTTATGAAGGTGGTGATTTTATTATTAGCACTGCCATTTTACAGATGAGGAAAAGGACACAGAGAGAACTGTCTCTGGACAAATAACTAGTAAGAGACAGAGCAAAGGCTTGAACCAAAGCAGTCTGCCTGCGCATCCCATGCTCTAACCACCATATTCTACAATCTCTCTAATGAACTGTAATGGCTTCAAGACCAGAGGAAATATAAAAAAGTAGTAAGCCTTTATGATGGGCATAATTTAGATAATCTAGACTTATATGAACAACTCATCTTTAATTGGGGATCTGATGAAGTTAAATAATTTATATCATTGCTCTCGGTGTGAATAAAAGGGAAAAATACTTAGCTAAACATGTTTAATGACAATCTAAATGTTATCTCCAAATCTATTTATATAATTTATTTAAAACAAGCTTAGATGAACTCTCCTATCATAGAAGAAACTACTTGTGAAGTCGGTTCTTCCTTCTAAGGATTTTGGAGAATTTTTCCACTGACATCTCTGAAAATGGCTTTAGAATAAAGCAGATTTTTTCCCCCCAGTCTCTCTCTCTCTTTTGTTAAGCAATTGGGAAGCCATGTTTATCATTTTGGCTTGTGGGTTACAATGAGCACACTGCACCTAAATGTTTCAGTTTATTTATTTATTTATCTATTTATTTATTTATTTTGGGACAGAGTTTCACTCTTGTTGCCCAGGCTGCAGTGCAATGGCACCATCTTGGCTCACTGCAACCTCCGCTGCCCAGGTTCAAGCGATTTTCCTGCCTCAGCCTCCCGAGTAGATGGGATTACAAGTACCTGCCACCATGCCCAGCTATTTTTTTTTCTTTTGTATTTTTAATAAAGATGGGGTTTCACCATGTTGGCCAGGCTGGTCTCGAACTCCTGACCTCAGGTACAGAGCTATGTTCTCAAGATGAAACTTTCATAATGAAAAAGTCAATATCACCAAGAGTAGAGTAGAATCTCAACAAGACATAAGGCAAGAGCTACAGTTTAAAGTGTATTAGATTTAGGGCCATATAACATTACTGGCAAACATCTGTTGCTGCACAACAAAGTACTGGAGACCATGGAATTATTTGTCACAGTGGAAGTTAGTTATTATCAGTCCATTGCTGGCAATCTTACATTCAATCTAAGAAGCTAGTGATGACATGAGATAAACTTTCACTGCTCTAGTGACTACATTGATGAAAAGGAGGAGGTATTATGAACATTCCAACTCATCTCTCTGCTTTTCATCCAGTGTGGTAGAAATTTTATACTATTAGGCAGGTTGTTTAGAAACGTGTTTATGATTTTGAGAGGGGAATGTTTAAAGTAAAAGGAGTGAAAGGGGCTAATAGCTAAATGCTGCCTCCATAACTGAAGAATAGAAAAGTAAACAAATAGATGTTTCAGTTCAATTGTCCCCACTCAGTTATGCTTTTTGACATAAAACAGGATTATTACATGGAAAAGAAGCAGAGAAAGTATTTAAATATTTCTAAATAGGAATATTTATTATTTAAATTCATTTAATAATACATTCTTTCCCTCCATGAGACAATAAGTATTTATTGAACACCCACCCTATGCCAGGTACTGGGTTCAATTAACACGATAATAATAATAGTTAATACCAGGTAAAAAGCTATGTTGTTAAAACCTTTCAGTGTTAAGTGATTAATAATAATTGGAATATCCCCTTTGAACAGAGCATTGGTCTTAAATTGAGTAGCTAGTTAGGATTAGAGAAGTCAATTAGCCCTCTGACTCAATTTTGCCATTTAAAAAAAGGACCAACTATGATATGATTGTCTTTTCTGTTTCATAGACTATGTAGAAATGTTTTATATGCAAAAGATAATATTACTTTTGTTTCCACTTATAAAACTCCGTAATATTTCATAACATTAACAACCCGGAAATGAGCTATATGATATGTGACTGGGGATTTTTTCATAATGTGAAAAAGAGCCAGGGAACTCAAAAACTTATGAAACTAATGCAAAATGACTATTTTCCACCATTAGAGGAAAATTTAGCATTTCCTGGAATTTCTACATCATAAAATAGTTTATTTACTGATGTTCTATTCCTATAAAAATACCTCAGGCAGGAAAGTTTAGTGACTAAGGCAGTAGAATTTAGGGGCTCAGGAAGGAAGCTCTGGACTCAGTCATGTTTACATTTCAACTACACAACATATTGACTGTATGGCTTTGAGCAACTTACTTCATATAAGCTGAAGTTTCCTATTCTGTAAAATAAAGATCATAAAATCTACTCTGCAAATTTTTTGAAGGTTATTTGTATAAATAAAGTAAAATTCTATGATGGTTTTAGTTTTTAATTATAAATAGATAATATATAATTATGTAAATTTATAAGGCACAAAGTGGTGTTATGAATTATTAATACAATGTGGAATAAGTAAATAAAACTAGTTAACATATTCATCACTTCAAATACTTAACATTGGTTTGTGGTGAGAGCATTTGAAATTTACTCTCTTAGAAAATCTGGAATGTACAATACTCTATTATATTTACCATGTTTGTAATAGAGATAAAAAATAAAATTCCTCCTGTCTGAGATTTTGTACCTTGTGACCATCATGTGATCATCATCTGCCCTTTTTCCCAACCCACAGCCTGCATAATCACTATTCTACTCTCTCCACATGCGAGAACATGCAGTATTTGTCTTTTGATGCTTGGCTTATTTCTGTTACCGCACAACAAACAAAACAGAAAATTATTTGTCACAGTGGAAGTTTGTAATTATCAGTCCATTGCTGGCATTCTTACTTTATGTGCATGTGAGGGGGATTCAAATTTGAGATTATTTGTTATAAGGTTAAGTTCTACTGCCTCTGTAAATTCTAGATGAGTTATGACAAGAGCTATGAATTTTAGGTGTAAAGGCATATCTGGGGAGTAGACATGGGAGTAATGTTGCTGGAGATGAGAGATCTGGCAGGAATATTACTGACTGCCAACCATTTAATTGAATTGATTAGAAGGGGGATGATTTTCATTGATGATGAATAGGATTGTGAACCTAGGTTGTCCAAAGAATGCAAAGAAAATAATTCTAGTACTGTAGACAGCTTTTAGGGAGGTGGCAATGAGTTAATTAAGAGGGCTCGGGTGTTAGTATATTACATGTCTGCAGTTTCAATAATAAGGTCTTTGGAGTAAAGACTCTCTGTTAGAACCAATAAACAAATACAGTAAAGTTGCAGGATATAATATCAACACACAAAAATATGTAGTATTTATATACAAATGTATGTATAAAATAAACTATCCAAAAAGGAACTAGCCAATGAATAAGTTTATTCAATGAACTATCCAAAAGAGAAATCAAGGGAAAAATCTCAATTACAATAGCTGTAAGAAAAGACTTAGGAATAAATTTAATAAAAAAGGTGAAAGACCTATACACTGAAAACTATAAAACCTTCACAAAAAGAATTGAGGAAGACAGAAATAGAGATATCCCACATTCATGGGTTTAAATGATTAATATTGTTAAAATGTCTATACTATCCAAAGCAATTTACAGATTCAATACCCTTCTTATCAAAATTTATTGTCATTTTTCATAGGAGTAAAAAAACAATCCTAAAGTTAATATGGAAACACAAAGAACCCCAAATAACCAAGGCAATATTGTACAAAAAGAACAAAGTGCAAGTATCACACTACCCGATTTTAAATTATACTACAAAACTGTGATAATTAAAAGCATGCACTCATAAAGAAAAAAGGAAAGAAAGAAAGAAAGAAAGAAAGAAAGAAAGAAAGAAAGAAAGAAAGAAAGAAAGAAAGAAAGAAAGAAAGAAAGAGAAAGAAAGAAAGAAAGAAAGGAGGGAGGGAGGAAGGGAGGGAGGAAGGAAAGAAGGAAGGAAGGAAGGAAGGAAGGAAGGAAGGAAAGAAAGAAAGAAAGAAATGAAAGAAAGAAAGAAAGAAAGAAAGAAAGAAAGAAAGAAAGAAAGAAAGAAAGAAAGAAAGAAAGAAAGAAAGAAAGGCAGGAAGGAAGGAAGGAAAAAAGAAAGAAAAAGAAATCAATGAATGGAACAGAACAGATAGTCCAGAAGTGAACCCATGCATGTATGGTCAATTGATTTTCAGCAAAACTGCCAAGAATACATAATGAGAAAAAACAGTCATTTCAATAAATGGTGTTGGTAAAACTGGATACAGCTGCATGCAGAAGAATGAAATATCTCATACTATATACAAAAATCAACGTGAAATGGATTATAAAGACTTATATGTAAAACCAGAAACTGTAAAACTGTCAGAGGAAAACATAGGGAAAACTATATGACATTGATTTGGACAATGATTTTTTTGGATTTGACCCCCAAAACACAGGCAACATAAGCAAAAATAGACAAACAGAATTACATCAAACTAAACAGGTTCTGCACAGCAAAGGAAATAATTAAGCGTGGAGAGACGACCTAGGATAGTTTTAGACGGGAAGATACTAAAACAATAAGATCGTCTTATTGTGTTTTATAAGCAGAATGATTTCTGGCTGTATCTCAAGTCTTTCCATATGTCTACATTGTTATCAGAATTTCCACCAAATAGATTCTCACTTATTTTTCTGTTTTTGACACATTTTCTTCATAGAATATTTGGAGACACCCTTGATTAAAAGCCACAAAGTACCTCAGTATCCCCTGGAGTTTACAAATGCATCCAGTTTTCACCCTAATTATTTAATTGTCCTTCAGCATTATTTATTGCCCAGAGAGTGATCTGTCTACTGAGAAAGCTTGAAATTTATCAGGTAACACCTTTAAGTTATGCTATATTTCTTGCTATTTCCTTTTCTTAATTCATAGCACCGTTCAAATACTGTTGCATGAAGAGTTCATCCCAACATTCCACCTGGTCATTCATCATTGGCAGCACATCTGTGAAGTCTCATTACACACCTGCATGCTATGGCACACGTGTGACAAACTATGGGTCAGTTACTTGGGGCTGTATGTTTAGAATCCTGCTAAATAGAAAATGTTTAAATGATCATAGCTGAAATCCTAAGGAAATCACGTTTCCTTCTTATATCTCACTCTGGGTTGACCCTAGGGAACATAAAACCAGATTCTACTGATCTTCCCTTATCAGCTGTTTGGTTTTCTCTAAGCAAACATCTATCTGGGGAGCATGACAGGGTCATGACAGATTTCCCAAGTGGGGATTGTGGAGACTGGCTGGAAGACTACTAGTGAGTGAGCTGACATCCACCGTAGCCTCTCTCATTTTCTAATTAATTATCATGCCAAGCTGTGCAGGCTCACATGACTTTCCTAAAGTGAATGTTCATCTGAAACGAGGCTAACAGTGTCTTATGTCCAAACTTGTTTGCATTTGGTTGTTGTTGCTTCCTCTCCCCTCCAGGATAGTGGTGGTGATAGGACATAGACAGAATAAAATGAAAGAAATTGGAGACTTCTCATTTCTGAAACTTTTTCACAGTTACTTTAAGTTTCCCACTTCTGATTCTTACAGGCAATTCCTAAATATTCAAACCATATTTCATTATGCAATTGGCAAGCCTTCTTTCCTCAACTTTCCATTTATTGTCTGCATTACTCTGAAACTCTCAATTGCTTAACTATAACAATAGCTACCTATTGAATCCCTACTATGCGCCAGCTCCTTGAATCTTCACAACAGTCCTGTGGGATAACAGTGCCTGACACCCAGAAGGAATTCAATAAAAAGTCCAACCTACAGTCAGCTGGAATGGTGGGAACTCAGAGGAGGAAGCAGAGGATTAAAGAGGTGAAATAACTAACCCAAGGTCAAGCAGCTGGTAACATCCTTTAAAACTCAACACTGTCTTATTGACTTTGCAGAGGCAAAACAAATATCTTATTGATTGAAACTGTTGTAGCATTAAAAACCATTCTATACAAATAATGGGTCTTAATACACACTCCCTACAGGAAGACTTCATTGGAAAAATAATAAGTAATTTCACTGATCTCTGATTATATTAATTTTATTTGAAAATTAGCCTGAAAAGGGGAAGTCTGAAACGGTCTCCTACCATTTGCTTTGCTGATGTGGAGCAGGGGAACACCACTACTCCCTGCTGAGGAAAACTGGTTTCCAGTCTCTCCACAGTAACAGATAGGGTGTCCATTTCATTCATCCTATAATTCTCCAGACTTCATCTACACATGTAAGCTTAGCCCAAATACATTTGGATACCAAATTTAGTGAGAGAGTCATTTTTTATTCAAATAAATATTTTCCTTAGTAAAACTTTTTTTTTTTTACAAAGAAACTTTTGGGGATTTGGAAATATTTTACTTTGGAATGGAAGGTAGTGCGTTGTTACAAAATTACTAAAACTTTTAATAACTAAACTAAATTTTTTCTTAGTTTGTATAACACTTATCAAGACTCTTTTGGCTACGCACATTAATCAAATAATATCCAAAACTTCCCTTTTATTAAATGTTTTTCATTATGCAAACTTTTAAATTAATTCATAATTAGTTGCGTAGGCATCTTCATTAGCCAGAGACACAATTTCCTTCCCATTTCACTTATAATAGCTAGTGGTATAGTGTGAATTCCTTATGTATTTCAGATGACTTAGCTTTCTAGTTTGATTTTTTTAAAAACAGATCTTTGCGTTTCCGTTTCTTCAAGGTCAGGTATAGATAAAGCTATAGTTCAGGACTCTGGTCTGACCCTGTTCTCTGTGTTTTGATCTGATTCCCAGAGGAGGCACAGCATCTAATCTTTACCAAATACAAGAAGCTCCAAGTCATACTAAAGCATACTGAGAAGAGTCTGTGGTAGAGACGACTCTCCTTCCAATGAGCTCAGATCTCAGACATTATCTCACAACAGCATTCTTTGTCTGTTTTCTGAAACCTGAAACTAACAAACGTCTGGGAAAAGGGACATGGTTTCTCATCTAGACTGTATTACCATCATCACCTTTGGGTGTTCCCATTCTCAATAATATTTTAGCATCACATCACGTTCAAAATAGTCTTTCATTATTTTGCAGTCAGCTTTTCTCTTTTCTTCTCATGAGTAAGGTATCTATTTGTATTTTCCTCTCTCCCCCTCCTACATAAGAATTTTTCTAACATTTGTATGAGGGAAGAATTCTTGCTGATTTTTATCCTTTCCTCTGTAGTCCCCTGCAGTTTTAAAACATTTCATTTCACATTTGAATTGGCCTCATTTCCTTCTTCAGCAGTCCCCTTGTACTTTTGTTCTCTGGGGGCAGAGCCCCACCCATCACCTTCCTACTTGTCTGCCCCTCTAACTGCAACCAGCGGGGCACTGTTACTCTCCACTCTACACTTCCCTTTGAGACCACATTTCAGACACTAGAAAAACAAAGTTTTCTGTACAACTCTACTTCACACCTGAATTTTTCTATGTAGACCCAAATCTATCTGAAACTTCCTTTGGACAGTCTGTAATATTAGAGTGCCATTTCAGCTGACATATCACAATGTTCTTTATATTCTGTGCCTAAATTGAATATGCCATTTTTGTCCTGTGGCTGTTTAACAGTTTCTCTGCAAATGCCTCCCAGCAATTTTGTGGCTTCCTTATATATTTATTTTAACATTTGTCATATAACATTCCCTTCCCAAAGGTTAAATCAAACTACTTCTTGCTGACAATCTAAATTACAGTAAATAAATCTTTTGACGTAAGACCCAATGAGTAACTAATACCCTGCTCTCTTCCCTCTGTAGCCTCTTGTGTGGGCATTTCTTCTTATCATCTGTGGGTACCTTGCATGGATAAGAAATCATTGTTCACTTTTGTGTGCACATTTTCTTCCCTCCTTCAGAGACTCATATGCTTTCTCTCACTTACTAGAGATTCCTGTTCCTTCTATGCCAAGACTCAGTCAGAGTTTTCCCATCTCTTGCTTCTTCTAATTCTATGTTACTGCAGTTGGTTGATTGAACACAGTTAAGTTTTATGTTGTTGAACTTATTCTCAGTCATCCTAAAAGTCCTTCGTTTCCATATGGCTGTTTAATTTCAACCTCACTTCTTCTAACACTCTTCTTCTTTTTATTTCCCACGTTACCTTTCATTCTTGCTACCTCAGATTGTTCCTTTCTTGGGAGTAATAATTAAGTTAAGGTTTAATCCAAAAGAAGAAGCACATAAGAGTGGAATTCACAAAGTCTGGGATATGAAACCTGATTCTGCTGTATATGAGCTGTGTGACCTTAAATCCTTCAGAGCATGGTTTTTTCAGTAAAAATGCAACAAAGTTAGTATAAATTACAGAGGCCTGGTGAGTTTATTGAATTGAACATAATTTTCTCTGAACTTCCCATGTATTTATTTTCACTAAATACCTATTCCACACTCCCTTTCCCAATTTGTTTAAATCTATTATTCCCTTTTATATGCTGCTCTGTACCTTTCAAATTTTCTACACAGACATCATCCCATTGTAATTCTTTCTCTAGAGACAGAACAGACTGTGATGTGAATTCTGGAGCCATAAACTTGGGCATGAATCCTGGATCTAAATTTTTTAATATCCTTTTCAATTTTCTTAGACTCTCTATGTCTCAGTTCCCTCATCTATAAAATGAGAATTGCAATAGTACTGATGTCATATGACTATTGTTAGAATAAATTATTTGACACATGCAAAAGACAAAACAATGTCTCACACAGTAATTGCTTAGAAAACATGATTCCCATTTAACTGTGACCCCTTTGATGGCAACATTTCAGTTCCACTCATTTACTTCTCCTAAAAGCAGTACACATATTACCTTGAATACAGTAAGTGCTCCATTAATGTCTAATAAATTGGACTAACTTGAGTAAAACTATCTTGAATGCTTTCTGGTTCATTTAAGACACTTGGAAAATGTTTGTGACAACTTTGAATAATTTCCCTTCTGGATGAATGAGCACTGTTATTCTGATTTAGAGAAAGTTTGTCACAGAAAAGCTGTGTATTCAGCAGCCTCCTTGGCTGGGAGTCAGATGTACTGAAATCCAGGTGTTACCAAGGTTAGGCAAGATATGCTGCTTCCTGAACTTACTATGGGTCTTAAGCCCACAAATCCCAAGTCTCTCATCCTGGCCAATGGTAAATATTTCTTATCCTTGAAGTTGTTTTCATGTGATTTATTCTCACTTGGGAGCTAAGGCATGAGGTGGCTGATAGTTTGAAATGTGTCTGAGAGCAGCAATAGTCAACAATAATTTGAGGTTTCAATCTATTTATAAATCAAGGTCTAATTAATTATCTTTGAATTAAAAGACATAAGTCCTTGATAAACAAATGGCAAACTACTTGCTTTTCTTCCTCTTTATCCTTTTAGAAGCCTGTAAAAACTCAAAAATTGCACTAACCATACTCTACATTAATTATTCTCCAAGATGTCTATCACAACCAGATTCAATAATTGATTATTGACAACAAATGACACACTTGTGGTCCAACTATTATTTTCATAGATAACAAACCAATGCCTTGCTCCCTGGCATTGAAAGGAGGCTTAATAAAAATTTTCTAAAACCAAAATCAGGTATTTTTTAAAAGCTTCCCTAAATCTTATCCTCCATTTTGTAAAAAGGAAGAAGGAAGAGGAGGGGAAGATGGAGAAAATGTTTGTTAGAAAAAGGAAAAATAGCATAAGCCATTAAGGATATGGTTACAGATACTGTGTTTGAATAGCCTCCTTGAAGTTGTTCACAAAAAATACATTTGTTTCTTTAAAAATCAATAAGATTTTAAAAAAATCCATAAGCCAATCTAATAGAACAGAAGAACAAATGAGTAAGAACAGTAATCTTATGTTAAGAAAGGCTTCTGATAAAACAAATGTTCTCATGGCATTTTATGTTGTTAACTTCATTTGGGTTTGGTTAAGCAGGAAGCCACAAAGTGAACAGACATTGACTATGGAGACAAGAGGATTATCAAACCTTCCTGAATATCATAAGGCTATTAATTAGTTCAAAGTGCATAGTTTAGCATGTTTCACACTATTATCAAATGAAAATTTCTGAAGAAAGGTTGTATCAGTACAACAACTGGGAATTATTGGAATATATATAACATATTGGCAAATAGAAAACTCAGTGGTACCCAAGCATTTAGGCCTACCTCAGTGGATGTACAACCAATATGAGAGCTGTGGTTTTTGCAGAGAAGTTCCATAATACTATGGTATAATAGGAACTACTTTCTGAGACTTGAGATTCACACACCATAGACTATTGCTTTACAGGCACTGTGCCTGCCTTCATAGAGATGTATGCCTTTTTTTTTTTTTTTTTTTTTCAGTGTCTCAGCCAGGATGCTGTTTTAAGTGACAAAAGGTTAGGATAAATAAAACCAGTTTGAAATACTCTTTATATATAAGACAAACTTTTTTTTCTAATGGTACTGTACTCTTTAATTAAGAAGACACAGGCTTTAACATTATCCAGGGTTTATAATACTGCATGTCACATTTGCTTGAATCCAGGCCTAGTAGTTTGTATACTGGTTTTGTGTCACTATTTTTTTATTTAGGTTGTTATGAATGTAGAAATATTGCAACAGAGAGTGGTAAAAGGCATTTAGTTTCTTCTGGACTTCAAAGTGTCTATCATTTCAGATTAAAAATTCTTTTTTTCTGTTTTTGAGTAAAAGTGCAGATGAAAAGGGAGAGGGATTTCAAATATTAGACATAGGACTAGGTCAGTATTTTGTGTGTCTGTTCTTTCATTAGATTACTTCTCTTTAATTTATCTTAAGTTAATCTCAGCTCTAATGGAAAAAATAGCTGAGCTTTTCCATCCCTAAGGAAGAAGAAAAAATCGTTTCAGTAAATAAGTCATTTAATAAGGAGCCTTTGTGAAAAATGACACCCTGTTATAGCTTTTAATATAAATGGATTTTGTAAGTTTCATAATTGAACTTCAAGGTACATACTAGTTAAAACTGTAATATAAAATAACATTATGTACCTATGAAATATAAAATTAAATTATAAAAATAAAATGAACACTTTTTTTCCCGAAGTAGGACATTCTAACAGCCAGAGAGAAAGCAATTACAACTCCAGTTCTATAGATCAGTTATGGTTTTTTTTTCAGAATTCTGTTGTTTCTGTGGGGCTGTGGGATGGTGCATGTTTAAGGTAAAGTGGCAGTATTATTCGTCAGGAAGAAATGAAATAGCATCTTTTTTAAGGACATAAGAAGCCAATTCCCCCATGTTCCGTTGACCCCATTAGTGATGGATGGCCCATCAAACTTTAGTCCATCCATGATTAATACCCAGCAATGGAATGAATAAAAAATGAAACCCCTTAGCTAAGATTCTAGGCTCCAGACTTGATGTATTCGATTGAATAAAAGCATATATATTGAGCTCTTTAACAACATATGAAGAAGCAACACTACATGCTGCAGAAGATGTAAAGATGACAAAATGATAGTTCCCACTTCCAACTCATATACAGTCTAACAGTTCACATCAAATGATTTGCACACAAAAAATGCTATTGGAGTTGTCAATGTAGGAAGAGGTTTCTGTGAAGGAAAAACTAAAATGACGTTAAGATTATCAGAAAAGTAGTTTTGGAAAAGATAGAAATTGAAGGATGGACAGATTGTTGGCAGACTGAAATGGAGAAGTGAGGGAAACGCCTTGCAGGTGGATGGAGTGCACAGATACAGGAGGGTCAATTCAGTACTAGGTGTGAGATAAGCCCTCGGGTAAATGATTTGGCTTAAGATGTGTTTCTTTCAAAGAGAAAATTGTTTCCGTTGTGCTTAAGGTTTGAAAAGCATTGTATCTCAAATTAAAATAACACAGAAATCTGATAATGAAAAATATGGAAGTCTAAATGAATTAATGAATAAATAGTATACTTTGGTTGAGTAGTAGATCCACACAACCAATCTGTAATCTAAAATTAAACAGGCAATATCAAAAGCTGGCTATTAATACCCAGTTAGAAAATATAATAAAAATGGCATTTGTGTAAACAACAATGTTGTTAGAGAGGATTCTGTTAAGTGTCCAAGGACGAAATGAAGAAAATTATACATATGGTTGAGGGATGTTAAAATAATTGGAGAAATAAATATCTTGTTTCTGAATGGAGAGATTTCATTTTGTAATGATGTCCAAAATACGTAAATTTAATACAGGTAAATAAAAATGTTAATTGGTAGTTGTAAGTGCAGGAGAACTTATACAGTCTTAGAAATGCCCAACTTTTATTGGGAGAATAGAATGTTAGAGTAACCATAAAGCTTTTGGAAAGAAAGACTAATATGAGGGGATATGCCTAAGTGGATATCAAAGTGCTATAAAGTTCAGTAAATAAGATTGTATGGCACTGGTGAAAATCTTAGTAAAGATCAACGGAAATATACCGCAAGTCCAAAATGAGTAAAAAATCATCATATATGTTGGGACACAAAATGATATTTTAAATTACCAGAGAACGTATGTATAACAAATGCACTGTTGGAACAAGGGCAAATTGGTACATTTTGAGGCTTGACAGTATGTTAACAATTTAACTCTTAATACCTTTAGATGCAGCAATTTCAAATGCATATATCAATGATGACCTAATTGTAGCATTGCTTTTAATAAAACATGTCTGGAAACCATGTAATATATACCAACAAGAGATTAAAGAAAATACCATACTAGAACACTATACAACCATTAAAATATTTTTAAAATATATTGACCATATATTTAAATATAAATGAATGTATATTGCAGAATATTCCTTACAGCATGGTTTTAATTGGTTAAGGCTAGTGTGGAAAACCACAAGAATCAAAGACATTTCAAAAGTAACCATTCAACTTCAGATGACAGGGAAAATAGCAGAATTAATAAAAGAAAGAAGGAAAGAGGAGCAAGCAGTAGCTTGAAGATGATGAACTACATTTTAAAATGTCAATAGAACAGACTGATGAATTTGTTAAGCAGGTGATTGGAAGAGAATTGTTGGTCAGTGGAGAGTTTGGGAGACATGAATATTTGGGGTCATCTACATAAAGATGAAAGTTTGATAACAGTGGAGGAGCTTCCAGTGGTAGAGAAAACAGAAAAGAAATATTGCCCAAAGGCAAAAGATTTGACAATGCCTGTGTTTAGGCAAAAAGAGAATGCCAGGAAAAGAATAAAGACTCAGAGAATCAGAGTCTATGGGGGAAAACTTGGTCTGTGTGATGCTGTGGGGCTAAGATGGAGAGTCTGAAGGGGGTGAACCCTGTCACTTGCTATGGGAAGAAGTTCATCAGAAGGAAATCTGAGCAAAGGCGATTGACATGAAGTTATTGATAATTTGTGAGAGAACAATCTCCAGGAATGTGTGATAAGAAAAGACAGATTGCAAGGGATTGGGTGATAGCACCCAATACATTTGATTTATATCTCCAACTTGCTTTGTAACCTTTCTAATTATTTCACCAGGGAGGCACCCAAAAAATGAACCGAAATTAGAAGAATGAAACAGCAATGACAGTGAAATTATCCCTGGTGACTGAACTTATATAAGTAAGCACTTATAGGCCTACCTAAACATTTTCAAATTTGTTCAGTAAACACTTTAGTACAACACTTAGCAGGGAAAATTGCTCCCCATCCTTAAGGGACTCCATTGGATACAGCTGAGAGATAAAGGGTAAGGCAAAGGATGACAATATTTTAAATAGCACTGCAAGGGTTGTATTTACTTTCTCTCTTTAGTAAAGAATATAAATGATATGAGATACATTCCTCTAATCTATCTGAAACCTTTGGCTTCCTTCTTCACCTAAAGCAAGCTGACTTTCAAAAGTTTTATTTATTTGCTGTAGAATTTCCTTAAAATAAACAACTTCAAAAGAATAGTTTGACAGTAAAACCAATGTGATCGCAAGAAAAACAGGGAAACTGATAATGAGGAGGATTAAGATTCTAAGAAAAGCAGAAATGTTCTCAGTTAAATGAAAGGTGAATGACCAAAACAAATATGATTTCACTCATCAGGAAATTGAATCTGTCAAGTCCTTTCCAAGTTGGCAGCTTAGCGCCAGTGGCCCTTCATGTTTGAGACTCCCTAGAGTGGCTGAGTAAGCTAGTAAGGATACACTCAATAATAGGCTCAGTCAGTAACATGAGAGTCTGGACATGGCTGACGCTAACTTTTCCTTCTCACAAGAATGATGTCACTGTCACCATTTTATTAAACACGTGTGTCCACCTAATCAAAACTTCCTTAAATATGGTATACTGATGATAGAATCTTAATATAATTCTGTTCATTATGAAATAATTTAGATTCATCTCTGGATATCTTCCACTCAATAATTTTATTTGTATTTACTGACCAATAATGCTTTTCCATGTAATCCCAAATCAGTGATCAAAAACTGGGAAAGGAGATTTTAGAAGGAACATTATTATTTCCCCCTCACATATTTTCAGCATCTGACCAATATTAACTCCTTTTCTCTTGCTTCTCAAGTCAGAAAGATGGAGGTAAGATGGTTTTTAAAAAAGGCTTCAGTGATCATCTAGTTAATTCCTTCCGTCTTGGAGAAAGTGAGAACCTGAGAGGTGACTTACCTGGAATCAGAGAACTTGTTTGTAGAAGAGGCAGAGCTAAAAATTCTGCTGCTTTACTCTCAGTCTCTGCTCCTTACGTATATGGATTAATTAAACAGTTACTTAACTTGTTGATGACTTAATGGCACATAGTTATGCTTTTAAAATTGCTTACTGATTCATGAAGTTTTGGTATGTCTGAGCAAAGCTAGATGAAACAATGAAAAGAAAGCTTTGAATTAGATGAGGAAGACAGATGCCACTAAACATCTCCATGTTCTTTCACCACAGTTAAAAACAATTTCCCTTTTCTTCTGCTTACCCCCTACTAAATTCTCTATTCCATGTTATCTCAGCTTGCAGCCACTTCAGATCTTTCTAGTTCCCCACTGCCCACTAAATAATTAGCTGCATAATTGTCAAACACTCTACTTGTGTGTTGATAACACACATCAATAAAGAATTCATTGTGACTTCTAGTATTCTTAACCAAGTGACAAAAATCTCTCAGTGGACCAATCATTCTTACTGTTTTTGTCCTTTAATCTTACCTTATCAATTTTTAACTTGTATGTGACTATAAATTATCTACATATACCTTGAGTATAGAATAAGGTCCTTAGGCAGAAGGGCCATGATGACCCAAATTTTTTCATCCATTTTCCTTACAAGTCAATATAGTGCTGTGCACCCAGGGGTCCCCTTTTTAAATTCCACTTGCATTTTTAGACTATGGTAATTTGGTGATTTCCAGTAAAAATGCCCTCCTAGTTTTTTAAATAAAAGGAATGATAAATGAGAATTGGAGGTTTTATTTTTAGATCTGCCTATAATCATTCATCTGGACTTCATGCTTTTCTTCCATAAAGTGAAGGAGTATGCTCACTTGTTTCTCAAATCCCTGTTGTTCTAACATAAATAGGTCAGTATCAGAATCCTGATGCTTGCGGATGAGATCAGGGAAGGTAATGACCACATTTTCTAAAAATGACACTGAGTGCTACTTGGGACAGAGGATACAGAACTTTAAATTCTCTGACACCTTAAACCATAATTCATGTTTTTAAAAAAACTTGTATAGCAGTTTAGCCACGTACAATTTCTTCTTGTCAACCTAGCTCAAAACAGATGAATCTCTGCTCCCCCAGCCTTGATCAAAGAAACCCTGGGAGAGCAGGCATCACTTCCATTCTGCAGACTGACTGACCACATTTAATTAACTCGCCAATAAGACTGCCTTTCCAATTATTGCTAAAGGTGCTTGCAGATAACACAGGTGAATATATTATAGAAATTCCTTATACTTTTATAATCTTTGTATGGATATTGCCACTATTTGTTAAACTTTTAGCCTTGCCTTAGCATTGTGGGCATTTTCATGCTATAGTTGATTTTTCAAATTCCCAATAAATGTCCTATCTCAATTTTCCTTGTCTGTATACATCAGAACATCAGAAATCTACTCACTAGGGCCAGGCATGGTGGCTCACGCCTGTAATCCCAGCACTTTGGGAGGGTGAGGTGGGCAGATCACAAGGTCAGGAGTTCGAGACCAGGCTGGCCAATATGGTGAAATGCCTTCTTTACAAATAATACAAAAATTAGCCAGGTGTGGTGGCGGGCACCTGTAATCCCAGATACTTGGGAGGCTGAGGCAGGAGAATCGCTTGAACCCAGGAGGTAAAGGTTGCAGTGAGCCGAGATTGCGCCATTGGACTCCAGCAGCCTGGGCGACAGACTGAGACTGTCTCAAAACAACTACAACAACTACTACTACTACTCTCTAGGAAGCAGAATAATAATAGTTTTTAGCACCGAAAGTAAACATCTTCAGCTGGAAGTAAGTTTTCTCTGGTGCATAGTGTCTGCCTTTAACTTTTCTGCCATAATCATGAATCCATATGGGAGAGCTGATTTTACAGGACAATTCACAAGTTTTTTACACCAAAGTGAAATTATCAACACACGTAAAGCTTTCACATAATCTTCTCAAAGACTTGATCATCTATATTCTCAGCTAGTTGAGGTGTTTAAGAGTTTCCCAAAATACCTGCACTGTCATTCAGTCTACCACTAGAGTTTTGGACTGCAGCCACTGTGCTAGCAGTAAAGCAGCACTTGCTGCATCAAGAACTCTGCCGAGTTGAGCATGTGTAGAGAGGATGGATGTCAGTATTCATTATCCACACAATTGCTTGGGATCCTGCTGACATCCTTATGTCCATATGCTTAGCTCATCAGAATTCAGTTTGCAGCAAGGTGGCCATAGTAGAGTGATCATTGCCAGGTGAGCACAATAAATGTTTTAAGGAAATGATGAAGTATATCTTTGAATAGAAAAGTAGTCCTATGAAATTCTGGAAAAATAGCACCAGATGGGCCAAGCTGGCATCCAGCTATCACAAACAGCAAGAAATATTTTAAGCAAAAAAAAGCATGGGGGGCAGTCTGCAAAGCAAAGACAAAAAAAAAAAAAAAAAAAGTGTTTGTAACATGACAGTAAAAGGGGCATGGGTTTTAATCTCAGACTTGTTTTTAAATCCCAGCTATTTAATTTACTATTCCATTTTGGAAAACTATATAGCAACTTTGAGTTTCAGTTTAAAAAAATATCTATAAAATGGGGATGGTAGTGTCTGTCTTGCAGAATTATTGTAAGGATTCAGTAAATCAAACACGTAGCATAGTGGCTAGCACATATCAGATAATAAACAGATGGTTAAGTATAAACAAATATTGATGTCTAAATAACAAACCTAAAGATAGTTTTTACAAACACAGAGTGGAGAAAGAAGTTTGGCTTCAAAGTTTGTGTTTCCAGTTATGCGTACAGCATCAGGATCTTCAAACCAAAGTTTAATAAATTAAGTAAAATGCAAAACTTTTTCTCACTTTAAGTGGAAAATTGAAACACTGTCAAATTTTTCATATAATTTGGAAATATTCAAAAAGTGGAAGGACAGTGTCCCAATAATTTTCCCTTCTAAGTTTCCAGGATGAGTTCAACCAGTATTTTCTTGATGATATATAAACTTCCCCTAAGCTCATGAGTCTTTGTGGACTCATAGACGAGAATTCTTTCAAGAAAAGGCTGTGTGTTACCCAAACAGTGGCTTCTTCTGGGAGGGGATAGTGTCTGGTAGATCCCAAATAATCACAAGAGAGTGGTTTGCTTCTTCTTAGAAGAATAAAGCCTGTTTCAATGGTAGGTAACAGGACCTAGGGGCCATAGGAAGACAGGTAAGAAAGCTAAGTAGTAATATTCCCAGTCTATGGAATCCTGAAAGAGTGGCTATGAGACTGAAGGAGGCAAAGGATGAACAGCTGAGACCAAGGTAGCCATGCTACTTAACCTAAAGAAAGGTAAAATGCAGAGATAAGGCTTAGACAGGTTAGATGAGCAAAGGCATTTCTTGCTTTGAGCAAAATAATACAAAACTAAAGGAGATTCTGTATCTTCTCATTAGTATGTTTTCTAGTGAAAGTAAGCTTCTAAATGATAGAAGGGAATGGATTCACTTGCCATACTATCATAGGAAAAGAAAAATGGCCATAGGAGCTTAGGAAGGAGATGATGGGTATAATCTTTTTGTACCGGGCAGCAGCGAGGCCTGGGCAAGATCAAGATATGAAGAGAACTGGGTTCTGGCAAGGACCCTATTTTTAAATTATCTGATGTTGAGTAAGTCACTTGCATTCCTTAAATTGTTAATTTTCTATCTGTACTATGAGGACCCTGAGCTTTCTCCCTTCTATATAATTCTATGCCCAAGAGGAGAAAAAAACAAACAAACAAAATGATCAATCAGTTTCTTTACTTTTCAAGTGAGCATATTTCTTTATTCTCTTTGTTCTACATTGGCAGGAAGGCAGAGCAAGGTGGGAACTGAGGATGAGGGGTGAGTGCTGAAATGTTCTTGGTTTCCTCTCCAGATAAGCAGAGAGCTCAAGCTTCATAGTTAGCCTGGCACTTCTCCAGGTCTGGATATTATCTTCAAGTGCTACATTCTAGATTTGTTACCAGTGTGATGTGCTTTTAGAGGTTGGGGTACTACCAAGGGGACTGCCAAAACAGCCTGAAATAGATGATGTTTAGGACTTTGGATGAGCGAGGATCTTTTATTTTAACCCTCTGCTCTGAGTTTGCAAACCATAATTAAAAAGAATAAAAAACAAAACACAAAATGGGGTAGTATTAAATTGCCTGCATAGTGGGAATTTTCTGAGGGCAAAGATATGATAAGAAACAAAATGATATGCCCGGTTTCCAAGGAAATACAGGATGGAGCCTTGAGGAAGCAGAGGTCACTTAGTTCACTTTTTTTTCCATGCAGGAGTCCAACAGGTGGCTGCCTGCCTTTGCTCAAACATTCTAGTGACAAAAAAAAACACAGCCAAGGAGCAGTCTTCCTTGTTTTGAGTCCCAAATTATATTTTCTTGTATTTCCAAAAGATCACATAGAAAAGTCTATTTTAAAATAATTATACATTTAATGAAAGGGGTAGTGCCATTTTCTAAAAAAATCTGTAGGAGTTATTCTGAAAACACTTATTCTGGAAATATTTTATTTTTCTTTTTGGGTTGAAAGTTACTGAGCTGTCACTTACAAATATTGTGCTGTACATTTTACATCAATTATTTCCAATTATTTCATTTAATCTCCACAACAAGATATAAATAAACACTACACTACCGTGCCCATTTTATAGAGTAAGAAACAGAGTGCTTTGCCTCAGGAAACATTTATGGTTAATTGATGGAACTCGGATGTAAGCACAGACTCATAATCATAAAGCTAAAATTACTATGAAACAAATTTCTAGCTTATTTTTCATTAAATATAGATTTTTACATGGGACTTTTAGAGAATTTTACAACTCAAAAATATCAAGGAAACGATCATTAAAGAGAAAATTTTCCCTTGAGCAAGAAACTGAGTATAAAATTTCTGTTACATAACTATGCTGCATTATCTTTCAAGAGGTTGATGGTAGAGTAATATACAGGACATCATTTGTCTTGTTTTATATGATGGAATAACAACTTAAGTGGCATAATTCATGGCTTCAAAGGAAAAAAAAGACACTGGCTTTATGTGGCAGTATTATAGATAGAAGGAAGGGCATCTAAACTGCACTAGGAAATGAAAATCAAGTTATGTCAACAACACTGAGAGACAAGAAAGAGATCTAGTCTAAGACCTGATAAATTTCTTTTTTCTTATCTCAATCCAGAAATGAATCTTTTGAACAATCTTATCTGAATGTGTGGTACACCAGTAAATATAATGCCAGTGCCAGAAGGATATATATTCCCGTGTTAACCATATCGTCTCTCTTAGTAATGATTTTATTGCTGTTTCTGGCTGCTCGCTTGGTCTAATGTGTTCTCTCTTGCTGCTTCATTGCTCGCATGAGCAACAGCTAATCTGTCATCCCCTTTCTACAGCACCTGTCACTGTAGCTTTTATGAGTTGTAAATGAGGACTGCACAGTTTATGCCCACAGAACTAATACATGAACATAATCCTTCGTTAAGAAAGGTTTTTTTCTTTTCATTAATTAATTTAACTCATGCCTACCTATCACTGACCTTTATATTTCTAATGTTTGCCTCCACAAACCATACCTTGCTCTCTGAGAAAAACGAACAAAAATTTAGAAACTGTTCCTATGGTGCTCAAAACTGCTGTCTCATCTAGCAGTAAAAGATTCCTTTTTAGTGAACCACAAATTTTCCTCCCTTTGTAATTTCAATGTGTGTGTAGCATTAAATAAAATACTTATGTTTCAGTAATTGCACATGGTTTTCAAAAATTCTACTTAGAAAAATGATGGCATGTTGGCAAACTGTGATAACAATCAACTTAGAACAATCCACAAAATTCCATGACTATAAGCTCCTGGGTGTATGTTTTTCCCTACTATTATATTGGTACATTTTTTTGTCAGCATGCCAGCCCTCCAAGCGCTTGTTATGTCTCTTCCCTCATCAATCCAATCACCCCACTGGCTGGCTACTTGACACAAGAGAGTTCTGGCACCATGGGGTTTACGACCACCTTTTCTAGGCCTACTAATGTTTACCAGGACTTCGTTTAGATTGGATCTTCTTGCTAAATGTGAAGAGCAAGACTCCACAAATGAACACTAACTATTCCAGAATATAAAAATCACCTTGATTATTTCTACTAAGTGGGGTTTCCTGATCAACATGTTGCAAATTGAACTGTCTCTTCCTAAAAGGTATGCTGGAGTCGTAATTCCTAGTACCTCTGAATGTGACTTTATTTGAAGATAGAGTCTTTGCAGATGTAATCAAATGAAGATGAGGTCATACCAGATGAGAATGTGCTCAGTTCATTGACTGATATCCTTTTAAGAGAGCCTTGTGAAGACACGGACACAGAGACATACACAGGGAAAACATAATGTGAAGACCGAGGCAATGCAGCTGGAAGCCAAGGAATGTCAAGAATTACTGGTAACCACTGGAAGCTAGGAGAGAGGAAGGAATAAATTCTCCCTCAGGTTTCCAGAAAGAACAAACTTTGCAGACACACCTTAATTTCAGACTTCTAGCCTGCAGTACTATGAAAAAACAAATTTCTGTTGCTTTTAGCTACCCAGTTTGTCGTAATTTGTTACAACAGCCCTAGAAAACAAATACAGAAGGCAAGAGGTACAAGATAACTGGAGGTACAAGAAATATTAAGCACAATATGCAATATATGTACTATCTTATCATTCACAAAACATATCAAATGACAATAAAATTTAAGCTCATGACTCAGTGGGGTTTTAGTTAAAATATCACTGAGACCATGAGATTTCCAGAAGGCAATTTCTGCATTTAAAAGAAAAGTCACAACTTACAAATTCATATGAAAATTGAACTATCAGTGAATTGAGCATCAAGTCAGGAAGTGAGGTAATTGTACCAGTAGGAAGATACTCAGTACCATAATTTTTTGTGCACTCTACTTTGAAGCACTTGATTTTTTTTTTTTTTTTTTTTTTTTTTTTTTTTACTAAATAGATCCAGAAAACAAGCAATGATGAAGTGTTGCAAGTCTGCTGCAAAATTTCCAAGTACTACAATAACTTGTTCTACATATTTCTTCAAGTCAATCTGTTCTCTCCATGCAATTCTGCCATATACTAATTTTGATATTTACTGATCAAGAACAGAGATGTCTCAGTTGTGGGAAAATTACTTTTTGTTTACTGTTTCAACATTAAGTGTTATGTGGAAGGCATTATCTAGAAATATGACAAGAGATGAAAAAAACATTTGGGAACATTTCAACCACTACTTACCTATTATTTATGCTATCTTTGCTCTCAGCTAAATAAACATCAAGTTTATGGATGAAAGAGCACGATCACTCCCAGGGTTCTTGCGCATGGCAAAGTTTCAGGTAATACAATTTCTCTTTTCATTTCATTTCCATTGTCTCAGCCTTGGTGTAAGAATTAACCTTGACTCACCTCCACCTTTACCATTTCACCTGTTTACATAGGTGTAGGGTGCCCTCTATTGGTGCAGATGTCGGCAAAAGCCCTTGTCTAGTTCTCACTGGCCGTTAATCATTACTGCAAGGATATTTGTTATTTTCTGTTGGTTATTATGACAGAAAAAGAGCTGGTAATGTCAAAATTACTGTTTTTTTTTTTTATTAATTGTATCCTACTATGTTCTGGCATGAATGGGGCATGGCAGTGCTGGAGTGTGGTAAGGGCACAGACTCAAGTCTTGGATTTGAAAATCCACTTTGCCATTGCTTAACTGTGAACAAGTTTATTAACAGCTCTCATGCCTCTCTTGCTAATATGCCCAGCATACAACTCCTGCCTCATGGATTTGCTGTAATCAAGGTCTGGCATTGATTTATCTGCCAAGTACTTACTAAGTACCTATTATGAGCCAATGTTTTAGGTTAAATTTCTGTCTTCTTGGAGTCTACAATATAATGGATGTTTTACCAAATTATAATCATATACCAACAACTCAATAAATAATAGTTATTTCTATTGTTATTACTATGTTCATCATAACAGTTATTGAATTACCAAAATAAATGTCCTTTTGCCTAAGTTTTATTTTCCATTGACAGCAGAGAATTTATTGCATGCATGAGGTGGTTGTTGTCTTTAGAAAACTTCACTCTTAAGATAAACACAGGTAGTCACAGTAATTAGACCATTTCTAGTACACAAAGGCCTACTTAGATTTGATTTACAATAAGTTCTCAATGGTGTCAATAGGGTCTTGGAAATTGCTACTTTAAGTGAAAAAACATACAACCAAGATATTTTTATTTTTTTCATAACAATGTTACAACAAAACAACATTGAACAAAATGACATGCTGTACATCATTTTGCTTAAAGTCACAGTTTCCAAGTACCTATCAACAACATCAAGTGAAGACTTACTCTACTCTAATACTTATTTCTGCAATTTTATTTATTTATTTATTTAATAGGTAAAAGCCATGAGTACATGACCTAGCAACCAGATAATTACTTAAAATCATCCATCAGGCACACATTTTATTATCAAGGAAAATATAGTAAAACAGCACGTGGCCATTTGCTTGCTATAGCTGAGCTCAAGGATGATTATACAAGCTTCACATTTTTCTACTTATTCTTGATTTTTTTAATTTTATAAATTTAAAAGGGTTCTGAGTACAAAAATAAAAACGAATTATTAGCATCTTACATAAATACAGTAACTTCGTAAAGCTGAGCAAAGCGATCCTGATACATTACTGTTAACTAACATCCGTATTTTACCCAGATTTCCTTAGTTTTTACCTAATGGCCTTTTTCTGTTCCAAGGTTCCATTCAGGATACTACATTACATTTGGTTGTCATTTCTTTTTAAGATCTTCTCATCTGTGACAGTTTCTTTGTCTTTGATGACTTTCACAGTGTTAAGGAGTGCTGGCCAGGTATTGTCTAACCAGAGAGACTTGTCTAATGTTTTTCTCATGATTAGACTGAGGTTATGAGTTTTGGGGCGGAAGACCTCAGGAGATCAATGTTACATATTATCAACATGACTCATCATTCTTCACCTTATCTTTGATCATCTGGCTGAGGTAGTGTTTGTCAGGTTTTCCACTGTGAAGGTGATCTCCACCACTCCCTTCAAACTTTACTCTTTGAAAGGAAGTCATTATGTACAGCTTACATTTAAGAGTGGAACTCACGTTTTTTAAACTTTATGTTTGTTATGAATTTTCCCAATATGAAACTGTAGTTAAGTAAATTTGGAAAGATTTGGTTTTCAAAGAGCATTTGAAAATTCATGCATAAGAGAATCATCTCCTTCCTGAGTGAAGCACTCAGCTGGGAGTGATGTTCCAAATGGTGATAGGACTCATTGGATAATTTCCATTCTCAAGAATTTTATTCATTTAGATTCTAGCTCTCTTTAAATCTGTGGAATCTCAGAAATTTACGTAGAGTTTTTATATGCATATAGTACATCTTTACTCTTCAAACGTTTACCCACAGTGTATATTGTAACAATCATCTTTCTTAAATTTAATAGTAATTGCCTGTCTTGTGTGGCTTATATATTTTAGAGCTACTAATGCAAGAAAGTAGAAACAGAATAATAGTAGAAAACCTCTACCAGCATATCCAGCCAGTCATACCTTCAGCTAACTTTATCAGTTAGCTCATATAGAGGCAAGGAGCCCAGCAATCTGAGAAGCACCAGAAATGATATTTCTTAGGGTCCCATTTGTGTAGGCACACGCACACACACACACACATACACACACCACTTACTTCCTTAAACTAAATGTAGTTTATAGGCATTCTTGCCCATAGTTAAACCAATAAGATGCTCTTAAGACAATGTGATCCTAGATAGGCTTCTCCTTGTGATCCTCAAGGCTTCTCCTGCGGGTTATATTCTTACTCTTTTCTTTTCTCTATAATGTAACTTTGATAAGTGACATGTACTTATTGATAAAGAAATTTAGGCTCAATTTCAATTAACACTGAGTGCTTGTGTAATGAGAGGCACTTTGATGGACATTTTCCTGTACATTTATCCTGTATTTTTAAATCTAACATGCTGATCTTGTGTATTTATTACTTTTTTATGTAGATAAGGAAATAGAGGCATAGTCTGTTATTTTCCCATACTAAGGGATAATTCTGTTCTCTGTTGTTCAAAATATTATTTCAGAGTTTAACATATATTTATATACACAATAAAATAATAGTTTTATTGAAAACTTACCACATGCCAGGAACTATACTAAGAGCTTTACGTAATATCTCATTAAGTCTCCCAGTAATGTTAAGTAGTGGGTTCTATTAGTACTCTCATTTTACACTTGAGGAAATCAAGGCTTAGAGAGTATCTTAGATTGACTGCATTAGGGTTCTAATTAAGGCATCCTTATATCCCTGTCTTTTGTCTTGTGACTTTGTAGTCCCCTCTCATACTGATTCTATCCTTGTGTCTTGGTTTGGCCACAGTTCACTGGCAAAGTAGAGGTTTGAAAAAGAGCTTGTATGTCTTTGCTTTCTTTTTTGCTTCCCTGTGTTCTTCAAGATAGCATGTTCAGGTTAGCACGAGAATATGCTTGTTTAGCTTGCTGGGAAGATACAAGAGACACATGTATATGAGAGATTACATGGAGCAGAGCCACATCATCCTAGGGTCATCTTGAAACCATCCTAAACAAGCCAGCTCCCAGCTGACCTGTCAGCTGGCCACAGAAATAAGAGCAAGCCCAAACCTCAGTGACAGGACCAGGACCAAGGTGAGACAAATGAGGCACTTGCAAAATTTAAGGGGTCACCCACAAACTCAGAAATAAGAATAAACAATATTTTAAGGCAGAAATTCATAAGAATAAAAATTAATGCAATGAGTCATCCATGATTAACAACATATCAAAATTTTAGATAAAGGCAAGGCAAATATTGCTATTTTTCCTCCTGTGTCAGATACCAATACAGTATGGCAAAGCACCATTCGGCAGGATCACCCAGTGAAGCCAAGAACTCATAAAAATAACAAATGAGTTTTGCTTTAAGCTAGCACATTTTGGGATGTTTCTTACACATTAGTAGCATACCCAGAGGGATTAATTTAAAGGTCTCCCAATCATACTTGGGGAGAAAATATTTGGATCTAAGACTCTACCTCTACTGCGACAAGGCAATATCCACAGCACCTCCCAGATTTTGAAATGCCATTTTAGATAGAAGAAAAAGGATGGGGAGAAAATATAAAAACCAGAGTCATTCAACAGAGACTTAGTTTCCTAAAATTATTGCTTTGATTTTTAGACTATATTAAATCGCTCCCTTCTTTGCCCTTTGGGATGAAGGCATTGTAAAGAAGATGAAATCCAAATCAAATGTATTATTTGCAGATGTGAGTGTCAATTAGGAAATTTTGCAATCTGTTACATGATTATGTAACCTCCTGAGAAAGGAAGTTCTAATTCACAGGAAATTTGGCTGAGGATGGTGCACAGGCCAGGGAAATAATATCTGAGCATGATACCAATAGCATCACTGTACAGATTCAGGTAGCCTTGGGTGTCAATCTGGTGGTAGCCACCCCTACAATTACTACAATTTAAAAATTATGTGATCTTCCTCTTTTGTAGGGCTAGTCTCACACTCTGCTCTTTTCCTTGCAAAATGTTGGTAACAGGATTTCTTAAAAACCAAGTACACTGGGGGTTTTGGCATCGATGTTCATCAGGGATATTGGTCTAAAATTCTCTTTTTTTTCTGTTGTATCTCTGTCAGGCTTCAGTATCAGGATAATGTTGGCCTGGTAAAATGAGTTAGGGAGGATTCCCTTTTATTGATTGGAATACTTTCAGAAGGAATGTTACCAACTCCTCCTTGTACCTCTGGTAGAATTCGGCTGTCCAGCAGCACATCAAAAAGCTTATCCACCATGATCAAGTGGGCTTCATCCCTGAGATGCAAGGCTGGTTCAAACATACGCAAATCAATAAATGTAATCCAGCGTATAAACAGAACCAAAGACAAAAACCACATGATAATCTCAAAAGATGCAGAAAAGGCCTGTGACAAAATTGAACAGCCCTTCATGCTAAAAACTCTCAATAAATTCAGTATTGATGGAACGTATCTCAAAAGAATAAGAGCTATTCATGACAAACCCACAGCCAATATCATACTCAATGGGCAACAACTGGAAGCATTCCCTTTGAAAACTGGCACAAAACAGGGATGCCCTCTCTCACCACTCCTATTCAACATAGTGTTGA